>NC_134333.1:2592027-2914852 GCF_964195595.1 Calonectris borealis
AAACACAAAAATGGAAGGAAGATATTCACATTTGTGAAAAAGCCACCAATGTTAAAATCATCATCCCAAATAACAAATATCTTCTGAGGAGGGAAGGGAGATAAATACCTGTCAGCAATGCCTATACTCAGCATATAATTAAACCTCTCTATGTGCTGTTGTTAAGCAAGCTGAGTAGCTCCAGACTGAGGGAAGATATTCAGGTAGTTCCATTGCACATTCAGAGGCATTTAATAAAGCCCATTACTGTGCAAAGACTATTGGCTGGGAAGGAGCAATTAACTCAGCTCATCCAACATGAAATCTTCAGGGGGAAAATGGATCACTTAAACGGTGTAAAGGGCCTGCAGAACTTTGAAAAGCAGCCTAATGGATAAATCAGCATGGAAAACCAGAGTATCTTAACTAGTAACAAAAATTAAACTCTTGTAGAGAGTCATGAAAAGAGCCCCAAATTCTCAGACAGACCTGATGAATCAGCTGTTGCAGAGTATGTCAGCTCTATGGATTCGATGAATGTAAGGATCCATATTTTGTTCCCCTGCATTTCTTTTCATTTTGAATGGCAATGATGATTAAAATTTGTGTGCAAGTCTACACAGCCTCCTCTGGGTAAGATGGGTTTGGTAACAACTGCTGATAAGATAGTAGAGTGACTGCAGAAGACTTGTGGGAACAGAACACCCAGAACTAACTGTCTGAGAACTCTTTCTGAAGCATACTGCCATACCATAATGGCAGCTTCATTCCTGAATTAACTCAACAAACTTTAGGCTGTTTTTATCACTAATGAAGCTCTCTGTCCCACATGCCTCTCTATCTCACCCTAACTCTCGCTAAGGAAGTCCTTTGACAAGGAAGGAGCACATCCACTTGATCTGAATGGGAGGGCATGGGTGACGGGCTCAGTAAATGTTCTGAAATTTGTTTGACACCAAAGTTGAAAGCTTCCACTGGGAGTTAAAAAATTATATTCCTTCACTGCTAAGAGAAAGAAAATAATGAAGCTATTTTCACTGGGGACAAGTGGCGGTTGTTGGGTGATTATGAACAGAGAACACAGCTGAGCAGCAGACAGGATGGGCCAGGAGAGTGTTTCATGTACATAACTGCACAGATATGCAGAAACAAAGGAAGATAGCTGCATACAGACATATGCAAGGGAGGGGAGCATTAATGATATGATAAAGATTGAATTAGCCTCCAGGTGCTTATTAAGAAAACCACCCATGTTCATAACAAAAAGCAACAGCTTGTTTCGATTCAGCACAGAACTAGGGATTTTTGTTACAACAGAACGATCCTGGTTCAAACTGAAATAAAAGTTTTCATGCAGAACTGTTTCTCATTTTGGTTTTGCTCTAGCTCAGCTACAGCAGCTTCCATCTGAAGTTCCAAACATTTCCATCTGCAAGAACAGAATTCCAAAGAGTTCTGGCTCCTGCAAGTTTTTCCTTCCCACCCCCAAGCCTGATCCCATTAATTTTGTTGTCAAAGAGTTTCACAAACCATTGATCAGGTTTCTCTCAGATATTTGTCTCACTGCCCTTGGGTCACATGCTTGAAATCCTTCTTCCTGTCCCAAACACCCAGGGTTTTAAAGCAGCCCCTTTTTCTTTCTTACACAGGAGAAAGCCCCCAGCTCTGACCACAGTCAGCCCACAGCAGAGAGACAGCCCTCAAAAACACCAACGGAGACTCAACATTTACCTCAGACCCAGACAAAGGGTTGGATGATGAACCCCTGCTCCTACCAGCTGCATTTATATTAAGGATGCTGCTTTTTCTCTCTTCTTGATATGCAAGGCACATAAAGACAGTCACAGCTTAACAGGCACTTTTTACAAGTACTGTTATCAGCACCAGGAGAGATGACCAGCTGATAGTTGGATTGCCAACAGAACACATAAGCACTCCGGGACGATTAATCAGCCTTTTTGTCCCTCCCCGTTGCTCCCACTAATGGTTTAGTTTTGACAGGTCTCAGACCGCAATAGATCTCTTATCAGCAATTTTCCCATCCTGACATGTAGGAACATGTCAGTAAATCAAAGAGCGTGTGAGACAGCAGAACAGTGAAAAATGCAGCCTCCCCTTCCCACCTCAAGGACCTTTAATACCCTGTGTTATCTGTATGCAAATGAGATATGTGCCCCTCCAGTACTTGGTACTCCTGAAAGTTCGACAGGCTAGACAGGGAGTTGGCGTTTGGCGAGACCCATCACCAGTTCGGTCTTCAGCTTTGTCTTGCTGCCAGCCAGCTCAGAGGGACATTGTCGTTACCTTGGGTATCAGGTTTTTTCAGGGCATCTCAGAAGACCCTGGTGTCCTGGAAGGTGACCCCTGTCCCATTTCTCTGGGCCACTAGGGCATTCAGTTTTTCACAGGAATATGATCTGAGATCTGTTTTGTCCCATCTGAAGTGGAAGCAAAAAGGCCCATGCATGAATTATCCCATGGTACTGGGATTGACAGCCTCCTGGGAATCACCTGCAGTGGACTGCATGCATCGTGGTGGATAATTTAAAAAGATTCTGCCCTGAAAGTCTTAAAAGGTCTTTTTAAGTCCACCACATCCAGCACAACCCCAAAACCTGTAGTTCAGAGCACACATCTGGAGCAGGAGTCTCTACAAGGAGCACTGCCAGATTGCTGAAACTGCTGGTTTTCAAGATGCACACGCGTGATTACCCCCAGTAGCTTTCTGGACGGTCTTTACTGGTATCTTATGCAGGAAGATTATAGTTCCTGTGTACACAGTTCCCACATGCAAGAATGTTCTCTTTACCTCAAAGGAATAAGGCAAAGACATTTTCTTCCACTACCCTTTAGGGAAGAGTCATGTTTCTGAAAGGAATTCTTCCCTCTCCCCCACGGCCTTTCTAAAAGTGTCCTGAAAGCCAGACACCTCCAGAGATATGCCTGGTACATAATATATTCCCTCCACATCACCCCTACACTTTTGAGGAGAACTAGGAGTGTTTTGTTCAGGTTTCTCAGTGGGGGTGTCCCAGGCAGCAAATCGACAGGAAGAAGTGTCCCTTAGAAAATGCTGACCACAGTGATGTGTGAGAAGGCTTTCACTTCTCACACATGGTGGAGAAGGCCTTCTGCTCCCCCATGCTCGATGGCATCCTCAGGATGGCATCTGTAATGCAGACATAGGGTGCGCAAGTGAACAAAAATGGCAAGACTACATCTCGGATGGACATTGCAGCAGCCTGGTGTCACTACAGGAGAGCTCCAGCAAAGAGGTCAAATCACAGAAGCGGTCAATTGGGCTGGGGCCACAAAAACTTCAACTGGTTTGAGAAGTATGTGATGACGGTGGAACTAGTCATTCTCCCAAGCCACGAGCCAGCTGCCAGTGGGAAAACCACTTTCTAGTTCATCATGCTTGTATGGCCAAGTACTGGTTGGAGGACATGGTGGCCAGCAGGTAACACTTGGACACTGCAAGAGATCCAAAGAAATAGAGCTGAGCCATACAGTCCTGAGCAGAGGTGGGTCCATCCCCAGTCAGGAAGTTGGCCAGCAGCCTGGGCAGGTTGATGGAAGTATAGCAGATCTCCAAGCTGCTCAAATTTGCTGGAAAGAAATACATTGGGCTGTGGAGATGCTGGTGTGTCGCCACCAGCAGAACAATGAAGATGTTCCCAAGCACAGTCTCTGCACAGACAATGAGAGAGAGGAGGAAGAGAGGCACCTGGAATCAGGTGCTTTCCCGAATCCCAGCAGGAAAAACTCTCTCGATGACGTCTGTTTTTCCCTTTCCCCTTTCTCCATGCAGTGTCCTTGGTCTTTCTTTTCCCGTCTTGTCAGAAAGGGCACCTATAAGAGAGGGAATGTTTGTGAAAGAAAATGTTACCAGAGAGCAAGCAGTGTTTTGCGCACATCAGGCTGTATTCATGTTCCCTTTAGGGGCTCCATGCCCAGTGCAAGAAGAGGAACGGGTTCTTGGAGAGAGCTTGAACTAGGAGCACTCCTTTCCACCACACAGATGAGTTGCCCCAGGAAGGTACCTACTACTCTCAATGGAATAAAAAGGGAATAGGCATTTTCTCAGTCTTCAACAGCCCAATGACTATGCCTCAACTTATCCCCAATATGTCCTTCACAGGTGTCAAGGACAGAGTTCCTTTTGCTATCAGCAGGAGAAAGACAACTTAGTGTCTAAGAGGAGATTTAAATCTCAGATCCACAGTAAGTGGAAGGGGGGCCAGCACAAGTATACTGAGCTGTGTGTATGGTGAGACAGAAGCTAGCATTGCTTGCTGAATTGCTGCATGAGCATATCTAGCTAATTATTACATCATAGCGTTGTCTGAAAAGCGGATTCGTGCCCGGCGTGCAAGTGACCAATTCCACACGCTCAGGAGAGAGATTGTTTTATTCAGGCCTGGGTGCTCGGTGGACTTGCCACAAATCAAGCACACCTGGTCTAGTTACCTTTCTGTTTATATCCATGCTTCTCATACTTATTTTAAGATTCTCTTTTACATATTCCTTAAATTTCCGGGAACTAATTATAATATTACATCATCCTAGACACATGCGCACTAAAGCCTTTAGAGTCTCCTTGAGCGTCTCGGCAGGGCAGTGAACTCTTCATGAACCTGTTCCTTTCTTTCCTTATAAGGTTGAGGTTTGTCTCCGAGCCACGTCCGGACCAGGTTTGTTTATGGTTCTCGTTTCCAAGGTTACTCTTCACTAGAGTCTAACAATGCTTCTAGGATACACGATTTAGACTACAATTCTACACACCTGCAAACACCACACCTGCTAGTTACCTAACTTCTAAGCAACAAGTCTTCATTGTTTAAAATTACCGGCAGTATGGAATAATAGGTACTGTAACAGACTGTACCTACTGCATCAATAGGATGGCTACTTCAATAACATCACTGATAGGACAGCTGCAGAACAAGAACAAAGTGACTCGGGGTCAGTCTCAGAGCTGACTCTTCAGGAAGACAAAACTGACTTAACAGGCACAATAAACAACAGCCTGTCTGGAGAAACTGAGGAAGTCCAGAAAGCCACAGGTCATTGAATTTAGGGGGGATAAAAGGCCAGCTGAAAGGTCGAGGGGTGAGATTAGCAGGAAAGGCATCAGTGAAGACCCCACCATCTAACAAACTGCTGTGGAGGTGTAGCGATCCTGACCGAAGACGGTTGCATGTCAAGGAGTTAGTGGCGCACATAACAGTTAGCCGGAGGAGGCTCAGGCCTGTGCCGTGCCGTGCCGTGCCGTGCCGTGCCGTGCTGCACGCAGGGCGTGACCGTCAGGCTGGGCTGCGCTGCACAAATGCCCCGGCCGCAGGACAACCTCAGCAGCTCCTTCTAACGGAGGAGCCCACAGGCAGCGCATGCTCGGTGCTGGCGATTACGGCTCCTGCCTGTCCTTGCCTGTGTCTGAAAGTGCAGCAAGAAGTTCTCATGTGAACATGTGAACGTCCTTTCTGTTTGACAGTAGAAATGATGAATACCATTGTTTTCCTTGAAGAAAATCCTCCAGTAGCTTGAGTGACCCTTCCACGCACGGGATCTGTGCGGTGTGCTGCACCCTGGTTGGAGACCCAGCTGATGCTTTACAGCTTGGTGTTCCCAGCATCTGAAGGGACATAACATTTTCTGTATGATCCTCTCTTTCTTCATAGAGTTAGCTTTGATAAATAGCATTTTAAAAGATAGCTTACAGGGCCCGAGTGCTTGTCTTACTGGGATCATAGCAAATCAGCACCTCCTAGTGCAGACTAGGAGGCAAAGGTCTTCTCCAGGCCACCTCAACATGTCGGGTGGGGTGATCTTGAAACCCCCGTGCCCTGAGCTCTAAGGGCCAGTATGCAGGTCTTGTGGACCTCAGCAGGTTGGTAGCTCTCAGGGATCTGAGAGTGCTTGTCCTAAGGCATCTGAAAGTGCCTGCATAACTACAGCACTACACTGCTAATAGTGACCATGGCTGGCTGGCTCCGTTTTTGATAGGTATCCACCGCCAGTTGTCAGAGTTAATCATATCGCAGCTACATTGTAGACACAGACTGGCAAATTTAAACAAACATAACTGATATAAATGCACCTGCTGTTGCTGTGATTATCATAACCACATGCCACAATCTATGTCAGGTATCACAGATCTCTACACATATACTTCTTATAGTCACAGTTTCTTTCCTCACTGGCTAATACAGTGTCCTGGTTCCGGCTGGGACAGAGTTAACTTTCTTCCCAGTAGCTTGGGGGGGGTGCTGTGGTTTGGGTTTGGTGTGAGCGGAGCCTTGATGGCCCGTTGATGCTTTGGTTGTTGCTGGGTGGTGCCTGCACTGGGGACTTTTTGTTCCTCTTTTCAGCCTCCCATGCCCTGCCACGTGCAGGGGAAGCTGTGGGGAGGGAGCACAGCTGGGGTGGTTGATCCAGCTGGCCAATGGGGTATTCTATACCATGTGACATCATGCTCAGTTGTCGTGGTTTAATCTGGCAGGCAGCCAAATACCACACAGCCGCTTGCTCACTCCCCCCGCCCCCAAAGTGGGACGGAGAGAGAATCGGAAGGGTAGGAGTGAGAAAAACTCGTGGGTTGAGATAAAGACAGTTTAATAGAACAGAAGAGGGAAAATAATAATAATAATAATGATAGAATATACAAAATGAGTGATACGCAATACAATTGCTCACCACCCACGCTGACCCATAACCAAGTAGCGATCGGTACTTCCTGGATCACGCCTACCGTTCATATACTGAGCATGACGTCACATGGTATGGAATACCCCATTGGCCAGCTGGGCTGGCTGTCCTGATTATGTTCCCTCCCACCTTGTGTACCTAGCTCAGTCAGTAGGCATGGGAGCTGTCCTTGGACTAGGAGGGCACTTAGCAACAACTGAAAACATCCGTGTGTTATCAACATTCTCCTCCTACTAAATCCAAAACACAGCACTAGGAAGAAATTTAACCCTATCCCAGCCGAAACCAGGACATCAGTATAAAAACAGGGCGGGGGGGCTCGCCCCCATTCGTGACACGCAATTGGCGGTCGGTGAGCAGTTGCATTGTGCATTGCCTGCTTTGTATATTCTGCCTTTGTTGTTGCTCTCATTGTTATTATTACTGTTCTACTTTGTTTTATTTCAATTATTAAACTGTTTTTATCTCAACCCGGGAGTTTTCCTACTTGTGCCCTCCCGATTCTCTCCCCTATCCTACCGGTGGGGGGGGGGCGTGACTGAGCAGCTGCCTGGGGTTTATTTGCTGGCTGGGGTTAAACCACGACATACAGCTTTACACTTTCCTCCCCAATATGTGATGTCATATCACATCAGATGCCCTCTCTCCTGTCAGTAGAAGAACAGGCACTGCAGGTATTGAGTACCTCTGAGCTTTCAGCTGTGGTTTTGGGGCTCTGTGCTCAGTGTTGCCAGTAAGAGGCTGAGTGAACAGAGGGTGAAGTGGGGAAGGAGCATCATCCAGTGCATGCTTGTGGTAAGCACCCATTACGAGCCTGAGTGCGTGCTCAGGGCAAGTCCACACTTGAGGAACAGAACTCTCTGCATCCTAGGGTTTTCCCAGCACTGTGGATAAGCACAATGATGTCCCTGCTGATTTCCTCCCCATGACTTTCGAGCCTTTACAGGGAGATGGAGATGGTGAATGAAAGCACCTAGGTGGTCCATAGAAATCCTGGGATGAATAGGCTGCTCAAAAAAGTGATGCACTCAAACTCTAATACACCTTTCTCCCAGGCTGGGATGAATTGTGTCTGGAAATGCTGATGACATGTGGAATTAGGAGAGATTCTCCCACTGAACACTGTGAATGAAGAGTTTCCAAATCTCCTGGGCAAATGGATGAGAGTTAAGTGTTAAAAACCTGAAGGAGTGAGGTGAAAACCCAGGTTACAATGAGAGAGGGAGTGTCTTATGGAACAGCCCAGTGGGAGATGAAGTGAGAAGTATTGGCCACCTTGGCCTATACTCTTGCCAAGCTGCTCCAGCATCTCACCTGAGGTGTGTAAGTGTCCCAGGGCTGGGTCCAACACCACAACAGCACAGCTGTAACTCAACTCCCAGAGCCATGCTCTCTAGAATTTCAGAAGGGGTAAGCAGGAGAAAGACATCCAGGAAAGGGCAGAACTAAACCACACATCTTCGCCTCTTGTTTTCACTATGTAAAGACCACTGGTTAAATCAGAAGAGTCCAGATGTGCCTCAGCAAACATGGCACTTTCCTCTAATCTTCAGCATAAAGTGATGACTTTTCCTGTGGTGGTGCCTGGGAAGGAAGACTCAGGTCTGGGTGTCGCCTGTTCTGCCCCATATCACTTCCCTCCCTATTCTCTCTGAAAACCCTTATCTCACAGGAAGGCCAACAGAACGTTCAGCTCTTTCACTCTTCCTTCCATAGCTGGAGCTCTGGGCCTGAAGCACCCGACTGCCATTTCCTAGTGTTACGGAAATAATCAGTGTCCTGGAGGGTGTCTCCCTTGGGATTTCAGGGAGGGAGCACTGCATAAGGGTATCCCTGTGGAGGATGAAAGCTCTGAGCTGGTGCAAACTGTTTCAACACCTCAGGCAATGGCTGTCCCTCCCCAGACCTCCAAAGCATTTCAGCCTGCTCTGAGAAAAAGAGAAACTGAGGTGGGGCAACAAGCACAGGCTTTTCCAAGCTGATGCAGCAGAGCCCAGTGAGGCTCCGGAAAGGGAATTCAGCTCACATCCTGCAGAAGACCATAATGGGATTGACTCCTTCAGAACTGGGCAGCTGTGGGTGACTGAGGTTGCCTTTTCAGCCTCTGCCAATGGTCAACGGGGAGAAAGAACCAGAGTCTGGTATCCCCTCCAGGCCATGGAGACCAACAAACTATGATCAGATGAGTCACCCTTGGGAGTCTCTTGGAGGGAAGAAGCCAAAACCTCTCCCTGGGTCAACAATGCATTTGTTGGTGGCTGAAGTAAGCTGAGCTACCAGTATTTTCCTCACAGTCGTGATTCACCTCTCCAAAATGTGAGGTCCCCAATGCCCTTCTTTCCTCCTTCTACACCCCAAGGAGAGTGGGAGGACACATTCCACTCAGTCCCATCCCATTTGCATCTCTGGCGAAGGTGACCCCTCTGTCACTGTTGGTGACACTGTCTCCCCACTGACCTCCAGGGCAGGAGAGGGTGGCCAGTGCACACAGACATTTGTGCTGTGTCTGCTCCAGACAGCAGAGGTGAAGCTTAAAGGGAGAACAGCATTTATTTTCAGAGTCGCATGCTCCAACGGAGTTAAAAAGTTAAAGCTAAAACCAAGTTGGACATTAATCACCTGACACCTTTTCTGTTGCAGGTGGGATAAGTTAGACATCAGCCATCTATCTGCTGGGTGAAGTGTTGCTACAGCCGCTACCGCTAAGATCAGGCTGAAATAAGTTCAAGCTAAAAGAAGTCTAGAAAAAGCCTGGCAAGTCCTCAGCTCTTGTCTTGCTAACCTAGAACAGGTCTGTGCTCTCCCAAGAGCAATGGCAGCACCTTATGTACTGTATTGCAATCCACAGCTCTCTGGGAAGCGACGTCCTTTCATGCCCCTCCTGGTGACTCCCCTGCAAGGAAGGATCATGGGCCCAACTGAAATAAAGGCTATGTCACACCTTTTGGCTTACAGAAGATTCACCGTTTATTGGAAAATGAATCAGAGACTTTGCCAACATGGGCTGAGACCCATGAATTCAGGGCCCTGGGGCAGGAGGGAGTACATTGCACGACTGGTTTGCTGATCAAAGCTCCTGCAGTTCTACCTCCAACATGCTGGCAGTTTTCAAATCAACCTCGCCCCACATGAGCTCTCTTGGACATTATGGTGGGCTGGCTCTGATGTAGATGAGAGTTTTACTTCCAAAACCACTGTTTTACATGGCAATGCAGATATGGGAGTTCCTGACACAGCCTGGTCTTTCGGGGTAAAGCAAAGAGGTCAGCAAGTGGGGTGCAGCAGGAGTCCTTCATTGGGAGCCACTGCTGTTGTGCCTGCTGTTGACACCTCTAAACACTCATCTTCTCTGGTGTGCACAGCACTCTCTTGTCAAGACAGAAACCATAGAATCATAGAATCATTTGGGTTGGAAAAGACCCTTGAGATCATTGAGTCCAACCGTTAACCTAACACTACCAAGTCCACCACTAAACGATGTCCCTAAGCATCATCTTTGTGGACGCCAGTAGCCCATTTTGCCAAAGCCTAATTTGGGAAGGGCAGCCACTGGGGAATGTGATGCTTCCTTCCCATTCCTACCCCTGCCCAAACCAGACACGCTGGAGGCTCTGAACTAGAGCTTTTCTCTTGAGGAGCTCAGCATGGCACAGGTTCAGCCCAACTAGTAGAAGACATAAGCAGTGAGAATTCATCTGTAACGTAAGACCCCAGCTGGTAGCAGGAGTGGTATCCCAGCATGGTAGGTGAATTTAGGCTCTACTTTCTGGCCCTTTTTAGCTCTGCAGGTGCTGCTGGTCTCTAGCACAAAGCATGTGATGAGCTCAGAGCCTGAAGACACTTGGCTCCACGCTGCTCCCAAGGAGGGTGTTGGCTGCCTCCAGGCACTTGTCCAGCTGGGACACTGCAATCAGGGAGAGACAGGGGCACTAGGGGAGTCAGGCAGGAGGGAGAGTCCACAGATGGAAAGGAGAAAGGGGACACAGGACTCCTTCAACTGCCCCCAGGAAATTGTGGTCCTGTGAAGGGGTGAGGCAGGTCCCACTGGAGAGAGAAGGGAGGAGGCTGTGCTGTGGGGATCAGCAGGAAAAGGACCCTCAAGACTCACCAGCTTGGCTGCACAGCCAGGTCACAGCCTTGGCCTCCAGCAACTCACAGAGGCCTTGATAATCCTTGTCGTTTCTGTGCAGCCAGGTCACAGCCAGCACTGTGGCCCAGACGCTTGGCTCCATGACCTGTAGGAGAACAATGACTCAGGCATCCTCCCTGCCCCCTCACTGCTTCCCACCCCTTCCTTTGTGGCTTCTGGTTTCTGATCCCTTCATTCCTTTCTGGCTGCCCTTGGGATGCCAGTGTTGCCACCAGCCAAGGGGTTCCCACTGCCCCAGGATGACACGCTGCCACCATAAGAGGTTCTCCCCTTACCTCACCAGGCATCTTTCCCTTGATTTCAGCCTCATCCATTTCCAGCACAGAGGCCAAGCCTGAGCTGAGGGCCCAGGAGCCATCTACATTCTGCAGCACCACCAGCTCCTGGCACTCAGCAAAGGCTTTGGTTAACCAAGGCCCAAAAATTGGAGAGCGCAAAACAAATTCCGTGGGATCCACATACTCGAGAGAAGAAATAGATGGTGCTGGTGGTTTACATGCTGTGGGAGAAGATGTGAACAGGAGGGAGAATCACAGGAAGCTGACCCCTCTCTACTGCTCGGTTGCAATGCCCCAGAACATTATCTCTGCTCTTCTTTCGGCAGCTACCTGCACTCTAAGCTCCTTCCTGCATGTCCCCAAAGCACTCCCACCCACAGAGCTTTCTGGACACCCCTAACTCACCCCCAACTTTGACCATTGCCTCTTCTCCTGGCATTCCTGCCCAGCCATGTCCCAAGACCTCTCTTGATAGCCCCCCAACACATCTTATCCAAATGTGCATTTATGATCCAGCACCGTCCTTGTCCCCTCCCTCGTTTCCCTGAGCTGGGTCTTGTATTCGCTGAAGGACTTGCAGGTTTAAGGGTAACTAAGGGAAGGGTTAAAGGCAAAATTAATTGGTTTCCACGCCATGGGCAAGACATGGCAGCGTAACCCTCCTATCAGACATTAGATTACCCCATACCTTTTGAGCAAGCCCCCCGCTGGGGCAGGGCAGCAATGCCATGGGCGAGTCGACGGAGGGCAAGCCATGACTGACACACTGCTGTCAGCCAGCCAGGTGGGACCCAGATGGTCCTAGGATAGCAGGAAGAGACTCTACTGGAGCCACGAAGCTCAACGATCTGGCAGGGGATGAGTGACCGGCGGGGTGGCAACAGTGCCAGGGGTCCTTCGAGGGCAAACAGGGAAAGGGGCTGAATTAAGCGCGTGGGAAAGAAGCACCTGGTGGTGATGGGGCCTGCCCCGTGAGACTGGGGGTGGCCTGTGGCTGGGGTTCCAGCTCCAGTGGAATGAGAACATCCCATGGAGCTGCCCCACCAGCTCTTTCTGCAAGTGTCTTTCCTTACCTCGGTACCAGGTGACCCTCTGTGATGTGCGAACCCCCACATAGCTGGTAAAGGGGCAGATGATCCCCGAAGTGAGGCTGATCTCAACTGCGCGATGCCTTGGTTCGTCCCCGGACCCACTCGCAGCCTCTGGCAACAACCTCTTCAGCAAGCATCTTGCGGCCAGACGATGCCCAGCCAGCCTGGGGACAGAGAGGGGTGAGGCCTGACCGCCTGGCTCGTCTGCATGCTGGGGAAAGGTGGACAGAGAGGGAGCCTGGACACCTGGGTTCTCTCCCTTCGGGGGTGAGGATGGACAGAGGGGAAACCTGGATGCCTGGGTCCTCGTCTGTCTGGAGGGAAGTGATGCCCAGGTTCCTGGGTCCTACCGCTGTGGGGTCAAAGCAGGGAAGGAGGGCATGCTTGGACACCTGGATTCTCTGCCAGTTTGGGGTTGTGTGTGGAAGGTGGGAATGCATAAGCTACCTGGGCCCCCCCCAGCTGGAGTCCATGTTAGAAACGAGGGGATGCACGCATCTTCCCTTGGGACAGGCTCTCACCGGCCATCTCCTTGTGGGCACAGTGGGAATTCAATCGTGTGAGTGACATCCTGGCCGTCCAGGCGGTACTGCAAGGTCATGACCCCCTTGGCCACCGTCACATCCTGGGAACGCATGGGAAGCTACTGGAGGTTACTGGGGACACAAGATGGTTACTGGGGGATATTAGGAAGTTACTGAAAGATTACTGGTGGTTACTGGGAGGCTATTGGGAGGTAACTGGGGGTGACTGTAGTCCCAGCTCTCACCTCTGCCTGTCCATGGATCTGGGCGTAGAGGAGGCTGTGTTGACCCTGAACGATGCACTGAGGGGTGCCCCCCAGCACCTCCACTTCCAGGCCACGGGGCAGGGTCCAGCTCAGAGAGACTCCCTCAGCTGCTGGCTTGAGGGCCCTCCTCAGGCACTTCAACACCTGGGGACAGAGGGCAGGACACCACAGTTCGCAGCTCCACCAGGGTTCAGCCCATGGCCCCTGGTGTCGGGGTTCCCTGGGGACAGGGGAATGTGTGGGGTAGCCTGCTCCAGCTGGGTTCCCTGGGCACAGTCAGGTCTATAGTGGGGCACAGCCTGGGCACCTGGCTTCTCGGTGGGGTGGGGTGGTGGAGCAGAGTCAGGGGAAGCCTCAGTGCCTGGGTTCCAGGGGCAGCTGGGTCTCGACTACTGTGTGTGGGCAGTCCAGGTGCCGGCGTACTTGGAAGTCAGTGTGTCTGTGGAATAGAGGGGGACCTGCCAGGGCTCCTGGGTTCCTACCACAACTGTCATACTGTTGTCAGAGGAGACGTAGGTAGCTTCACCCCCTGTCTCCCTGGCCAGGGCCGTAGCCAGGGCAGCGCTGTCCTTGGAGAAGCAGAAGGAGAAACACCTATGGGGGAAGCAGGGAAAAGTGTCAGAAATGAGAGCCAGAGGTGGGTGCAAGGATGTCGGGATAGAGCTGGAGAACACAGGCTGGAGTTAAAGCTGGGGGAACAAAGCTGGGGTGCAGAACAAGGGGGCAGGAGGAAGAGCAGGGAGTGAGGCAGGGACTGGGGTTGGAGCTGGGCTTAGTCGTGCAGCTGGCAGAGAAGAGCTGGGACTTGGGGCAGGGCTGGGGTCAGTCTAGTGGGGCTGGGGCAGAGCTTGGGGGCACATCAGGGTGTACAAGCCCTGTGCCTCAATCTCCCTGCGCACTCTGTGAAGGATGCCTTGGTGGTGGGAGTAGTAAGCAAATATTCCCACATTGGGGCTTGGCACTGGAGAGCTGTGCAGGGTGGGAAGGGTCTTTGGGACACTGGAGGGGCCCAAGGACTGGGACAGGCACTGGTGAACAGGGGCCCTCATCAGGGATGGAAATGACTGGACAACCAAAGGGAGACTGGAGGACTGGGGGCAGGGAGTCCCCATTACCGGTGGCTGTTGCGGTGACGGCAGACCTCAGCTGCGATGGCTTCCTTGTCAGGGGGTAGCCCGGCCATGAAGATGAAGAGCTGGGAGACAGGGGACTTGAATAGTGGGGCCCTGCACAGGAACCCCAAAATGGGGAGAGCAGGCCCCTGAAATGGAGAGAGGGGCCCAGGAGAGAGACCCCCTGTAGACAGACTACCCCGGGGAGAGCTATCCACTCAGGGACAGAAACCCCCAAAGATATAGACCCACTTCTCCATTCCCCCACACCCCACACTATCCTTCTTCTTCTCTTGTGACCACCCTGTGCTTTGGGTGGCTCCTCCCACCCACACTCCTGTGTCCTCTCTCTCCTCCTGGGACACCTGTTCCTCCACCCCTCCATGCCCCTGCACCCAGACCTGGCGCATATGCCCGCGGGGGCGGGGGGTATTGTAGATTGAGCGGAGGGTTCCCAGCAGATTGGTGTCACCCAGACGGGATCCGGGAGAGGGGATGCGCCGCACGGCCTCGGTCACGTTGTCCTGAGTATATTCAACACTTTGCCTGCAGAGAGCACGGCATGTTTGGAGAGCACATTGCTCTATGCCGCCCCTAGAGCTCCCTGAGACCCTGTCCCATAGCACTTGCCACAGCTCTGCCCTCGGGTCCTCTGCAAGTCCCTGCCCCATAGGAGTTCTTGAAGAGACCTGGCTTCTAGTTCCTACGAGACTCTGCTCAGCAGAACCCAAGAGGTGCTATCCCATAATGCCACAAAGATCCCGTCCCCAGAATCCAGCCCTGCCCTACAGTACCCAGTCGTGCCCTCCAGCACCCAACCTTGCCCCATACCAACCAGCCGATTTCAGAGCACGCACACCTTGCCCTCCAGCACCTAACCCTGCCCCAGAGCACCCGTTCCAGCCCCACAGCGCCCAACCATGCCCCTGCATTTTGTACCCAGCCTTCCCCACCAGCACCTCATCCAGCCCCATAGCACCCAGCCTGCCCCACATTTGCTCACGGGTAGATGCCCACAGATGTTTCTCCATAGCAGTAGATGTTGAAGTAGCAGCCCAGGGGCAGGCTTTTGAGAAGGAAGAGCAGGGAGTCCTGTGGAAAGACACAGCAGGCAGGTCTTGGGAGGCACTTGGTGGGGCATACCTTTGCCCATAGTCTGGTCCTCCTAAACTCCCCTAGATGATCGGAGCCAGTGCCTTGAACTCCCCTGGGCACTCGAGATATTTCAAGACCATTTCAGGCCCTACCAGTTCCCACTCACATCTCTGTCCCTCCGCAAATGCCTGCCCTGGCCCACTCTCCATCAACCTGCTCCTCCACCCCATCCTGGTCCCTGCTCTGCAGGGCTACCTGTGCATGCTCAAGAAAAGTGGTGTCCAGGAGGAAGATGAACTCTCCAGACTGGCACTGCCCAGGCACTGCCTCAGGGATGCTGGGTGCCAGCGTCACCAACACCATGGGATCACCAAGCAGGGAGCCTGGAGGAGGAATGGGGTGGGATGAAGGCCAGATAGGGACCTCCTCCTCCTCCTGGTTCTGATTCTCATTGTGCTTTCAGCTTCCTCCACCCCAGAGCCTGTGACGCCCCACACTGGTGCCTCAATACCCTACGGTACTGTCCAGCAATTGCACAGCGCAGTGCCCCATGTATTCCTGTCCAGTGCCTCCAATACAGCTCCCCAGTGAGTCCTAGCACAGAACTTCCCGTACGCGTGCTGCTATATCTGATACCTCACCACGGTGTCCCCAGCACCCCATGCTGGAGCCCCAGGACCCAAACTATCCCATCTGAATGCCTCCCATTCCCATCCCAGTGCCCAATGATATCTTGGCCCCCACAATCCCCAGTGTCTCCCTGTGCCCCAATGCCTCCTGCAACCCAGAGCTGCCCCCATCTTCCCTCCCCAGCTGCACTCACCTGGAGGGGCCCCAGGGTCTCCCTTCTCCACCACGGCACTGACTGCAGCAGGGTCTCCAAAATACACCAGCAGCTCCAAATCATGGTGACTTGGGGGGCTGCCAGCCAGTGAGACCTGGAGAAGGGTGCCTGGTCATACACAGGAGGAGGGGACCAGACCCAGCATTGGGCCAGGAGCACAGGCACTGATCCCAGTGCATCCCATTTTTCTCAGTGGTGACAGCCCCGCTCAGCTGCCCCCGGGATCCTGGCACTCAGGAGGGCATACCTGTGCAGTGCTGCGGTCCTGGGCAGTGTAGGTCAAAGGGGTGAGGGGGAAGTTGGCCTGGACATTGGCCACTCCACGGGGTGACTGCAGGCTAGCGGTGAGCAGCAGGCTGTAGGGCAGCTTGCTAGTGAGACAATTCCAGGCTGCAAGGAGAAACATGGCACTGGGGAGGGCAAAGGCTCTCCCTGCAGGGGTGGGGCGGGGGCAGGACCTGGCATCCATATATAGGACATATGGAGAGAATTGGGGGTTGTCAGTAAGGCGTATGGAGGGGTGCATGAGTCCGTTCATGGGATATGTGTGTGGGAGGTGTGGATCCCTTCATGGGGCACAAGGAAGCATACGTGGACCTGTCCGGGGGCTGCATGGGGGAAAAATGTGGGTCCCCCTGTGGGTGCAAAGGGAAGTTGCATCGCGTCTGTTCGTAAAGCACGGGGGGAGTCTGTGACCCTTCTGTGGGGTGTGTGACTGCGAGGGCAGGTTCCTCGTGGGGTCACTCACCATACAGGAGTGTGTGGGGATGCAGTGTGGGTGGCAGCACAAAATGGGCTGCTCCATCTGGCTCCCGTGGCAGCTCTTGGACATAGCGCAAGGTCACGACCACCTCCCTGCCAGGCGACAGGGTGCCCAGGAAGCAGGCAAACACCTCGCCCGGATACTTAGACTGATCCTGAAGGTATTCCAGATTCTCCCAGCCTCCTGTAGCCTCGTGCAGCTGCTGGGCCTGGGTGGCAAAGGGAGGGACAGAAAGCTGATCGCCAGGCAGGCCATGGGCTGCTCATCCCATGCCCCTCTGGCAGTTCGCCCATTCGTCCCTGGATGCTGGTACCTCATCCCGCAGCATGGCCTGGACCTTGGCATCCTCACTGCGGGCCTGGAAGGAGTAGATGGCCATGTGGGGGCCCAGGGGGAAGGCAAAGAGGACTTCTCTGGAGATCTGACTCTTGTTCTGGTAGATGAGTTCAGAGGCCACGTCAGCCACATAATCCTGGATAGCAACATCCACCACAGCACTACACAGAGGCACTGTGCACAGGGGTATGTGGAGCTCCTTCCCCAGCAAAAAGGATCCCGTTGCTGTTGGGAGAGATGCAACCTGTCCATCAGCAACATGAATGACACAAGGAGGTGGTTGGGGCTGCTTCAAGTACGTGGCTGTTCCCACCCTGGAAACCGAGACTAGGTGAGGGTCTAGTGTGAGCCTGCCATGGAACAGTGTCTGCCCCCCGCCCCCCAGTCTCCCTTTTTCTCCAGACCTTTGTTCCCCACCTGTTTCCTGTAGAGCTCTTGGCCATTCCTTGTTTCACTCTGGGAAGGTCCAGCCCAGGTATTTCCCCCTAAGGCTGCCTATCCTTCTCCTTTCTTTGTCCCACTTTGGGAGCATCCCCCATCCCCCAGATGTCCCTCAGCTCTCTGATCCTCAGCTCACCGTCATAGGCGTAGGATTTTTCTAGAAGTCCAAAGCTCTGATGCCACATTTCTGGAGACCTGCAGACAAGAAGGGTCTCCTGTAAGAGGAGAGATCCACAGAAACCACCAGGAAGCCCCTATTTGGTGAAGATTCCTTGCCATTTCCCCAGTCCTACACGCATAGCTGGAAGCCCCAACCCACCAGGTACAGCCAGAGCAAACCCAGGGATTCAGAAATCCCTGTTCATGAGCACTGGGACATCACCAGGAGCATCCCTGCATTGAGGAGGTCTGCACCCCACCCCCACCATGGGAGAATCCTGAAGAGAACTGAGGGATAGCAAGGGCAGATGGAGGGAAGGAGGTGTGAAAACAAGGGTGGATGGATGGATGGATGGATGGATGGATGGATGGATGGATGGGACTGTATTGGGATGAACAATACATGGCTGGATGGATAAATGGCAGATGAGGTCCATTTTGGGACAAATGGATGCATAGGTGGACAAACAGGGACACATAAGAATTTTTGTTGAAATGGTTGAATAGACAGGTGGAGGGGTCCATTTTAGAAGAGATGGGCAGGTCCCCATCACAAACGGTGGTGTGTGAATGTAGCTGCACAAGAGAGAGCACCTGCGAGGGCAGGTTGAAAGTCCAGATAGTAAGGGGGAACATGTTGGAGAGAGAAGTGAGGCCAGGGCGGGTATTCCATGGCTGCAGAAGAAATCCCAGAAAGGCACTGGGGGGAGGGTGCAGTTCACGGGGCTGTCTTCTGGCCAAGCGAAGGAGGTGACAGGGACCGCCCTCCACCCCAAGCCCATCCACGTAAGTCTCTCTGGTTCAGACACATTTGCCTCAATTTCCCCAGTTCCTGCTCAGGGGTGACAGGGTGGGGAGCACCAGAAAGATCCCCACCCCACCATCATGCTGACAGGGTGGGCAGACAGAGCAAGCAGGGTGCAAGTCCTTGGGGGAGCAGGGGTGAGGGATGGACAGAGGGATGGGCTGAACAGGGGCAAGGTCTCCCCAGTGAACAGGGACAGTGAACAGAGAATAAGGACAGAATAACAAAGCCAGGCAGAAACAAGCAGACACTCACCAGAACCACGGCCAGAGTCAGCAGGGACGGACTGACAGTCGGATGGACGGAGGGAGAGCTGGAAGAGGAAGGGGGGAGAGTGAGGGGCAGGCGGATGAGAAACGGGCAGAACGGGGGGTGGAGGGACAGAGCAAGAGATGCTCGGGCAGACGGGAAGATGCAGGGCTGGGTAAGCAGAGGAATGGCTGCGATGGAGAGAGCGGCGGAGGGGCGGGCGGACGGACAGACGGACGGAGGGCGGGGAGGCAGGGCCGGGGGGCGGAGTCACCCCCACCCCCAACCGGGATCGCTGCAAAGCTCCTCCCGAGCACCCCGCGGTCCCCCGGGGGCCGTGGGGGCAGCGGGGATCCGGGATGCCGGGTAGCCTGGGAGGCTGTGGGATGGGGAGGGCAGAGGGGGCACCCCCGGGGGCGGGGGTCTGGCCGGGGTCCCTCGGAAGCCGAAGGGGCGAGTGGGCGGGAGCGTCTGCCACCCGTGCTGCGGGACGCCGCCCCGCATGAGCTGCTGCAGCCCCGGCAGCGTCTGCGCGCCCTGCCCCGCCAGCGCCCGGGCGGGGAGGGCGTCCTGGGCGGGGGCAGCGTCCCTCGCCGCCGCAGGGTGCTCCGGGCACGGCCAGGGGAGGGACCGCGCATCGCTCGGCGGGACGGCTCCTGGCCAGGCGGAGTCTGCCGGGCCTCCCCGCCGCCAGCCCTCCCGCTCGGTCCCACCTGGATGCAGGTGCCCCTGCCAAGGGCCCCTGCAGCCGGGGCAGTGTCCGTGTGCCCGAGGAGGTGGCGCTCGCCCTCCAGGAACCTGTCCCCCTGCCAGGCCTGCAGCACTGGCTGCAGATTCGGAGGCTGGGCTCAGGTCCCTACACCGATTAGTGCCAGGCTGTTAATTGGGTGGGGGATTGCAAAGAAGCAAAGCCGACACACTGGCCAGCCGAGGAATGGGAAGAGCTGGCAGACAAGCTCAAACTTCCATGCCTACTTCTGACGGGGGTGTTTCCTCTCGTCTGCTGCGCTGGGACGCTCCGTCTCCACCCTCCTTGCATGAGCCAGCCCCGTGCTCATGCTCCCTGGCAGTCAGCCCCTGGTCGAGACAACCCACCTCACTGGTGGTCTCTAGACACTCAAGGGGCCAAACTGCATTGGACTTCAGGTGTGCTGCTCCCAGAGCACTGGGAGTGTGCCCAGCACTGAACTCTCGCTTCTCCAGCAAACCTGGGCAGCTTCCTGCAGCCTGCCTCTCAGGATTGGTGTGATTCTCGGACAAGACCACTCCAAGGGCCGTGCTGAGAGTGTGACAGCCTCGATCAGCACAGGCAGTTCTAGCTGCCTTTGTTCAAATTCTGCCACAGTGCGACCAGTCTCACTACAGTCATGGAGATCACATTCTTTGAGGAAGTGGGTAACCGACATTCACGTGCTGCTGGTAGATTGGCCCATGACTACCTTCAAGAACTGGCCGAACACCCCATGTTGTCTCCAATAGTCCTGATGCTTCTGAGTAGACAAATGAATCCCACGTGTAGGTGCTACATGCTGCATTTGAGCAGCTAGGGAACACTTCCCTGCCTCTCGGATCTTCCTTTCCTCACCACAGGTGATGAGTAAGCGGCATGCTTGGTCAAAAAGTGCCACAAACACTGAACTGCTGACCCCTTAACCTAGTTTCACCTTCCCAAAACTTCTGTCCGTCTGGGATGCATACTTGCAGGTTCTCACTGACTCTTGGTGGAGACCACTTGATGGCGGTGAATGGTTTTGGGGCGCTGGACCTCCAGGATCTCTCTTCTGAGCATCTCTGGAGGACTTCAGCCTCCTCAAGTCTGGGCCTCTTTTGAAGTGCAATGAAATAATCCCTGGTCTTAGTGTGGCATAAAGGTAGTCTGCTCGGATGCTCACATACTTTCTGTCCAGACAGGACAGCAGAGTCTCTTGCATCCAGAATAGGAAGCAGCCAGATGAACAACCCGGCTGGTGGTACAAGGAGTTGCCACAGGGCTGGAGGGCAGCTGTGTGCTGCTGCTGAGGGGACTGTTGTAGCTACCCCCTGCCTCTCGCACACATACATGCTCTCAAGTTCTCCAGCATTCACCCTATGCTTTCATTTGTGAATTCATCCCTGGCAGACAGCACTGCTCAGAAAGGAGGGGAACTGAGCTGTGGAGAGGTTGTGGCCCCGGGTACAAATCCATGGAAACATTTGGGGTACCAGGTTTCCGCTGGTTTCTTAAGCCTGCACGGGTCCAGCAGATCTGAATGTGGAGGGCCCTGCCAGGGAGCAGCAAAGGCCAGCTGCTCCACAAGGGAAGGGGAGTTGGGAGCCAAATGCAACAGTAAGGTGGGTGGGAGCAGTGACCTCACCAACAAGGAGCCAGGATGCTGAGGGGTAAGTCAGGGTCAGGACTGGGTCCAGAGACAGTGCTCAGGATCAGGCACAGTCAGTGGTCACCCAGCAAGTCGGGTAACAGCGGGGATGGGCCCTTGCTTCTTGCTTTCTTCACAACAGCTCTTATCAGCAAAGGAGCTGACCTTGGACTCGACCATCTAAACTGCTTAACTTAGCAGCTGAACTGGAGCAGGTTCATTGTCTTTAAGAAGTCCCACTTTCTACATACTTACTTTCTAAAAGGTTCTTTTTATAATTTTATTCTGTCCATAGCCATTCTTATTTTTTCTGCTTTCAATAACAATGCACAGAAATATTCATGAAGTATGGGCACGCGTGGAGTTTCAATAATGAACTAAAGTTTGACCATGATTGATATGAATTTAAGGCTCTGGTCTGTTTCAGTGTGTTTTAAGAGGCAAAATTCAGTTGGCAACGTGTAAAATACATGTATATATACAGTCAAAACATAGACATCTGTAGTGGGTTGACCTTGGCTGGTTGCCAGGTGCCCACCAAGCCACTCTATCACTCCCCCTCCTCAGCGGGACAGGGGGAGAAAAGAAGATGAAAAAGTCATGGGTCGAGGTAAAGGCAGTTTAGTAAAGAAAAAGGAAAGGTTGCACGCAGAAGTAAAGAAAAAAAAAGAAAAAAGATTTCTTCTCTACTTCCCATCAGCAGGCACTGTGCAGCACCTTCCTGGGAAGCAGGACCTCAGTACACGTAGCAGTTGCTTTGGAAGACAAACATCTTGATAACGCATGCGCCCCTTTCCTCCTCCTTTCTCTCAGCATTTATTGTTGAGCATGACGTCATATAGTATGGAATATCTCTTTGGTCAGATTGGGTCAGCTGTCCTGGCTATGTCCTCTCCCAGCCTCTTGCCCACCCCCAGCCTACTGACCTTCGGGGTGGGGGGTGGGTGCAGGCTGTTGGAGATTCAGCCTTTGTGCTGTGCGAGCACTGCTCAGCAGTAGCCCAAACATTGGTGTGTTATCAATGGCCTTCTGGCTACAAATACAAAGCACAGCACTGTGAGGGCCGGTATGGGGAAAGTTAACTTCATCCCAGCCAGACCCAATACAACACTGTAGAACACAGTTTAGGAAAAATAAATCTTTTTCATATAAATAATAGCCACACAAAAATAAGCGGTTTCTTGCAATTTTGACTGATAATGGGAAACAAAGTAACAGAGGAAATAAATGATAAAGAAAATAGGAAAACTACTTTGCAAAGATCTTACTTCAGACTGAAAATTCTGGTTTCACCCTGTTCTAGTTGTGTCATAGTCTGAAAAATTTGCAAAACATATGAGGTATTTTGGGTTGTTAATGGTAAATTCCCAAATGCAGTAGTGCCAAGGGACACTTGTTATTCCGGCAGGAAAAACAAGCAGGGGGACAAGTGACCCACCTCGTATCAGTTCCAGGTGGAGGTTCGTCTTTCAGCAGTACACGGGCAGGCAGAGCAGAGGCACAGCCATCTGGAGAAGGTTTATGCACTGGAAGACCCGATTCAGCTCCAGAGCAAAAGCGCTTCAAGTGGGGATGCATCATATCAGACTAGGCTGAAATCGCATTTCTAAGAGGTGTGTCAGATTAATTTTGGTTAAATTAGAAAAGATTCTTTTATAACTCTCTTCTACCCTCTAAGGTTGGTCCAGGATGAATATATTGGATGGACATCAATGCACAGGATATGAAGAAAATTACAGCAGGCAGGATGAATAGGTAGACAAACAGGCATGTTGTCAATCTGCTAGAGATTCACTGTAGTGTAACTGAATACCAAATTTCCTTAGATATTATTTTACTTTCCATTTGCACAGTATATTTTGGGTTAAGAAGGGCAGAAATTCTACTGATAGCCTTAGCAGTCTGCCTGTAAGAATTACAAATGCAAACTGTCCTGCAGCAAGGCGGGTGGGAAATTTTCCCATGATCTTTTCCATTGCAATACGGTTTGTGAAACAGGAATAATTTTTTCTGTTCTGAAGTGTTACTTTTTTGGGTATTCTATCTGAATGAAATAAAGATATTTCAATCTGATTGTCCAGAACGGAGGCATTAGTCTGTGGTCAAGAGAGAGAGAAACGCTCTTGCAGTATATTTCATCTCAATTACTTTGAACAGTGGATTAATATGTCCAGATATGTGTGTCTACACTGAGGTTAATTGTGTGTGCAACAATATTTAATGTGACAAGTAACACCAGGTCCCTGGCAGATCACTTTCTTGTTCCTCAGCCTTGTGTTCTTTTAGCTTCTGAAAGAAGCACACACACAAAAAAAAGCACACACACACAAAAAAACCCAAACAAAGAATGAACAAAAACCTGCCAACCCCTAAAAAAAAAAAAAAAAAAAGGAAAAAAAGAAAAAAAAAGGGAGAGGAGAGAAGAGAGGGAGGGAAGGAAAAGAAATTGATTGTTTTAATAACTATCAGTGCATCATTCAAATAAAAAATACATTTCTTCTCATGATTTCCTTCAGTATCTCTTATTCTTCCTAGGTCTGGTATTTGTCATCTTGGGTGATGAAATGGTCATTCAAAGAATTCCTCTCTTTTCCTTTCTTCTTTTGACTGGGGGTTTCTAAATCATAGCTTGTTTCTGTAGGCTGGAATATGACTTTCTGACCCTGCAGGTTTCAAAAACTATTGCCAAGTGAGATAAGCCATACCTTTCAACATCTTCCTCTATATTTTTCTGGATATTTCAGGTTTTTATCAAGTTCAGTATACACAAACGCTCATCAATCTGTCCAGTTCTCAGAAAATGCATATTACAGTTTTCCACTGGTTGTATTGCTCTGGTATAGTCTAGGTCATCAAAACATCCTGCTGCAGTTCCGTGTGATGCTTTCCGAACCCAAGGAAACAACTGTTAAAAAAAGTACATAAGACAAAATTAAAAATATACAATAACCTCTCTCATAAATTATTATCTGGAGAATGTTCAAGAACTGCTTAAAAAGAAAATAAACAATATGACCGTACAGTGGTAACAATAACATCTTTCTTCAGTAATTACTCAGTGACGACGGACCTATAATTAAATGCAGTTCTTGATGCTTTATTCCAGGCTGTGATGCATTTCCTCTTGGCTTGATACATGGCAAATGGGGAATGTAGAAATAAAACAGTCATCACAACATTTCTGCTCCTGGAATTTGGGAATATCCCAGAAATGCCATCTTTTCTCTTCCTCCTTTTCTTGGTGATCTACATTGTGACTGTGATTGGCAACATCCTCATTTTTGTTTTGGTGGTGGCTGATCGGCACCTCCACAAACCCACGTACTTCTTCCTGTGCAACTTGTCCTGCTTGGAGACCTGCTACAGCTCTGCCGTCCTGCCCAGGATGTTGTCCAGCTTTCTGACTGGGGACAAGAGCATTTCTATTGGCAGCTGCATCACACAATTTTATTTCCTTGGTTGCCTAGCAGTCAGCAGAAGTTTTCTCTTATCGGTGATGTCCTACGATCAGTATTTAGCAGCGTGCACACCCTTTCACTACAGAGCTGTCATGAATAGCAGATACTGTCTGCAGCCTGTAGCTTGGCCTTGGATGAATGGTTTCCTTGTTATGGCCATAAGCTGCTTCCTGATTTCACAACATTCCTTCTGTGGTCCCAAGTTTATCGGTCATCTCTTTTGTGATTTCACGCCAGTGATAAAACTCTCTTGCGGTGACACCAGCCTGACCGAACTGTTGGTGTTCATCCTCTCGTCAGTATGTGCACTACCCACTTTCCTACTAACCCTGCTGTCCTACATACGTATCATCACCACTGTCCTGAGAATGTCTTCCACCACTGGGGTGCAAAAGGCTTTTTCCACTTGCTTTTCCCACCTCATTGTTATTACAGTTTTTTATGGAAGCTTAAGAATTGTTTATGTCCTGCCAAAAACTAAGACTCTCAGAGCACTGAATAAAGTCTTCTCAGTTTTCTACACTGTTTTGACTCCACTGCTCAACCCCCTCATCTACAGTCTGAGCATAGAGAGGCGAAGGACCCTCTGAGTAAAGTGATCAAGAAAGGTGAGTATTTCCTAAAGGTTAGAAAGTTTTAACCATTTTCTTCCCCTAGAAGACAATGACAGAAAATAAGTTATGATATTTGAGGGAAGATTCTCCTCATGTAATTTTTAGCCCTCACAGCCTGTGCTACTTACCCTAGACTTCTCACTACCGATTAGCTAATCTGACCTACCTTAATTGCCCAAGCGAGGATGAGACATTTTTCTCTGGAAAAGGGTCGTCTCTCTTTACCAATTGTACCAGTTGCCTGGGTGCTTAGTTCAGCTTTCAATGTCTAACTAGTGATACCTCAAATCAGCTGATCGCAGTTCCACTCCTCTGAAGAGTGGTCCATTTCACTTTAAGAGAGCTCTTAAGGGCAGTTGATTCTTAGGTGAGTAATTTAGATTTAAAGAGTAATTTTTTTAGGCAGCTAAAGGTAGGTCAGAGGAATGGATCTAATTCAGAGGGATCAATTTAATCTCTGTTTTAGAGTAGCTATACCAGTATGACTATAATTGTTGCAGTGAATGTGAATGCTACACAGTTGATTGCATAGCTGTAAGTTTGCGTATTTAAAAAAATTAAATGACACACTAGTAACTCTTAATTGCTTATACGTTTTTAGACATTTCATGTTCATGTCTTAATTTTTTTTCTCAGAAAGACACCCATACCTTTTTATGTCAGTAACTACAAATGTTTTTCAGCACTTAGCCTGAAACCTTAACATTCCTCTAACATTTTATGCCTATGGTTTAGAAGCCTAAGGCAAGGAGACAATTGAAGAAATGGAGATGTCTGTATTATGACTGTTTCCATTTACTCAGATTACAACCATCTTAGATATCATAAAGTGTAGTCTGGCTGGATGGTTGGGCTTGAAGGGTAGTAATTAACTGGTCGTACTCTACCTGGAGGCTGATAACAAGTGGAGTACTGCAGGAAAATACACTAGGACCTGTCATGTTTAACATCTTGACCTGGAGGATGTTGCAGAATACTTTTCTGTAAAGATTGCAGATGACACAAAACTGGGGAGACCAGTTGATAGCCTTGAAGATCAGGCTGCCATTCAGTAGGGTTTTGGCAGGCAGAAGGAATGGGGGCAACAGGAGCTGCACAAAATATAACAAAGCATAACCCTTGGCAAAAATACAGGCTGGGTACTGACTGTCTTGGGAGCAGCTCTCCAGAAAAGTGCCTGAGACCTTGCAGGCAACAAGCTGAACATGACTCAGCTGGTAGCAAAGAAAGCCAACAGCATTCTTGGTTGTGTTAACAGGAGCATAGTCAGTAAATGAAAGGAAGAGATTTTCTCCCTCTACTTTGCACTCATTAGACCACTTCTAGACTACTGCATCCAGTTTGGGGTTCCAAAGTCAGTAAAGACATGAAGAAACTAGACTGAGTTGAGCAGAGTACCACCAAGAAGACCAGGGAGCTTGAGCACATGTGCTCCTCCTCAAGGAGGAGAAACTGAGGGAACTGGGATTGTTCAGCCTGGAGAGGAGAAGCCTAATTGTAGCTTTGCAAAGAGTTGCCATGAAGAAAATATAGCCAGCTTTACAGTGGTGCTTGGTGGGAGGATGAAAGACAATGAGCTTAAGCTGAAATAAAAGAGGTTCTGACTGATGACAAGGAAATATTTTCACCCTGTGGAGACTGAAGCATTGGAGCAGGTTTCCCAGAGAGGCAGTGCAAATCTCCATCCTCTGAGAGTTTTAAGTTCCAACTGGATAAACTCCTGAGTGACCAGATCTCATAGCTGAGCCCGCTTTGAGCAGGCAGCTGGACTAGAACTCCTGGAGGTCCTTTCCAACACTTATTGTCCTGTGATGCTGTAGAACTTTTCTATGAAATTAGCCTCGGCTAATTTGCAAATGACTGTTTGGGTAAAAGCATGATATTTAAAGAGACAGATTTTAGTTTTACTTTCAAGGTGCTATCTGGGAGGACTGCTATTGACTTCTGAATATAACCTTCATCATTTTTAACTGGTGCAAATTCATACTGGTGGGAGAAATTTCTATAAATGATTTTCAAAGAGAAAATGCCACCAGACTTCTATTATTATGCAGAAAATCTTCATTAAGTCATAGTCATAACAAAAAGCTGAACATTTTTGTTTTGTGGAAAAAGCTCCTAGACAATCAATTTCCTTGCGGCACCTTTCATCTCTTTGTTTCTCATGCTGTAAATGACTGGATTCTTTACTGGAGGTAGCACCGAATAGAGAACATTCACAGTGAGCTCCAGAACTGATGGGGTGGAGGGGACACATGGGTCTGACAGACAATGATCCCAGTGGAAACGAACAAGAAGATCACACTGAGATGAGAAAGGCATGTGACGGAGGCCTTGTGCCGGCCATGCTGAGGGAATTTCATGCTGAGGAACACGTTCCTGATGTTCAGAGGGCACCTCCTGTGTTTCAGTTTGTGCTCACTGCCTCTTGTCCTGTCGCTGGGCACCACTGACAAGAGTCTCACTCTGTCTTTTCCATTCTCTCCCATCAGATGTTTATACACATCCATAAGATCCCCGCAAGCCTTCTCTTCTGCAGGCTAAACGATCCCAGCTCTCTCAGCCTTTCCTCACAGACGATGAAGGCTGCTCCAGTCCTTCATCATCTCCATGGCCCTTCATTGGATTCTCTCTGTGTCATCTGTCTATGTCTCTCTTGTACTGGCGAGCCCCGAACTGGACGCAGTACTCCAGGTGAGGCCTCACCAGTGCTGATGTCTACGCTGTAACCTCTGTCTTCACAGACAAAGCATCAGTTCCAGAGAGCAATCTCTGGCTAGCCCTTGGGTGCTGGGTGGCATGCTTCTACAGACTCTAAACTCTTCTGCAGTAGTCTGGCCAGGCAAATGTCATTTGCTGAAACACAGACATCTGGAGTCATTTGAGCTGGCCATGGTTGACAGCATGGAGCTGGCACATACATCGCAGGATTCAGAGTAGATTTGTATCCATACAGAGCAGCAGCTGAAGGCGAGGCAGGACACTCCCTGTGTCTAAAATGCCACAAGAAACTCCATAATTCAGTGTTCCCTGTCCATATCAAGGTCATTGGGAGTGCCAAAAATGGTGACAGCAAATCAGAAAATGGCAGTGCGGTTGGAATGGGCTACTCATCCGCAAGATATTCCCTACCAAATCCTGTAACTAGGGACACTTAAGAACATTGGGGGGTACCCAGAGTTCCAGAAGGACTTTGGGAAGGAACCCTACAACCCCACATCAGGAATCAGGACCATGTCTCCAACACCCAGAGAACCTAAGAGTACCAGAGGGAACCCAGTTGCCTTCAGCAGGAAGCCTTTTCCATCTCATAACTATTGAGTGAGTCACAATCCCAAGGTTCGTTCCAACAAGGACACGGCAGTGTCTTTGGTAGCATTTAGCACTGGATGAGGACATCCAAATGCACACATTTCATGAGACAATCTCCATGGCAGCCATGGAATCTGAATTCACAGTGTTGTCCGTGGGGATTTAGTCACTGCCATGGCTGAGTTCAGAGAACAGTTCATCCAGCCAGACGTTGTCTGCTTGGGCAGTGCTGAACAACTCTCAGCTGCAGTGACTGTGTTTGGAAGCTCTCCCATGACTAGAAGGGGAGTTTAGGCACCCACACCACATTAGGCGTACCTAGAGTGCCATTTTAGTCCCTAAACACAGGTCTTGAACAATATTTTAGGGTATTGAAGACATCTGCATGGGGCTGGCAGCTATGACATATGATCTAGAGGAAACGTGCCCTTCTGGAGTGGTAGCTGTAGGCCAAATGGGACAGCCATAGGCATTAAAATGTCACCAGATGACTCTCTCCAGGAACTGACATTGCTCCCAGCCTGGTGGTTGTGCAGCTTAACGACTAACAAGCTTGTTGGTTCTGCTCTCAGAATTTTCTTCATCTGAAAAAGAATACTGACTTTGAAAAGGCAGAGTTGAAACTAGCTAATCCATTCTGGTGAAAAACAGATGTAGAGTTAGGGGACACCAAATGATGTCAAAGCAAGAGCTGGCCACTCTTCAGAATCCTAGGACACAGTGAAGGAACTCTTGAAGAAGTGCTGGAAACAACAACAATGAAGGTGACAATTTGGTGCTCTTACTCTCATTTTTAAAGATAAGGCAAATATATGAATCGATGTCTTTTATTATTCCCATCAGGTATCCTTATTTTGCCGTCTGCCTGTTTCCAAGCTACTTCTTTCTCCAGACCCGTAAGACAGTGTCCCATTGTTTTTTTTTACCCTTATCTGCCATCTGAAGGCCAACAAGATTCAAAAGCGTTTTCCTGGTATTGCCGGAATCCTTTGCCTTTTCTCTTGCTTTCCTGTCTTTCCCACAGCATTTTTAAGACCCAGGTTTTCACTTGTGTAAATAGATGTAATTCAGGCAATGTCTTAATGATAGCCCTAGGACCATGGTGAAAAAGAATTGTTGCTGCTGCAGTGGTAATTCCACACTCCTATGCGGTGGAACACAAGGGTCTGCACTCCTAAACTGTCGGCATGTTCCTGGGACTGGTAAGCAGTCCAGGGGAACCCCCAGGAACAAGTCAGGATTTAGCATGAGCTAAAGTCTACTCCCAGTAGGCAATTTGGGTGTGGCATCTCAATTTTGGCGGCTAGGAGGGTTTGGTAGAATGGATGTGGCCAGACTATGTCAGCTGGCCTCTGGGCCAGAAAACAGGCCCTAGCACATAGAATTTACTTAAAAAAATACATAGCTTAAGCGATTTAACATGGTGATGGCTGAAAGTGTATCCCTTGGTGCTGAAACAATCATCTCACCTAAGTTGGAGAAACATTTCACGTTCCTAAGCATAGGAAGTTCGTCCTCCCTATGTGACGTCCAGCCACTTGTCCAGAAAGTGACTTCTAGAGGCCTTGCACCATAACTGAAAGCCCCATACATATGCTTGAGAAACCTTAGACTGTCTACATCTATACTGGACACTTATGTTTTGACACCTGAATGGTTCCCTGAATGTCTCACCTGAACTCACGGTCTAAGCTGGGGAGAAATATGAACCTCCAGTGTCTTTCCAGACAGCTGATCCAGCTAGAGATATGTACATTCTGCTACGTAACAGGCAGGTGGTGCTTGTGGAGCTCAGGAAACCTGGTAGGTCTTTGAGAACAGCATCGTTCCCAGTGCAAGAACAGTTCATCCTGATACTCTGGAAAACAAGTAGACCTACCAGGAGAGTGGCTTGCCGATGCAGGGAGCTCATGACAGAGCTCCAATGCAAAAAGGTGGCACACAGGCTACAAAATAAGTTTTAGAAACATTGCCAGGGCATGTAAGGACGGTGTTAGGAAAGCCAGTGCTCACCTCAGGTTCAGCTTTGCAAGGGCACAAGAAGAACTTCTATTACCACAGTAGTTGTGAAAGGATGAACAAGGAAAATGTGGGGAAACTGTTTTAACAATTATGATATGTGTAAATGTGAACAGCAGTGTCTGGATTTGCAAGACTGTCTGCGATACTGATGGAGAACTGTAGAGGGAGCCAAATGATGCGGTTTTGTTCCTGTTGTCTGCGGTTGTGGTCCCCGGAACAAACAGGCTGGAGCGTCCCACCACAACACAGAGGGAATTTGTGGATTTATGGGAGCCCAGAAGTGAATGAAGTTTGCCTCGTTGTGGACAGTCGGAACTTGGAGTTGAGGAATGGAGTGAAAACTTATGTGATTCACACCCTGGTTGCACCCCGTGCATCTGGAGGGACTCTGGAATGTGACAAGTAAAGGTCAGCCACAGTGCAGCTTAAAAATAACAATGCTGCAAATCTAGACATGTAGCAGAGAAAAGCGTGCCTGATGAGTGTAGTGGCCAGGGATGTCTCAAGGAGATGTGGAAAGAGCTGTCTTCTGGAGGTGTTTCTTTCTCTCCAGGACTATAGCTAGAGCCAACTTCAGACTTATGTATCATCTTTGTTGTACTACAGATTGAAAAGATAATCCTCAGGCCAGCTCTTGTGGTCTAGTTGTGACCATTCCAGCAGCCAGGATGGAATGAACTCTGTTCAGCTTCTGGAATTCATGTAAATCATTATACCCGTCTTTGGGTTGCCTAACACAGCTGTACAGAGCTCAGTTCACCTGTCCAAACATTTGAGGTGCCCTGGGGTACCTGGACATTCTCATCAGGCCACTAAATATGATGTAGAAACTACACGAAAACCACACTCTTCTGAACAGGCAGTTGGATGCCAGGTGGGATACTCCAGGGCATCTCAAACTGTTTGCAAGCCCGTATTCTGCTTTTGAGGAAGATTTGATGTAGATTTGATGAGGCAGATTTTTTGAGGTAGATTTGGTGTTTCACTCCAAAAGAGTAAACAAATGCTGATTCAGCGATGGTGAGAGGGGATCTTGTGTGAGTGTACTCCGTGAGTGGCAAGGAGCAGAACTTGGGAAGCAGAGGGGCAGTGCCAAAGGGTCCTTTGTTCAGTCTGGTTTTGTATCTCCATTGTAACAAGGAGATAATGAACATTGCTGGAATTTGTTCTTACATCAGTCATAAGGTAGGCTATTGTAGTTCCTTACCTGGAGCATTACCAGAGCTCTGGCAAGAGGTAGTGGGATACATGGACATCAAGAGAAGCCATTAAGCTCATGGTTTTGATCTCATGGAGCAGAGAAGAAGGTGCTCAAGGCCTAATGTAACAGAGGGTGGGGGCTGAGGTGCAACATTTAAGGCTGAAGGTGTTTGAATCCAGAGATGACCCTGATCGGGATGGAAGGAGGGAGTGTGAGTTAGGATGGAGCCTGTCAGCAGGCTTGTGGTTCATGAATGTGTCAGCAGTGTGTGTTGCAGTCACAGTGTCTTGGCTGATCACTATAACTGAAGCGGGGAGAGCAGGACCTGTGCATCTGCCAGTGCCTTGGAAGAGCAGGTTTGGAGAGGTGGGTCCATGGCATTTCCTTTCCACATGCCGTGTGTGGGGATCACTGACTGAAAGGACCACCTTCCCGGTACCTGGGGTTTGCTGTTTGACTTCTGTAAGGGAAGTTTGATACAGGAGAAGTCTATGGCTTTCTGTGCTGCCTGTAATCGAAGTCTGTGAGTTTCTGCTCTAATGAGCCCCGGTGGGAACACATTGTCCAAGTAGGTTTCTGGTCTCGCATCTCACACTGGGCTCCATTAAAACTCCAAGTAACTTTTCTTTCTGCTTCTGCCTGTCATTTCTTCAAGGCACCTTGCCAGATTTTGCCACAGCTACAAAGTGACGGGGAGGTAGCACCACATTCCTCAAGGGGCTCGTTAAAATGCTGACAGCCACAATGAGCTCTGCGTTCGGTTTTCTGCTGCTCCCTGGAGAGTTGTAAGCATTGTGTAGCTAATTAGGGAGTTCTGAGATGTGTTTCAATGAATATGTACAGCATGATTTTTGTTTGTCATTTAATTTAATTTGTATGACAAGAAGAATGGAAGGGAAGACATTTTGAAAGGAAATTAGTCCGGCTTGTATCCTAGTGGGAATCAGCAGAGAGAGGAAAAATCAAGCAACGAGTGGCCAGAGTTAAACTTTGATTCATGCTCTGGGAGTAAGACAGTTCTCATTACAGTCTATTCTCTTGTCACTGCAGCCCACAGCAGTGTCAAAGGCTTTATTTGCAAAGCCTTTGTCTGCTCTAATTAACACTATCTTTACCTGTTGTACTAACTATGCACAGAAACAGGAGGAATATTCATCACCATTGCAAAAGAATTTCAAGGCCTTCTTTAATGAAAGAAAGAAAAAATCTTAATTAAAAAAAAGTCCTATCTTTTACTCTGGTCCCACTGAACTCCAGTTTCCTCAGGACATGAACCCTGAAAAGAGCTGGCTCAGTGGAGAGATGGACAGGTGATAGAAATTTTCAGGGACAATTAGACTAAGGAATGTTTAAACAATGGAATGAAGGGATGGGTATTTTTAGAAATGTCAAATTCATATACTATTTATAGCCAAAAGAATGCTAAGAACAATTGTCAGCAAAACAAAGCAAAAAAATAATCATGAGCAAAACATGAGGAAAGAGGTAAATAGCAACATTTTTTTACAGTTAAAAATGGATGGATTGTAAAAAAAATCTTTTGATGGAGTGAAGTAGTGTTTCCTTTTGAAGTTTATTGCTTGTTTCTTGCTTTTATTATTAAAGCATTCATAACATTTCGATTTTGGGTATCAGTACTTATTTCAGGGATGGACAAAAGTAGCTTTCTTCTCCAAGCCTTGCATGTTCTGACCTTTCTAGAAAAGTGCACAAGACTCCAGTTGATGTTCTCAGCAGACTGACTTTTGAGAGAGCCTACACAGGCAGCTTGGACTTGAGTGTATTTTGAGTGAATTTAGTGGATCTAGCTGAAATCCACCAAAAGCCTTTCTAATAGTGTTCACATAATACGAGAGCCTGTTGTAATTTCAGTATAGCTAGTCATTTGCAAAGTCCTGCGCCTGGGACAAAATAAGCCCCCTCCCGAGGACAGGCTGGAGGCCTGGTGAACGAGGTGTTGAACCTGTCTCAGCAGTGTGCACCTCAGATGATGAAGGCAGACTGTATATCACACAAGATAATTAGAAACTGCCTGCTTTATGCTGAAATGCCACTTGTCGATTGTTGGGGGAGAACCAGGGAAGTTGTATTTTCCATTTTCTGTGTTCATTCTCTGGTTTTGTTTTGGACCCAATGCTCGTTTCTTAGGGCCTACACTGATGTCTTTGACAGGCACAATGTTTAAACTGCATTTGGGGACCTACAGCATTGTTTGAAGTTCAGAAAGGGTGGAATTCATCAGATTAGAACTTCAAGGGCAGGATTTACTTCAGAAAGAAGAAATCTACATTAAGGCATCTATAAGCACATTTCCCAATAGTCATTGGAGGTCCAGCCAATAGAGCCATCTGAGTTCCAGGCATGGTTTGTCTGACTGGCAGGTACATTTCTACTTCAGAGACAGCTATCTAGGTTCTACGTGAGGTTTTGGTTTCCTGCGGAGAGGTGCCCGATACCCTTTGTAAAGTCTCAGGATACCTGAAGACAATCCAGTGGGGCCGGGCCAGAAAGAGCAGAAAGACGACTTTTGTTCTTCTGGAGTGACACGTAGAGGCCCACTTGGCTATCCCAAGGCAAGTCCAGTGGCCCTAGATACCTACATTTTGTCACCTGACTCATTCTCCTAGTGCAACCCAGATTCCTATCTTGTGGATAGGAATGGTTAGTAACAATCCTTTTCTTGATGTGCAGGAAACCAGGTTATGTTTATACAGCTGAAGAAGTGGAGAAACTTCAGCTCCAACACCTCTGTTGCACTCACTTTTTCCAGTGTTCCCTCAGCCTCATTTCTGTCTTTGTAAATAGAAAAGATGCTTGGTCATGTTCTTTTCGCTGAAGATGGATGACTAAAGATAAGCTACTGTGGTGGACTTCTCCCAGCACAGGCAGTGGCAGTGTCTACCTGTCCTGGTTTGCTTTGGGGTAGGGGTGTGATTCAGAAGAGAATCTCTAAATTATCCCCTCTAACTGTATTATTTCAGCTTATGGAACAGCTTAGATGGACGTGAACTGTTTCACTTTGTACAAACCCTTTGCACATTCACTTTGTACAGTGGCATCTCCTCTCGAGTAGCAGAGCACACACTGTTTTGACCCACCCACCTACTCCTATTGTACTAAATGGGCTCTCACTGTAGCAAAGCTAATACCTTCTTCAAACTGACAGAACAGTTCCCAGGAAGGAATGACTTCCACCTCCTAAGACATGCACGGTGGGACATCCCACCACTGTGTAGCACTTGTTTGAGCATCTATTCTGAATATCACATGGTGCATCTGTGGCCCTAAATTTATGTGTGCCTGTGTGTAGGGACCTTTTTTGCCCAGTTCAAAAATCCTAAACTATTATGAGGGCTATGCTTAGTCACCAAAAAACCCAAACCCAAACAAAGCAAAACCAGGAGAAAGCTTCCATGACATGGAGCTGAGGGTTTGCATTGTACCGCTGAGGGTATTGCCTGAGAGCCATTGCAGGTGTTTGACACTGCAGAGCTTACCTAGGTAGTGTCAGCTGACTGCGTAGAGCAGAAAGAACAAAACCTGTTCCAGTCTTATTCACACTGCCTCTTGAAAGGGATTGCTGGAGTGGTCTACTCCACAAATGTGTTTGTTCACTCCAGAGGGAGACAAGTAATTAACAGTCAGTTCTACCCTGTGGACATTCAGAGGACCAGGTGCCAAGGGTGAACAGAAGACTTCTTTGACAGCACTAAAGAAAATCCATTTCTTTCTGGGAAAGACAAACCCCAGGAGAATTTGTAGGGAAGAATCTACTTTCACCAAAATGAGGACAAAACATATTTTCCTTTCCTAGTTCTTTTAGTAAGAAAAAGCCCAATGCTTAGCTTCCATTTGCTGATGAAGACACCCCAATGTAGATGTCTTCATGTGTTCAAAATATCTGCTGTTACTTTATAGTCAGTGAAGAACTCTTCATGACAGGGGACAGCATGATTCAGCTGTGTAGTCAGCATGGGCAAGAATCAGGTGAAGGTGAGGATACTTAACTCTAGGTATCCAAATGAAGATGTAAATTGGGCATTTAAATCTTCATTATTATCCCTGCAGGTCCAGTCAACACAGTCACAGGAATTAAATGAGCTATGATGTCTAAGAATGACAGTATATTCTGCTGCACAAGTTTCTGGAGGCTAGCAAAATATTCTGTAGCCTTAGCAGTATACGTTGACTTATTCTTCTAGTCTTGCCTATACACTGATGGTTGTCTAAAGAATCAAGTTACCAAGCAAGGTGAGGCTTCCGTCTGACCTTCTGTGGATGTTCTTGGGCGGGACTCCTCCGAGTTGACCTGAGGAGAGATTAACGGACCTATGTCTGGGCACCCAAATCCTGGTGTTTATTTGTGAGTCAGGCAACCAACGGTCAGAACAACCAGTGGAGCCAAAGAAATGATTCAGCTGATCAAATATAGGTGTTCTTGCTATGGGGACCTGAATGTCTCCCTCACGTCCTTTCATTTTCTTGCTCTCCATTGAGTATATTTGAAGCATAGAGGCATAACTCACATGGAGACACTGGTATTACAAAACCCAGCTGCAAGTGAGATGCATCCTTAAAGGCATGAAATGATTTCTACACATGAAATGAAGGAACAGAATCATAATGTGGCCTTACAGCAAAGGCGGCTAATGGTGTCCTGGGCTGCATTAGGAGCAGTTCCATTAGGAGCAAGAGCTCTCAATCCCCAGGTGTAAGAAATCAGGAAAGGAAGGCAAGAGACTGGCATGGATGAGTCGAGACCTGCTGGTCAAACTAAAGGGCAAGAAGGAAATGCACAAGCAGTGGAAGCAGGGACAGGGATCCTGGGAAGAGTACAGAGACGCTGCCCGGTTGTGTAGGGATGGTGTCAGGAAGGCCAAGGCATGGCTGGAGTTGAACTTGGCAAGGGACGCAAAGAATAATAAGGGCTTCTACAGCTATGTCAGCCAGAAAAGGAAGGTCAAAGAAAGCATACCCCCCCTGAAGTTGTGAAGAACACGACTGGCAAACTGGTAACAACGGACGAGGAGAAAGCTGAGGTACTCAACAATTTTTTGCCTCAGTCTTCACTGGCAACCTCTCTTCCCACACCTCTCGAGTGGATGGACCGCAAAACAGGGAACAAAGTCCCTCCCCCTGTAAGAGAAGATCAGGTTCGTGACCACCTGAGGAACCTGAACATACATAAGTCTATGGGACCTGACAAGATGCATCCGAGTCCTGAGGGAATTGGCTGATGCCATTCTCCATGACACTTGAAAAGTCATGGCAGTCAGGTGAAGTCCCCAGTGACTGGAAAAAGGGAAACATTGCACTCATTTTTAAAAAGGGTAGAAAGGAGGACCCTGGGAACTACCAACCTGTCAGCCTCACCTCTGTGCCTGGGAAGATCATGGAACAGCTCCTAGAAGCTCCTAGAAGGTATGCTAAGGCACATGGAGGACAGGGAGGTGATTCAAGACTTCAGCAAGGCTTCACCAAGGGCAAGTCTTGCCTGACCAGCTTAGTGGCCTTCTATGATGGAGTGACTACATCAGTGGACAAGGGAAGAGCTACTGATGTCATCTATGTGGACCTCTGTAAGGTCTTTGACACGGTCCCCCACAACATCCTTCTCTCTAAACCGGAGAGATATGGATTTGATGGATGGACTGCTTGGTGGATGAGGAATTGGTTGGATGGTCGCATCCAGAGGGTGGTGGTCAATGGCTCAATGTCCAGATGGAGATCAGTGATAAGTGGTGTCCCTTGGGGGTCCGTATTGGGACCAGTACTGTTTAATATCTTCATCAATGATACAGACAGTGGGATCGAGTGCACCCTCAGCAAGTTTGCAGATGACACCAAGCTGAGTGGTGCGGTTGACACGCCTGAGGGATGGTGACACATTCAGAGGGACCTGGACAAGCTCAAGAAGTGGGCCCATGTGAACCTCATGAGGTTCAACAAGGCCAAGTGCAAGGTCCTGCACCTGGGTCGGGGCAACCCCCAGTATCAGTACAGGCTGGGGGATGAAGAGATTGAGAGCAGCCCTGTGGAGAAGGGCTTGGGGGTACTGGTGGAGAAAAAGCTGGACATGAGCTGGCAATGTGCGCTCACAGCCCAGAAGGCCAACCGTATCCTGGGCTGCATGAAAAGCAGTGTGGCTGGCAGGTCGAGGGAGATGATTCTGCCCCTCTACTCCGGTCTGGTGAGACCCCACCGGGAGTACTGCGTCCAGCTCTGGAGCCCTCAGCACAAGAAAGACATGGACCTGTTGGAGTGGGTCTAGAGGAGGCCACAAGATGATCAGAGGGATGGAACGCCTCTCCTATGAAGAAGGCTGAGAGAGTTGGGGTTGTTCAGCCTGGAGAAGAGGCGGCTTTGGGGAGACCTTACTGTGGCCTTTGAGTACTTAGAGGGGGCTTATGAGAAAGATGGGGACAGATTTTTTAGTAGGGCCTGTTGCGACAGGACAAAGGGGAATGGTTTTAAACTAAAAGAGGGTAGATTCAGACTAGATATAAGGAAGAAATTTTTTACGATGAGGGTGGTGAAACACTGGAACAGATTGCCCAGAGAAGTGGTAGATGCCCCATCCCTGGAAACACTCAAGGTCAGGTTGGACAGCACTCCGAGCAACCTGATCTAGTTGAAGATGTCCCTGCTCATTGCAGGGGGTTTGGACTACATGATCCTTAAAGGTCCTTTCCAACCTGAAATATTCTATGATTCTATGATTCTATGAGTGTTTCCAGGAGGTTGAGGGAGGTGATCCTTCCCCTCTACTCAGCACTGGTGAGGCCACACCTGGAGTACTGTGGGTAGTTCTGGGCTCCCCAGTTAAAGAGAGACATAGACATACTGGGGAGAGTCTAACAAAGTGACATGGAGATGATGAAGGGACTGGAACATCTCTCCTATCAGGAATGGCTGAGAGAGCTGTGACTGTTTACCCTGGAGAAGAGAAGGCTCTGGTGGGATCCTATGCATGTATATAAATACCTTCAGGTAAGGTGTAAAGGGGACAGAGCCAGGTTCTTTTCAGTGGTGTCCAATGACAGTACAAGACGCAATGGGCACAAACTGAAACACGAGAGGTTCTGTCTGAACATAAGGAAAACATGTTTTACTGTGAGGGTGACCGAGCACCTGTACAGGTTGCCCAGAGATATTGTGGAGTCTCCATGCTTGGAGATATTAAAAAACCATCTGGAATTTGTCCTGAGCAGCTGGCTGTAGGTGGCCCTGCTTGAGCAGGGGGGTTGGATCAGATGACCACTGGAGGTCCCTTCTCACTTCAATCATTCTGTGATTCTATGATTCACCAGTATTGTCAGTGTGCAACGCAGAGTAGAAAACAGCTGTAATCCATCCTCTGGTTACCATCGGCGTGCAAGGTTTCCTGTTCATGACTCATAGTTCGGTGGTTTGCAGATAGTGACCTAACAGTCATAGGTCATCATGGTGAGAAAGGTTAAGCTGGTTGCAGCACAGAAAACAAAGATTTGGGTGACACAACCAGAGTAGGAAATGGAAGTGGTGTTCAGCAGGGAGGTGGTGTTTAGCAGCGTGGCCTCCATGAGAAGAGGCCAGGGGCTGCCTTCATGCTGCCCTCATGCTAGACACAGACAGTTCCAGCCAGCTTGTCAATGGACCCACCTCAGACCAGCGTTGAGCCAATCAGCAAAGCTGGTGGCACCTCTCCGAAAAAATATTTCTAAAAGGGCAAAATGCTGTATGGCAGTGAGGAGTGAGGAAAAACAAAGTGAGAAACAATCCTGTGAACACCAAGGCCCGAGAAGGAGAGGGAGGTGCTCCAGGTGCCAGCCTACATATTCCCCTGCTGTCCGTGGGAAAGACCACGGTGGGGCAAGTATTTCCCTGCAGTCTGTGAAGAGGACCACTCTAGAGCAGATATCCACACTGAAGCCCATGAATGAGACCACAGTGGAGCTGGTGGATATGCCTTGAAGGAACTGTGACCTGTGGAGAGCCCACGGTGGAGCACGTTTATCTTGAAGGACTGCAGCCCATGAGAGCAATCCCATGCTGGAGCAGGGAAAAGTGTGAGGAGGAATGAGTGGCAGAAACGAAATGTTACAAACTGATCACAGCCCCCATTCCCCATCCCCCTTGTGTCTTAGAGTTGGGTCGGAGGTCGAGAAGTCAGGAGTGAAGGAGTGAATTTGAGCCTGGGAAGAAGAGGGGGGTGGGCAGAAGGGGTTTTTTTGTCTTTGTTTCTCATCATTCTATTCTATTTTAACGGCAAGAAATTAAATTAATTGTCCCAAAGTCAAGTCTGGTTTACCCATGATTGTAATTGATAAGTGATCTGGTCTTTATCTTGACCCATGACCTTTTTCAATTTATTTTTATTTCTTGCAAAATATAAAATTTACTGATTTGCCAGAAGGGAAAGATGAAACTAAAGGGAACGAAGCAAATTAACAACAAAAGATCACAGAAAACTGTACGTCATTGGAGGGAAGATTAGTTAATAAAAGAAAAGGTAGAATGAGAGATTTTTGGGGCTCTGTGAATGACATGACTGACAATAGGGCAAACTGTTCAATGGATAGCAAAAGAACTAATGATGTTATTACTACAAACTACTGATATTTGTATAGCTCGCTGGTGTTTGACAAATTTATTTTAGGTATGCATTAGAACATCATATGCAATTGCATAGTTGCTATCACTGAATAGCAAACATTTAACATCAATATTTTTGTGTATTTAAAGCTATTAAATGATATATTGTTTTATAGTATGCACACATAAAATTGCATTTGAATGTTTATGCTGGAGAGAGACTCTGACAACTTAATTTTTAAAATACTGAGATAATAAATTTTCATGGTATTGTCAAATGTTTATTATTGCAGCTGGCTTGTTTAGCAAAGCTAAAGCATCACGGCTCAAGACCTGAGCAGAATGACAACATGGATGAATGAACCATGGAAGTAGGGGTAAGATGGCATTTAGCCACAGACACTGTCACTAAGAAGAGCTTAGGTCTTTTGGTGTCTGCAGCCTGCTAGTTAGGGGTGTAAGCAGAGACTTGGCCTCATACCAGACTCTAATATTGACCAAATAGATAGCACTGATGATCAGAAGATACCAGGCCATCAGGGGAGAGAGCTGTAATCCTATGTCTGCAGAGCCCGCTGTAAGCCCCCACCCTAGCCAGGATCTAAGGATCTAAGACACGGCTGTGTTATGGCACAGCTGTGTAATTATCACTCAGACAACTACAAAAAATCTGTGAGGAAGTCTATAGAGAAGAAAGGAGTACTGTCCGATTACGGAAAGAAGCGGAGTTGGGGAAGTGTTATCATCGCTAACTCAAGGATTCAAAACCACACAAAAACTGCACAAAAGTTCTAAAATCTAAAAAGAAGGAGGGATGCAAGTCAGGCTAGTCAGGGGCTGGGCAGGAATCATCAATCCATTCAGTCCATCACCAGTGTGTGATGGGTTGACGTTGGCTAGCTGGCAGGTGCCCACCAAGCCACTCTATCACTCCCCTTTCTCAGCTGGACAGGGGAGAGAAAATATGACGAAAGGCTCATGGGTCGAGATAAGGACAGGGAGATCACTCAGCAATTACCATCACAGGCAAAACAGACTCAACTTGGGGAAGTTAATTTAATTTATTGCCAATCAAAGCAGAGTAGGACAATGAGAAATAAGAACAAATCTAAAAACACCTTCGCCCCACCCCTTCCTTCTTCCTAGGCTCAACTTCACTCCTGAATTCTCTACCTCTTTTCTCTTCACTCTTGAATTCTCTACCTCTTTTCAAATGTATTATGAACTGACAGCAATCCCCATTCCCCCTGCCCCTGCGCAGGGAAATTCACCCAATCAAAGAGTAGGTGTTTAAGTAGGGAAATGAAGTTAGCCATCCCAGGCTTATGATCAATGAAAGAGCTCTCTCATCTTTGAGGTAGGGCAGCTGTTCTCATACAACAAGCATTTTAGGTCAACTTCACAATGAAAGGTGCAATTTTTGTTTTGTTTTGGTTTGTTTTTTTTCTTCCCCCTGATCATTCTTAGCCTTCATCTCTCTAAAGGGCTCCAAAATGTCAGAAGTACAGGTCTAAGCCAATTATCCTAAACTCCTTTTATTGCAACAGGAAGGAATAGATGTCTCCTAATGACATGAATTACATCAAAAAACAGGTGTGAAGGACAGTCCAACTCTATCAGTTCACCACTAAAAATGGAAATAGCCTCAGGGTTACGGGGTCATGTTCTGGTATTGGCATAGTAAATATCAGCAGTCTGGTGAGATCAATTTGAAAAGAATATTCAACTGTTTATTGTGGAAACCATCTTGCCCAAGCTGAGACACACCACACTTGATCAGTGAAAATCAGCCTCAAGAGGAAGATGGTGTGGAACCCCACCCTTGATACCGGAAGCATTAGAGCTCTGCATCTCCTGTTCTGTCTGCCTTTGCACTTCTCCTACAGTAAGCTTTTCAAACAGGTTAATGAAATGAATGAAGAACTTAGTGTGCTGGTCTTTGGACCAGCTCTTCCTTTCACAGGTCTCCCATTCTCCAGCCCTACCATTAATGGCTCCTGTCTGCTCTTGACCCGACTTTCCTCCCTCTGCTCCCTCTGCTGCCTACTGGATAAGATGGCTCAAATCGCTCAGTCCTTCTTTTGAGTCTGAACTGATAGGCAGAGCCAGTCTGAATTCCTATTCAAGTGAGCGATGCATTTTCATATTCTTGGCTTTCAGGCATGAAATGGGAGGCTTTCTTTCTCAGGATTTGTTCAACGTAGTCCCTGGAGCTCTGTACTGCTCACGAGTAGAGATTCAAAGTAAAATTCTGCTGTATTTATTCCATGTAAAGCTAGAAAATGCCAATGTGATACTCTGCTTTAACCTTTTCAAGTAAATCAGTGAGATGATCTCAGTCAGAATTCCCAGTTCTCAGCTCAATCTGTCTGTGCAGGGACCTGAGGGGGACTGGAAGTCTTTGGGAGGTGTTAGCCATGATCTCAGAAACACTTCCGTGTCACACAGTTTTGACACTCCAGGTGATCTCACAATCTCCTAGTCCCCTCTCTGCATCCTTCACTGTTTGAACACTACTGTAAACTTTTCAGTGTGTCTTGATTCCTGCCTTCCAAGTAATATTTTTGGTCTTAAAAGGCATGAAGATTGGGACTGGAACATTGGCTCAAAAGAATAAAGGAAGTGCAACAGTAAACAGTTACCATGTGTAACCTAACATCAGGGTTCACCTGCCCGCAGAGATGTGCATGGCAACGATGAATGCCTCAGAATAACCCCCGGATATCATACCTTGCCACTCGACTTTCTGCTGGGTCCTGCACTCTCTCTATCAGTCTTGTACTGATTCCCTACGTAACCTCTGGCATCTCAAATGACACAAGGAATCCTAGAAAATGAAGGAGCTACTCCTCTTGGAACACTTTTCAGGCCACATAGAGGAGACGAAGGCCATTTGGGAAAAGTCAGGCTGCGTGTACCAAGGGTAAAACCTGATCAACATGATCAACCTGACTGCCTATTACTGTCTTTGAAAAGCAGCAACAAACAAGTTGAGAACTTGTGGATAAAAATTAATGGCCAAGCCAACAAAGGAGACCTCATGGTTGGTGTTTACTACAGGCCATCCAGTCAAGAGGAGGATGTTGACAAAGCGTTCTTGCTTCAACTAGAGGAAGCATCACACTGATCCTGCTGGAGGACTTCAGTCACCCTGACATCTGCTGGAAAAGCAGAGCAGCAAGCTGTGAGCAGTCCAGGAGATTCTTGGAATGCATTGAGGATAATTTCTTAATCCAGGTGATAGACAGCCTGACCAGAGAAGCGTTACTAGACCTGTTGCTAAACAACTTGGAAGGACTAAATAGAGAGGTCAAGACTGGTGGCAGCTTGGGATGCAGTGATCATGCCCTGGTAGAATTCACCATCTTGAGAGATATGGACCAGGTGAAGAGTAGAGTCAGGACCCTGAATTTTGAGAGAGCAAACTTTCAATTGTTTAAGGAATTAGTGGATGGGAGCCCCTGGGAAACTGCCCTCAGGGATAAAGGAGCAGAATATGGCTGGCACTTCTTTAAGGAAATTTTCCTTGGAGCATAAGAGCTTTTGATTCCCATGTGTAAGAAATCAGGCAAGGAAGGCAGGTGACGAGCATGGCTCAGTCAGGACCTCCTGGTCAAATTAAAGTGTAAGAAGGAAATGCACAGGCAGTGGAACCAGGGACACGTATCCTGCGAAGAACATAGGGATGCTGCCTGGATGCGTAGGGATGGGATCAGGAAAGCTAAGGCACAGTTGGAGCTGAATTTGGCAAGGGATGCAAAGAACCATAAGAAGGGCTTCTACAGGTACATTGGCCAGAAAAGGAAGATTAAAGAAAATGTATCCCCCCGGTAAATAAGAGGGGAGATCTAGTGACAACCAACATGGAGAAGGCTGAGCTACCCAACAATTTTTTTGCATCACTCTTTCCATATCTGTCAGGTCCCTGAATCTCAAGGCAGGGACTGGAGGACAAAGAGCTACTGATGTCATCTATGTGGACCTCTGTAAGGTCTTTGACACGGTCCCCCACAACATCCTTCTCTCTAAACCGGAGAGATATGGATTTGATGGATGGACTGCTTGGCGGATGAGGAATTGGTTGGATGGTCACATCCAGAGGGTAGTGGTCAATGGCTCAATGTCCAGATGGAGATTAGCGATGAGTGGTGTCCCTCAAGGGTCCGTATTGAGACCAGTACTGTTTAATATCTTCATCAATGATATAGACAGTGGGATCGAGTGCACCCTCAGCAAGTTTGCAAGATGACACCAAGCCAAGTAGTGCAGCTGATTCACTTGAGGGAAGAGATGCCATCAAGAATGACCTTGACAGGCTTGAGGAGTGGATTCATGTGAACCTCATGAAGTTCAACAAGGCCAAGTGCAAGGCCCTGCACTGGTGTTGGGGCAATCACCAGAATCGGTACAGACTGGGGATCTATGGACTGAGAGCAGCCCTGCAGAGAAGAACTTGGGGTTCTGGTGGATGAAAAATAGGACATGTGCCAGTAATGTGCACTTGCAGCCCAGAAAGTCAGTCGTACCCTGTGCTGCATCAAAAGAAGCACGGCCAGCAGGTCAAAGGGGTGATTCTCCCGCTCTACTCCACTCTCATAAGACCCCACTTGGAGTACTGCATCCAGTTCTGGAGTCCCCAGTACAAGAAGGACACAGACCTGTTAGAGCGGGTCCAGAGGAGGGCCATGAAAATGATCAGTGGACTGGAACACTTCTCTTCTGAAGAAAGGTTGAGGGAGTTGGGGTTGTTCAGCCTGGAGAAGAGAAGGCTCCAGGGAGACCTTATTGAGGCCTTTCAACTTATAAAGGGGGCTTCTAAGGAAGACAGAGAACAACTTTTTACCAAGGCCTGTGGTGACAGGACAAGTGGCAATGGTTTTATACTAAAAGAGGATAGATTTATCATAGAATCATAGAATCATTAAGGTTGGAAAAGACCTCTAAGATCATCGAGTCAAACCATCAACCCAACAGCACCATACCCACTACACCATGTCCCTAAGCGCCTCATCTACATGTCTTTTAAATACTTCCAGGGATGGTGACTCCACCACTTCCCGGGGCAGCCTGTTCCAAGGCCTGACCACTCTTTCATTAAAGAAATTTCTCCTAATGTCCAGTCTAAACCTCCCTTGGCGCGACTTGAGGCCATTTCCTCTCGTCCTATCGCTTGTTTCTTGGGAGAAGAGACCAACACTCACCTCGCTACAACCTCCTTTCAGGTAGTTGTAGAGCGCGAGGAGGTCTCCCCTCAGCCTCCTCTTCTCCAGACTAAACAACCCCAGTTCCCTCAGCCGCTCCCCATCAGACTTGTGCTCCAGGCCCTTCACCAGCTTCATTGCCCTCCTCTGGACACGCTCTAGCACCTCCATGTCCTTCTTGGAGTGAGGGGCCCAGAACTGAACACAGGATTCGAGGTGCGGCCTCACCAGTGCCCAGTACAGGGACACGATCACCTCCCTGCTCCTGCTGGCCACACTATTTCTGATACTGGCCAGGATGCCATTGGCCTTCTTGGCCACCTGGGCACACTGCTGGCTCATGTTCAGCCGGCTGTTGACCAGCACTCCCAGGTCCTTTTCCGCCGGGTACCTCTCCAGCCACTCTTCCCCAAGCCTGTAGCATTGCATGGGGTTGTTGTGGCTGAAGTGCAGGACCCAGCACTTGGCCTTGTTGAATCTCATACATTGGCCTCAGCCCATCGGTCCAGCCTGTCCAGGTCCCTCTGCAGAGCCTTCCTACCCTCGAGCAGATCAACACTCCCACCCAGCTTGGTGTCGTCTGCAAACTTACTGAGGGAGCACTCGATCCCCTCGTCCAGATCATTGATAAAGATATTGAACAGGACCGGCCCCAATACTGAGCCCTGGGGAACACCGCTCGTGACCGGCCGCCAACTGGATTTAACTCCGTTCACCACAACTCTCTGGGCTCGGCTGTCCAGCCAGTTTTTTACCCAGCGAAGAGTACACTTGTCTAAGCCGTGAGCCGCCAGCTTCTCTAGGAGAATGCTGTGGGAGACAGTGTCAAAGGCTTTACTGAAGTCCCGGTAGACTACATCCACAGCCTTTCCCTCATCCACGAGGCGGGTCACCTGGTCATAGAAGGAGATCAGGTTGGTCAAGCGGGACCTCCTTCCATGAACCCGTGCTGGCTGGGCCTGATCCCCTAGTTGTCCCAGACATGGCTCGTGAGCACTCTCAAAACGAACCGCTCCATAATCTTCCCCTGCACCGAGGTCAGGCTGACCGGCCTGTAGTTCCCCAGATCCTCCTTCTGGCCCTTCTTGTAGATGGGCGTCACATTGGAAAGCCTCCAGTCGTCCGGGACCTCCCCAGTTAACCAGGACTGCTGGTAAATGATGGAGAGCGGCTTGGCAAGCTCCTCCGCCAGCTCCCTCAGTACCCTGGGGATCCAATCCGGCCCCATAGACTTGTGAACGTCCAGGTGGCATAGAAGGTCATTAACTTCTTCCTCTCCAATTATGGGGGGTTTATCCTGCTCGCTGTCCCTGTCTTCCAGCTCAGGGGGCCGAGTACCCTGAGGATAACTGCTCTGACTATTAAAGAGTGAGGCAAAGAAGGCCTTAAGTACCTCAGCCTTATCCTCGTCCTTGGTGTCAACGATCCCCCTCGCATCCAGTAGAGGATGGAGATTCTCCTTGGCTCTCCTTTTGTCATTAATATACTTGTAAAAGCATTTTAGATTTAGATTAGCTATAAAGAAGAAACTTTTTATGATGGGCGTGGTGAGTCACGGGAACAGGTTGCCCAGAGAAGTTGTGGATGTCCCATCATTGGAAGTATTCAAGGTCAGGTTGGCTGGGGATTTGAGCAATGGCAGGGGGGTTGGACTAGACAATCTTTCAAGGTCCCTTCCAACCCAACCCATTCTATGATTCTACGATAAATTAACTAGATTTGTGGTCCAGGAGAGAGCACGGTATATCATTTACCTTGACTTTAGCAAGGCTTTCAGCATTGCTTCCCACAAAATCCTTGTATCTAAGTTAGGTCATTATGGTCTGCATGAGTGGACAATTAGATGGGTGAAAAACTAGTTGGACAATTGTCCTCAGAAGATAGTGACTAATCAGTTTGTCTTCAACTTGGAGGCTAATAGTAAGTGGAGTGCTGTGGGGGTCTATACCAGGACCCACCATGTTTATCAGTGACCTGGAGGAGGGGCAAGGGAGTGCATTCTTGTCAGTTTCACAGATGACACCAAATGGAGGGGACCAGTCAATACGCCTAAAGGCAGGGCTGCCCTTCAGAAGGACTTAGGCAGGAGGAATGGGGCCAAAAGGAATTGCAAGAAATTTAGCAAGAACAGATGTACCTTCACTTCTGGCAAAAATACAGACTGTCAACTGATTGTCTTGAGAACAGCTCTGTGGAAGAGCACTTAGAGGACCCCGTGAGCAGCAAGCTGAACATAAAACAAGCAGTATGCCCTGGCAGCAAATAAAATCAACAGCATGCTGGGTTGCGTTAACAGGTCCATAGCCACTAGATCAAGGGAATTGATTGTTCCCCCCTAGTTGGCACTCATTAGACCACATCTAGTCTACTGCATGAAGTTTTGGGTCCCCTGGTTCAGGAAACTGGAGCAAACAAACTGGAGCAAGTTCAGAGGAGGGATACTAAGGTGGTTGGTGGCTTTAGCACATGTCATGCGAGGAACCGCTGAGGGAAGAGGATTTGTTGATCCTGGAGGAAGGAAGGCTTCCAAGGAATCTAACAACAGCTGTTCAGTACCTGTTATGAGTGTTATGAAAAAGAGGGAGCCAGGCTCTTCATAGTTGTGCAGAGTGGGAAGATGGGAAACAAGAGGACTGTGTTTAAAGGAAACCTTTTTCACCTTGAAAAGCAGTCCAGCATTGGAAAGGGGTTACCCAGAGACATCCTAGGTAACCTGACGGCAACCTGAATCAAGGCCCTGCAGTTCCACATGAAGATCGAAATGTCAAATTTTCCAAGTTTTCCCTCAGCCTAAAGTTACATTTGCACTTTATTTGTTGATATGATTTCAGATTAGAATAGAATAGAATAGAATAGAATAGAATAGAATAGAATAGAATAGAATAGAATAGAATAGAATAGACTATTCCAGTTGGAAGGGACTACAACGATTGTCTAGTCCAACTGCCTGACCACTTCAGGGTTGGTCAGAAGTTAAAGCATATTATTAAAGGCATTGTCCAAATACCTCTTAAACACTAACAGGCTTGGGGCATCGACCACCCGTCTAAGAAGCCTGTTCCAGTGTTTGGCCACCCTCTCCTTAAAGAAATGCTTCCTAATGTCCAGTCTGAACCTCCCCTGACACAGCTTTGAACCATTCCCACGCATCCTGTCACTGGATACCAGGGAGAAGAGATCAGCACCTCCCTCTCCACTTTGCCTCCGCAGGAAGCTGTGGAGAGCAATGAGGTCACCCCTCAGACTCTTTTTCTCCAAACTAGCAAACCCAAAGTCCTCACCCCCTCCTCAGATGACACGCCTCCCAGCCCTTTCACCAGCTTTGTTGCCCTCCTCTGGATGCATTCAAGTACTTTCACATCCTTCTTAAATTGTGGGGCCCAGAACCACACACAGTACTCAAGGTGAGGCCACACCAACGCTAAATACAGCAGGATAATCCCCTCTCTTTGCTGGCTGGTTGTACTGTGTCTGATGCACCCCAGGATGCGGTTTGGCCTCTCAGCTGCCAGGGCACACTGCTGACTCGTATTGAGCCTGCTGTCAGCCAGCCCCCCCCCGATCCCTTTCTAAAGGGCTGCTCTCCAGCCACTCCTCTCCCAGTTTATACCTGTGTCCAGTGTTACTCCGTCCCAGGTGCAGAATTTGTCATTTGTTTTTGTTAAATTTCGTGCCATTGATTACCGCCCAGGGCTCCAATCTACCTAGATCCCTCTGCAAGGTCTTTTAGCCCTCAAGACAGTCAACAGCACTTCCCAGTTTAGTATCATTAGCAAACTTGCATTCATCTCCTACGTCCAGATCATTGATGTTTACCTCTTGCCCTGCGCATCTGTTTATGATTATCATCCACTGGAGAGGTCTGGTGACATCGAAGATATACAGTCAGTGCTTCAGATGGTCTCTGGCTGGTGTCAATCATACAGGTCTTTGTATCATCACACAGGTCTTTGGTGCTTCCTCATGTACCAACCTTTCAGGCATCACACACACAGCGCAGGCATTTCTGGTTGGGTACCTCATGGTGATCATGGGTCTTAGCATCATCTACTTCAGTGATCTCCAAACTTCTTGGATTGCACACCCCATAAGTAAAAAATTTTTGAGCACGCACCCCCAATATATGTGTATTTATTTATTTATAGATCATATACATATGCTACCTACTAACATGTTATATAGATAAAAACAGAAATGAAAAAAGGATGAGATGAAAATGAAATAAACACTTATTAAAAGTTATTTTAAAAATATTAGTGGTACAAAAGTATTTTATTGCCATGCCCCAATGGATTATCTTGCGCACCCCACTTTGGAGACCACTGATCTACTTCATCCAAAGGCATTGCTCAGCACTATGCTGGTTATGCACTGTAAAGGTCCCTATCATGTACCTGGAGTACCAAGAACTTTCGGAAGATGTGAATTTCCTGAGTTTAGATTAACTTCAGGGATGCTGTCAGCATGGCCTAACTTGCCTCTTGGTCCTCTGTGGCCTCTCGTAGCTTTGAGAGAGCTGAAGAACTTTCTAAATGTAGAACGTAAACCCTGGAGTGGTCTCATCCATTTGACCTCTTTAAGCAGTCTTTGGCCTAATCAAGCCGCTAAAACTTTCTGAGGCTTTATTTTGAGCATTACCTTGAAATTTTTCTGCAGAAGGGATCCTGGGAACCATCTAATTTTCCTGCAAAGTGTCATGTCAGAGGGACACAACCCTGGACTGAAAAGTTGCTACCCAAGCTGGCAGCATAGACACACTCCACGGGTGGAGTTAATTTGCCTTAACACAGATGTCTAATGGTATTTGAGACTGCCTATGGTATTCAAGACTTTCAGATGAGTCTGACAAAGGACTTGTGGGATAGTCTCAGCTTCTCACGCCCCGAAGCAGCATCTGGAGGGCAGGTCGGATCCCTGAGTGTGCAGAATGTCACTAGATGTCGATATTCAGACATCAGTATTCAGGCAATGGACTCCTTCCACCTCTGATGTCTTCCATGTTGGTGTCCCCGTGTTTGTGAGGTGCCCAAGTTCTGATCTTCTGATCCCCTAGCTGTTTGGGGGAGAGCTGGTCAACACAGCCACTGAGGCCAAGAGTGTGTTTCAGGTCACTTTAGAGGAGATCTGCACTTGATCAGATTAATTACTCTGCTGGCTTAATTGACTTCACTAAGTGGATCTTCACTGACTGTATCAGGTGTTGAGACACCCGCCCCACAGATACAAAGCTTCACTGTACATGCCTAAATCCAGATGTCTGCATCTGCAGCTCATTTCCCCCGCTGCAACTTAGGATGACTTACATCGGTGCTTCACGTCCCTGTCACCCCCGTCGGCTGATCATTACAAGTCAGCATCATTTTCAAAAAAGAAGGTACTTAAGATGAAGCCAAGAAAAAGAGGGGCGTAAATCTTCCAAAGTTTTTGTGACCTCTGGCTTTTACTTCTAAGTTACAGTTGTTTGCTCCGTGCATGGCCAAAAAGGACTTGTGGAATGTGATTTATTTTTCTTAAGACTGATGGCTAAAATTATTGTACAAATCACCCTTTGGAGGGATCAATATTTCTCTCTTGGCTGAAGACAGTCCCTGAACCACTGTCTTGGATTTGGTCTGTCAACTGAGATGAATCCTGTCCTTAATCTGTCCTTACTCTGCAGCTCATGCAGTTGTTGGATTTCACACCATAGGTAACATGGAAGATACCTTGGAACTTTGGCTGAGATTCTTGAACCCTCCTGAAACCTCAAAAGAAGCCTGGATACCCTAAGGTATAACTCACCACTAGATAGCTATGTGTAGGGAACTGAATCAAAGCTCCACAATGTTGATATTAAAGACACGTAAGATGAATCATGTCCACTGCTGTCTAAACTTTTTACCTCTTGGAATGAACCGTAAGCCCAGCCAATTGAATAGGCCAAGGAAGAAGGCATTTCTGAGACAAACAATTACACTCCCAGAAGACCACAAAGGATCTTCCTAGGGAGATCACCACACATCATCTTGGGAAGGGAGGAAACTAGAATAAACCAAATTAAATAGCTCTGGTGTAATGACTCACACAGGAAAAGCTCTGAGAAAAAGCTAGGCCAGTAAAGTAATTGCAAAATAGAAGCAATGTTAATGGCACTAAATTAAGCATTTTCTTTTTCTCCTTCTAGGCAGTTAGGGTTGAACCTTTTAGTAGTATATATAGTGCTTGGAAAGGCAGGTTATACGTGCATATAACCAGCACACGTGCAAAAGATCTTTTTGCTGGATATAGGTTGGTTTTATAAAAAGCTACACACTTGAAATGTCACAAAGAAAGATGTGATTTTGTCACTTACGAGACAGGTCACTGAGACCCGTGCATAAGAAAATCCTCCTCAAAAGAGAAGGCATCTCAAAAGGAGGAGTGTTCTTTGGCTAAAAGGCAATTTCAAGGGATTAGGTGACAGAACAATAACCAGCTGATACGATCTGAAAGATGTTCCTAAGGGTTCATAAAACAAAAGGTCTTCCTCCCAGGAATATTTGATTTTCTCAATCTGCATGGTGAGTACTTTTCCTTTATAATAATACCATAACAAAGATGATCTGAAGCATGACATATGATCCAACTCCTCGAAGGGGATGAAAACGTGTATTAAGACAATGTGTATTGTCTTCTCCCCAAAAGAAGAGGTTTTCTAGCCCTTGCAAACATCTCTAAACATGCTGTCCAATTAATTTATTAGAAGTAGTCACTTTATCAATTTAAATATTCCATATTATTACTTCTACTACTACTATTATTATCTCTGCTATACCTCAAGATTTGGTGGTAGATTAATGTCAGGATTCTTGTTAAGCTTTAGTAGTAATTCATCCTTCTTTGATTGTAATAGGCATGAATTAAAGTATTTTCATTAAAATCATTGCACAAAAGTACAGGGAGTATTCATCTCTACAAGTTAGACACCCAAGTCTGAGGAAGTACTTTAGGCTCCGTGTATTGTGAGTGGAGAGAGCAAGAGAGGACCAGAAGGCAATTTTCAGATTTATCTTCGTTACCTGCTTAAGATGAAGATGAGTTATCCCTGCCAATGTTTATTGTAATCAACTAATTAGAAAAACCTGCTGTGACTAACTCAAAACTTGCACATGTTTTAGGAACCTCATTTAGGGCATTTGGCAACATTAAATGCTTGATTTGGTTGCATACGTACAGGTTTCTGGTTCCTTTTGAAATGTCTCAGGGTTACCTGACCAGCCTCCCATTGTGTCCCCTAAGGGCAATGGGGCAATGGTCCTCCACAGTGCCTGCCACTCCTCTGTAGATGTCTCATTAGTCTAGGAATTCAAGTGGATCCTTCTGACAATGTTTAAAAGTCAGTAGAATACCTCAGTGGCATTTTACATGCCTTACGAAGTCCCGTCTCATCTCCAGGTTGCAGAAACCTATAAATACATGTCCAATCTGCCAGCGCTGTATTGAAGTCCTGAATACTCAATGGTGCTTAAGATGTTATTAGACATCTATGTTTAAGCAACTGAGTTCCATCCCAATTGGCCAAGTGTAAGTTACTCACCACAAGTGGGATTTGTCTCACTTAAACTGAAATCTACAGCTCTGCCTTTTTTTTGGTTAAGGGATAGTTACAGGCAATCCAGGAAACCACTTCTTCTCATGTCATTAAGGTATCTACCTTAGCATGAGGTGAATCATGTCCTGCAAATGCCTTTTATATCCATTGTTCAAAAAGGGTTTCTAGATGATTTGGTCATGTAGCTCTCTACAAGGAAAGATGCTTGAAGGTGAATGAGCGGGCTTTTATCTTCTGTTTGTTTCTGGAGATGGACTCCTCTCTTCTTTGAATCACTCCTCAGCAAATCAGGGGCTAATCATCTATTCATTTCATCAGGGAACAAACTCCTCTCTGAAAGTACTAGATACTAGTAGTATGATAGCCTACTTAGATTTAGCACCTTATTTTTAGTAAGGTAGAGGTGTGTGAGATGAATTTAACTAAGCATCTGACACCAAGGACAAGGAGTATTGTTGGGAGGTTTAGTTAAACCTTGGTAGTGGAGGTATTCATAAAGGCTTCGGTCAAGTGATGCTCCTTTTCAGAGCTCCCCTTGGGTATGCCTATGCTTACAGGGTCACCCACCGTAAAGCTCCAGCCCTTTAACTGTCCACTCCCCGCCCCCCACATGCCCCATTTTATTTTAACTGTCTCTTTAGGCTTTGAAGATCAGACACAGAAGGAGAAGAAGAACGGATCACTGCTTCATACTCAAGAGCTTCTTCTACAGTGTGCATTCATTTGCCTTTGCATGCTTAGCATTGAATTTGAGTATTACTCAGAAAGGCAGTGTAGACTTCATCTTAGAAACCAGTGAGGAGGGGTAGCAGGCAATTCAGAGAGGAGATCTTATTGAGCCTTGGTGAATCCTCTGCTCTGGAAGAACACCCAGGAAAAAGGGAACACTGGCTCATTTCAGGAACAAGGTTTTGGAGACTCTCGCTCATTACTTTTTGGTTTTTGTGTGCTTCCCTCAAAATATTTTTATCTGTTTAAAGGTAAGCTACAGATGGAGAATCAAACAACAGTGATGCAGTTCATCCTCTTGGGTCTTGCTGATGATGATCAACTCCAGTATGTGTTCTTTACCACCCTATTAGTCACCTACATCTTGAGTTTAACAGGTAACATTCTCATCATCACCATCACCCTGATAAACCGTCATCTTCACACTCCCATGTACTTCTTCCTCAGGAACTTCTCCATCATAGAGATTGGCTTTACCACCACTGTCATTCCCAAAGCATTGGCCAACTTGGCTTTAGGCAAAAAAACAATTTCTTTAAGGGGTTGTCTCACTCAAACTTTTCTCTACTTCATGCTAGGTACCACTGAGTTTCTCCTGTTAGCTATAATGTCTTTTGACAGGTACGTGGCCATCTGCAAACCTCTACACTATGTGGCCATTATGAATTCACAAGTCTGCAGCCTGCTGGCGATTGCTGCCTGGATTGGTGGGGCTGTCCTTATTCTTTCTCCATCAGTGGTATATTTCCAGATGCCATTCTGTGGTTCAAACATCATTAATCATTTTTTCTGTGATAGCACACCAATGATTGAGCTCAAATGTGGAAATACCAAGGTCCTAGAGTGCATGATTTTAATCTCAGCAGTGTTCACCCTACTGGGTAGCCTAGCTATTACAGCTGTATCCTATATCAACATCATTGCTGCTGTGGTCAAAATCCCCGCTGTGGCTGGCAGACAGAAAGCCTTTTCCACCTGTGCCTCTCACCTCACTGTGGTGTCTGTGACATATGGCAGCTGCATCTTCATGTACCTCACCCAGACCAACAGACTGGACCTCAGCAAGGTGGTGTCCATCTTGAACACTGTGGTATCTCCTCTGCTCAATCCATTCATCTATAGCTTGAGGAACACACAGTTGCAAGAGGCCCTAAGGGAGAGCATCAAATGGAGTATAGTTATTTCTAAACACCCAGAAATTTGAGGTGGTTGTAAATGTGGACGCAATGGAGAACGTGAAAGAAAATAATTTAATAACATTTCTGTCCCTCCTTAGACATCCGTCCATTCACTGACATACCTATTCCTACACATCCATCCACCCATGCATTCATCCATTCATCAATCCATCTACAAACAGTTGTCAATATTCCTGTAGATTATTGAAACCTGTTCTTTCAGTTTTTCTCCTTCCTTTTTCTTGCCACAAGCTTTCTGGTTTTCTTTTCTTCATGTTGAATGATTTAGGATAGTGGTAGCTAGTCCACAAACCACTCTCTTGCTGGGTAGTCCAAGTCCACATGAAGAATGAAGGGAAGTACAAAGGGCTTTGTGCAAACAACATCACTGTGTCATTTAAGGAGCCACTTGTACACACAGAACAGTTCCTTCAATGGAATGAAATCAGAAAGTATGGGAAGGTATGGGACAGAGGGAAAAATAACGTCATCAGCTATCTGTGAATAAATGCCTGAGCCTTCCATCCTCATGCGTCTCAGTGATACGTGATGTGTGATAGATCTTTCTCTGATGTATATATACTTCACTTTGAGCCTCAGCAGGTGAAGAGTGTTGGCTGCTGTGTGAGCCGGCACAGGCAGGATGCAGGAACAAACATAAAACCATGGATGAAATGCAAAGAGTAAATTTATTTTCGTTACCTCGCCAACTGGGAGATCCCTGAAGCGATACCCTGGCAGAGGCACACAGGTGGGGACACAGGCACCACGGGGCTCGGTTCATGCTAGAGGATCACCGAACCTGCTATTTTCGCCCGTATATCAGGGTTTCGCACAGGCGTAGTTTACCACCGTGCTTTGATCTTTCCCCACAGCAGGGCAGGAATCTCAATCGTCTTCAGTACGGTGCCTCTAAGTCTATCACAGGCCTATGTTATCTAAACACAGACGTTCTACTTGTCCAACACACAAGGCTAAACAATGGTTAGTACGATATATGTGTTTTTCGACACCTCAGCTGCAAGTCACTTGAGCATGTTTACAGTTCTCCTCGCCAATCTTCCATTATTTTCCCACAGCTACCTCTATAATCCAGTGAGTGAGGGTGGGAAGAATGCTAGATGTTTTCTGAAACAAACTGTAATTTTTGTTCACTGATGAAGGAAACAGTGTCAAATCTGTAACATGTACAGGTTTCAGTAATTCATATCATGGTTGCTGGAACCCATCTTATTTAAATTTTAGGAAACTGGGATGGGAATAATCTTACGTAACATCAGGGGTTGGATTCAGCACCTGATTTGGACCTATGTATAGGCATCTAAAAATAGGCGTTAGGATATGTGTACACATGGTCATCCCTGGCCTACACTAAGAAGACAACAACAGGAGTGATTAGAAGACATTGCAGACAGCAAAAGGGGTGTAATATGTGTACAGTTTGACCTGACTCAGGGCATCGCCAAAAATCAGCAACATGGGAAATGATAGGACGCTATTGATAACAAATGGGGAGTACGAGCTTAACAGAACTAATCAACAAGGTAGATATTACCAGAGCAACTATATCATAAGTATGAAAGAAGTCTTTAAACATAACAAAACCTTGGCTAGTGAGGAAAGGGTAAGCAGAAGTGGGCTTTTTATTTAAGGGGATAGCTAGTGGTAAAGGGGAAGAACTTGGGTGGGGAAAGGAATATCAGGTGAAGCAACTCATGTGATGGTAACTGTCAGATGGTACATCTGTCAAACAATCCTGCTCCTGATCGGTGGAGTTCGGAACAGGAGAAGAAACCTGTTGCTGTCATAACCATACTTGTGTCTGACACCTTCATGGTTGAGAGACCTGGTGTCTTTTCCTTAAACTTGGTGAGGGAACACCTAGGGGACAGGAAAGGCATTCTGACTTCCTAGTGAAGAACTCTCTTTTACCAGCATCTTGTGCTACTTTAGATGCTCTGGACTACAACATGAACAGGGCTAGTAGATACGGCTTAGGGGCTCCACAAGATTCAGCTCCTATACAGTAGGAGCTGCAGGCCAAGCTGAACGTACCAGAACATCTCAATGGAATCGCCCTTCTGAGTTTCAAAAATGGCTTAAATAGAAGTGTTCTAGGGTATCAGAGCCATTGCCATGGTTTGGGTGATACAACACAGGATGTACCATATACCTTCTGGAGCAGCAGCTGGAGACAAAATGGAATAGCCTGGGACGTCTAAAAAGGCCCTAAATTCCCCGGAAACATTATTGCCCCAATATATTCTTTGAGTAATGAAGAGAAGTAAGTGTGTTCAAGGCATTGTTCATCTGAAAGATAGTCTGCTTAACAGGCAGGGATTCATGCCATAGAATCGCCAACAGGATGTCAGAAATGTCTGTATCTCCCCGTGATACCAAAAGCAGCTTAGACCACTTGTCTAGAACTGGCAAAATTAATTCCTCTCTCCTTTCTGTTCAGTGATTTTCAGTGGACTTTTGTCCCTTGGATTTACTAATCACACTTTCTGTTATTAACAGCAGCGAAGGGAAATAACACAGGAGAGCTTTCTTTGGCATCCCGTACATTAAAGATCACAATATCCTGCTGGTATCAGCTCACTAACTGTCACTATCACATTGCATTGAGCCTCGTCATTCTCACCCTCAGGCGTTCCATCCTGTGCCCAAGAAGGCTGCACACACGAGCAAGTTTGAACATATTTTTATTGGTGGTCAGAAAGCAGAGCAGGAGGTAGCACTGTTGGGCAGCAGTGGGAGGAAGGGAATAATGTGCAAATGTGCATGCTTGGGACCTGCTTTTTTACCTTGCCACGGAGACATTCCTTAGTGCAGAAGCCTGTGCGTATGCCATGAGGGCATCGCTGACTCCATTTCAGCTGCCCCTGGAAGCCTCTGAGCGTCAGCAGATTTTTGATGCATTGTGGAAACGGGGCACTGAGCATTTTAGTCAGAGGAGGGAGAGTCAGGGAGGTCTTGGAGCGCAAACTTCCTCAGTTCTTCACGTATCCAGGCTTCAAAATAGGACACTGGTAAATACTTCAGGGAAGATACGATATTTGTGTCCATAAGAAACACTGCCATGAGCCTTCCCATTGCAGACTAATGGGCCACCAGAATCACCCTGTGAGGTAAAAGGAGTGGGAGAGGTCAGACATGTCAGAGCACAGCTTCCCTGCCCTAAGGAAGAAACTGGCCCTCTTGCCTCCCTCCGTGTAAAGAACCTCCTCTTTCGACCATCTCCCTCCAGGCCCAGCTCCACAGGGCTTGTAGCTGCCTCACTACTCCTCTAAGCCGATCCGTGAAGCAATTCAAACCTGGAGTCTGTCTGAGGTTCCGAAACTGCCTTCACAACCCTGAAAAGAAGAACGTAGTCCTACTTTAGACATGTGGGCATATCCGAGCTATCCCACTGTGTCAGGAGGATATGACAAAGGATTTACACGAGATCTGGAGCCTGCTGGAGCAGTGGCTAGGCTGGCTAGAATATCCCCAGGTATGTAAAAAGGCACATGATGCTGACAGTTGGGCAATTGCACCCCGGTTCAGTCAGCACATCAGCTTCAGAGCTCCTGAGAGGAGCCTCGGCACATCATTCTGAAGTATCCAGTTCATTTTAATCCCCCTCGTCCCCCACCTGAGAACCAACCTGACTGTCTAGACCCAACCTCAATCCCAAGCTTGGAACCCGAAACAACACTTACACAGAAAGTAGATTTCTTGCCATCCTCATCACCAGCGCAGATCATAGACTGACACAGATAGTTCCTTTTGAAAGACTCCTCACACACTTTGTCATGCTGCACCTTCAGGTCCATCTCCATCAGCACACTAGTCTTATCCCATGTCATCAATGTCCAGCCCCAGCCAGCCACTTTGCATATAGTTCCCGGTTCCACACGCTCGTTGTGGCTGGGCAAGGGGATACGACTCACTTCCTCAGTTTGGTCCTTGGCTTCAGCTGCCAAGCAGAGAGAACATAGGGTTAGAGCAGGCAAAGGAATGGGAACAAGTCCATGGTGTCGTGGTTTAAGTCCAGCCAGCAACTAAACACCATGCAGCCGCTTGCTCAGCCCCCCACTCCAGTAGGATGGGGGAGAGAATCAGGAGGGCACAAGTAGGAAAACTCACGGATTGAGATAAAAACAGTTTAATAACTGAAATAAAACAAAGTAGAACAGTAATAATAACAATGATAACAACAAAAATAATAGAATATACATAGCAGGCGATGCACAATGCAACTGCTCACCACCCGCTGACCGACACCCCATGTGTCCTGAACCGTGAGAGCCGCCCCCCACCTCCCCAGTTTTTATACAGAGCATGACGTCATATGGTATGGAATACCCCATTGGCCAGCTGGTTCAACCGCCCTGGCTATGCTCCCTGCCCCAGCTTCCTGTGCACCTGGCAGAGCATGCGAAGCCAAAAAGTCCCCAGTGCACGTACCACTCAGCAACAACCAAAACATCAATGGGCCATCAACGCTCCTCTCATACCAAACCCAAAACACAGCACGCCCCACCAGCCACCAGAAAGAAAGTTAAGTCTCTCCCAGATGAAAGCAGGACACTGATGTTTTCCATGGGACTCTGGCCTTAAGTAACACAAAAATCTGGTCCACAAAACTGTGTAGACCTAGCAGGAGGAAAAGTGAGTAAATAATCTCAGGAGGTGTATAATCCTTTCAGTAGACAAAGGGAAGACTAGGCAAAGGAGTTCCGGTTTAGACATCTGTTTTACAGATTTTGAAAGTTAAGTAAGAGAAGTGTACTACTGAAAGGCAAACTTGGATTGAATTCTTAGTGAGACTATTATAAAGCAAGCACTTTAAGCACATCTTTTTTTGGGGGAGTGCTCTTCGAAGCATGGAAGAAAATCTGAAGTTTATACGAGGTACTACATTTTTTCTGTTGCTGCTAGGCTCAAATCAGTTGTTGCACGTGCTGAAATTGAGCACACACTTCACATTACCCTCAAGTAATCCCTGCAGTCCTCTAGTTCCAAACAGAAATACAGCTATGCCTAACAGAAGCTCCACTGGTATGCCATTTGTCATCATCAGAGATGACAAGAAAGAGATTGTCCAGATCTTATCCAAGACTGTGCAGCTTGAAGAGCCAAAATTCCAACTGTATCAAAGGAGGAGCGCTCTGTGGGTATCCGATTGTCAAGTGGAGACTCACAATTGCCAAAGCTGGAAGCTGGTGACTTCTGGCACCAGCAGGAAGGCTACTGCTCCACCTGAAGATTTGCAGTTATGGAATACATTTAGTACGCTCAGAAAAGAGGAGGGAGAGCATGAAGGAGTGAGAGCTCTGTCAAAAGAAGCATGAGAGCCAGATGAGCCTGACCACCAACAGAAGGAAGAGATGAATGATAGTAGTGAGAGGCTCCGTGCTGCAGTGGGCAGACACCCCCATCTGCCAATCTGATCGCTGTTGCTTGCGTGGTCCTCAGGTTATCACCCCCCACGGCTCCTCATCGTGGGCACTAAGGAAACTGCCAAGTGAGACCTGAAGTGTCAAGCACGGCTACATCTGGCGAGGGATGTGAAGGGCAACAAGAAGGGCTTCCATAGGTCTATCAGCAGCAAAAGGAAGACTAGGTAAAATGTGGGCCTGCTGCTGAATGGGGCAGGAGTCCTGGTGACAAAGGACATGGAAAAGGCTGAGGTATTCAGTGCTGCCTTTGCTCACTCTTTACTGTTTAGACTGGCAACCCCTGGACCCTGAGACCAGTGGGAAAGTCTGGAGCAAGGAAGTCCCTTATCCTTGGCAACACGTAAACAAATTGCATCAGGTTAAGGAACATGCAAACAAATTGGACATAGGCAAGTCTGTGGGACCTGACGGGATACACCCACTGGTGGAGCTGGTTGATGTCATTGCAAGGCCACTCTCAACCATCTTTGGAAGGTCATGGCAATAGAGGGAGGTTTCTGATGACTGGAAGAAAGGTGCCATTCCTGTCTTCAGAAAGAGCAGGAAGGAGGATCCAGGAAGCCTCAGGTCAGCCAGCTCAGTCCCTGGGAAGGTGATTGAGCAAATCCTCCTGGAAGACCAGCATAAGAAGCTGATGAGGAGTAGTCAGCATGGATTTATGAAGGGCAAATCATGCTTAGCCAACATGAAAGCCTTCTACAATGAGATGGCTGTCTTGGTGGATGAACAGAGAGCAGCAGATGTTGTTTACCATCCTCTTAGTAAGGCTTTTGACACTGCCTCCCATCACATCCTCATGGACAAACTGAGGAATTATGGTCTAGCTAAGTGGGCGGTGGGGTGGATTGAAAACTGCCTGAACTTGTGGGCCGAGAGAGCTGTGTTCAGTGGCATGAAGTTCAGCTGGAGGCCAGGCACTAGTGGTCTACTACAGGACTAAATTCTAAGTCTGATACTTTTAACATCATCATTAATGACTCAGATGATGGGACCAAGTGCACCCTCAGCAAGTTTGCAGATAATTTGAAACTGGGTTGGGTAAAGTGTTGACAGGCTGGAGAAATGGACCAACAGGAGCCTCATGAAGTTCAGCAAAGGGAAATGCAAGGTCCTGCACGTGGAGAGGAATAACCCCAGGCACCAGGACAGCCTGGGGACAGACCAGCTGGAAAGCAGCTTTTCAGTCAAGACGTGGGGATCCTGGTGAACACCAAGTTGAACATGAGCCAGCAGTGTTCCCTTGTGGCAAGGAAGGCTAATGGTATCCTGGGCTGCATTAGGAAGAGCACCACCAGCAGGTCGAGGGAGGTCCCTTCTTCTCGGCACTGGTGATGCCACACCTGGAGTACTGTGTCCGGTTCTGGGCTCCCCAGTATGAGAAAGATGTGGACATACTGTAGGGGGTCCAGAAAGGGGCCACAAAGATGATTCAGGGACTGGAGCATCTTTCATATGAGGAGAGACTGAGAGAGCTGGAACTGTTCAGCCTGGAGAAGAGAAGGCTCAAGGGGGATCCTGTCAATTTGTATAAATACCTCATGGGAGGATTCAAAGAATATGGAATCCAACTCTTGTCAGTGATATCTACTGAAAGGACACGAGGCAATGAACACAAATTCAAATACAAGAAATTCCATGTAAACATAAGAAAAAACTTTTTTACTGTGAGGATGGCTGAACACTGGAACAGGTTTCCCAGAGAGACTGTGGAGTCTGCATTCTTGGAGCTATTTAAAAACCCAGGGGGATATGGTCCTGAGCAACCTGCTGTATCTGACCCTCGTTTGAGCACAGGAGGTGGGCTAGGTGATCTCCAGAGGTCCCTTCCAACCTCAACTGAATTTCTCTGAAAATGGCCAAAGTAAAACACTGCTTCTTGCATGTCATTTTAGACAGTTATGACATTGTTATGAACATTTGAGTTACTCACCTTAAGGTCTCTTCATGAGTGAGAAAGAAGAACTTCACAGGTGCTCTTCACAGAAACATTTAGGTATCTGCTTAAAGATGTGATGAAACTTTGTCTGGAAATGCCTCTCCATTGAATAGAAATCTATGGCAGCATGAGCGTGGACTGTAGAAGTCCAATTTTGGTCAGGTGAATCTCTGCCAGTACCACAGGGGAAAGTTTAAATATCACGTCAGTGAATGTGGACTGATCTTCTTCACATTAGATTCCTTGAGATGTGGAAGCATCAGAGATGATATCTTAAACTCAGAGGCAGGGGGCTATCAAAACTCCTGGGGGAATAATTGAGGTGACTGAGATGCTGTCAAGTATCTGAGACAACGAAGACACAGCTATGAGTGATGAACAGAACCAGCAGGAGATTGGTACTCTTCTGGAGTGTCAGCCACAAGGCAGGTGAGATCCTCCGAGGAATCTAAAATAGCACTGTACCTCTATGCTTAGGTGCATGGCTAGCTTTCCTGATGTCTTTCATTGGCAGACAATGACTATTTTATTGGGAGGGGTATTCTTATTTTAATTATCCTTTTATTTCTTCCAAGACAGTCTCACCTTGTTCCCACAAAGAAGAGTTTACTTATGTGAAGGCAGGTCCTTGCATAGACTTGGTGGGTTATTGTGCTGCTTCGTTGGTTTTTTTATATTTTTTTTTTAAATTTAACATTCTTTTCTGCTTGCCCCATGTTTCCCTTAGGGGACTGACAGGAGCGTCAGCCAGCCACAAGGAAATCCAGACCTTCTTGTCTCTCATATACATAACCATTTGTGAGATCTTGAACATGCAACTAAAATAACCACCCTGACATTTTGGAGGGATTCACTCGTGTCAGATGCACTTTACTAACGGGCTTCTGGGAAGGTGGTGTTACCGCACTCGTGTGTAGCTGCTGTGGCCAGGGAGTACAAGTGAAGCCTGCACCAGGCAGATTCAAGGCTCACGCTCACACTCAGGTCCAAACTTCGTGCTTGTCCACACTGCCTGTGCGTTAGTGCTGGCTCCAGATTGCAATACGCCAGCTGATCTTTCCACCTGGGAAACTCGGGGACAGCAGGGTGGGCAGAGCAGGTGCAAGAGCAGATCTGGCTCGCCCTCACGTCTGCTGCTACAAGCAGTCTGTACGCCAGTGCCTGTGGCTCTTTCGGTGTGAGAACTTAGACTTAAGATTTAGACATAAAAATCCAGATGAGGAACGGCTCAGCTCCAGTTCCTGAAATAAGTGCATGCCAGCACATATGTTCTTCCAAACGTAAATTTAGTAGAAGATAAATCATATTGTGCTAACCATCATTGCTGGTTGACAACAGACTTCAAGGAAAAGAAAGTAAATATTAAATATGGCACCTTTCATGGACCTGTTATCCTGTTCTCTTTCTCTTTTTATAAAATTCAGATTTTCCACAGAATTTTTTTTCTTTTTTTTTTTTTGTTCTCCTTTCATATTGAAATCTTCACCTGGAAAATTTAGATTTTAATGACTCTGAAACACAAAATGCATTCCCACAGTATTTTCTTGGTAATACTGGAACAAATCACATCACGCTTCACTCAAATCATCACTACATTTTTTATTCCTTTATTCCTTTATTTACTCATTCATTCATTTATTTATTTTTAAATTCAAAATGGGAATGAAGTATTTGAGGCATATTAGAAAATTCCCATTACTCCAAACTATATTTCCGCTCCTCCTCCTGCTACTTTGCTTCATGGAACTTTTCTTCCAAGATGAATACAAAGGCCATCTGAATCCTGGTATGGTTGTGCAGCTGTCCAGGTGTGAATGCTCAGTGTTAGGTGGTTTTATTGTCAACAGAGAGAAATACTCGCTTTGGCACATGGTTCCTCTCACCAGCTTAAACAGCTTCTTTAGGATAAGAGGAATGAGGTCAGTGTTTCTACAGATTTCACTGAATGCAGGGACTACATCTTCATTAATTCCCGTGTCAATTACTGTCTAATCAGCTGTTTGGTAAGACAAATTCCACTCGGATGTAACTTTTATCATCTCTTTCTTAGAGAGTCATTCAGATACTTTCATGGCTTATCAGCCCGCTCTTCTTCTACTAGACCTTCAGTTGTGTGCTGTGAGTGATCCTAAGGAAGTCTTCGAGACATTGTTGAATATATTGTCAGGCAAGTGAACGATGCTGAGATTTCTAACCATTTGTTTTCTCAGTAACATGGTTTTACAAATGGCGATTCCTTTGTTGTGCCTTCTCATATTTTCCTTTTCTTCTTTTCTCTCTTTTTAAGAAGACAAGGAAAAAAGTGCATCCTACCAACTGTGCATTGAGATGTGTAATACTTGGGCAATGAAAACAAAGGAGGAAAGAATGGAGAGCTGTGCTGAACTGGGCAAAGAGATAGAAAAGGAATTTGGAGGCAGGTATTGTACATTAGTGATTATCATGACAATGATGCCCTCTTCATCCCCGGTAGAAATGCCCACCTGCATTTGTAGTAAAAAGTTGCCCTGTAGGTTGCCATCTATCTGTTTCTTGAGTGTGACTGGTTTTTGTGCTTTGTCTCCACTTGGTCTTCCTCAGTGTGTCTTGGAGAAGAAGGTACTCTAGAAGGAGTGTTACAATCATCCCATGAAAACCTCCTAGGCAAGTTTATCTCATTTTTAATATCTTTGATTACTCTTTGTATTGTATGTGCTTTGAAAAAAATCACCTTTGGGGTTTTGTGAACTTGAATTCCAGTGTAAATCTTGGGTAAAGCCACTGTAGGAAGATTTGGTGGAACTCATATTGCAGAATACGTGCCAGTGATATTCTCGTCCAGGGACTAGTTTCCAATATCCACAAAGCTTTTAAGTCTCATGAAAGCACTTAGAATCTGCCTCCCTAAGTAAATAAAAAAAGAGGCCTAATCCTGAACAATCACTGGTTTGCATCTGTCCGTGCTCCTGACTGAGCCTGTGTCAGCAAGATTTCTCAGACATGCCAAACTGATGAAGTATAGGGTCTCGGCAGCTGCAGGTAGTGGATTACTGAGTGGATTGCTGCTGGACACCTAGGGTGCCCTCATGTCAAGTGTCGTTTGGAACTTCCATCACTAGAGAAATTTTGAAATTAAAAAGTCATGAGCCAAGACATCTGAAAGCAAAACTGGGTTTTCTTTAACAGGCAACTCCATTCTTACTGTGTTTTTTTTTGTGGCGGCTAATCAGCATTTCTGCCCTTTTATCGAAACTGAAGCTTGTTTTCAATGAACTGAACTCATTTAGCTTGTATCTGCAATATTTAATAGCCTTGGTTGTGGGTGAAATGAGGATTATTTGGATTGGCACCAAAGAGAGCAGGAAGAGGTCTAAGCAAGACACAAATAAGTTGCAAAGTAAAATTTCACACTGAAATTCCTCAAATACATTTGCAATGTTAGGTGATACATTACGTGTTTAGATCCAGGGCTCTGCTAGTTCCATCAGCCACAGTGTATGTGCAGTTTTTGGACAGTTCCTTCTGGAGTGAACCGACTAGTGCTCTGAGATTAAATCTGGACATTGCAGACAGGTCTTTTTTCTCTCCAGTGCCTGTTCCAAGGAGTGTGTTCACAGATAAGGCCTGGATCTCTGTCTGCGCAGTACAGTCCTCCAAACTCTTTCACTGGGCTGATCTTCTCACGTTCTTCTCACATGATTTCTTGATGCTCTCATGGCTTTCAGCTAATATTCCCCTCCCTCGTACAGGTCATTCTACTGGGCTGTAGCACGGCTCTCACTTTCAGCTGGAAAGAAGATGAAGGGAAATAGCAATCCCCCTGAACCACAAGAAGGCTGTAAGAGGCCCAGAAAAGGTCAGGCCTCACTCTTGTGCAGCACTGGTGTAACCAGTCCATTCCAGAGCCTGTGAGCCTCAAGCCCGGCAAATACGCCAGCTGGTGTAGGGCCCAAGTCCTGCATAGTTTGTGCCTTGAGTGGCTTATTCAAATCTGTTTCAGCTGTACTAAGACTCCATTGGTCTCTAGATTCCATCGCCTGCCCTAGCTGGGTGTGCACTTATGATAATGGAAGCTTTGCCACCTAGCGTGTAAGTAGAAACCTGCATTTAGACAACTGCAGTTAGGTGTCATGATCTCTAGCTGGCTCATGCATTCATTTCTCTGCTCAAAGATCTTCTTATCTTAAAACGATGGTTGCATAATTCTAGGGTTATGATCTCTCGATCTTCGAAAAGCCCATCAAGAATTCTGGTCTGCAATTGACCACAGTCAGAGAGAGAGGTCAGAGGGATTTGGATTCCTCTTGTCAGAATACAGCTGGACATCTGGTTGGGCAGGAGAGGCAAGGAGAGGGAGGTTTCAATACATTTTTGGGGTGCATCATGAGTGAAGACCAATGGACTCTTTTGGGGCTGGTCATGTGTATATATATATATGTTTATATATGTCTTATGAAATCTCTTTTTTTTTTCATTTGATTAGCTAACATTCAGCCCTCTGACCCTTTTGGTCAAAACCAAAATCATCTCGTTGATTGATGCTGGCCTGGCAATAAATCCTGCCTATCCTCTGGTCTTTCGAGCACAGCGGTGAACAGATCTGATCATTTCCTTTGGTTTCAGCTCTGGAGATCCTTTTGAGGTACGTGTGTGGCTATGGCTTTGGAGAACCTCCTTTTGCGTCATTGGGTTGGAGACTGCAGAAATGCATTACAATCATTGTCAAAGCAATTTTCAAAGAAATGTCTGAACAGATTCTGGCAGGTTGGTACGCTGATCATCGCATTGTTTGGGCTTCTTTTCTAGGCAGTTGGAGAAACAGATACTTGTAGAATGTGAGCCATTTTTGTCTTGTTCATAGGTATTGTATGGTAACCTACCAAGGTTATCAAGCTGTCAGGCTATCAAGGGTGCGTCAGGGGGAAAGCTCACAAATTTCGTATCCTCCCTTTTTTCCTTAGGGCTAACTCGGATTTTTCTGCCTGTAAGTGATATTACTCCTTCCTTAAGGGCAGTTGATGACATTCATCAAAGAGAACCTCGTGCTGTTGAGCAGGGTGAGGACACATGATGTTGACATTGGATTCTTTCATATTGTTGGGGGAATTAGGTGAGGGAAGGACACTATACAAAACTATCACCATTCCTTGCTGTAGTTTGCGTTCCTTCCTAGCATAGTATTTGATTTGGAATTTCTTTTGGAGGTTGACTCAAGTTGATGAAGTTTAGTGTCTTGTGAGAATTTAAAATGTGCTGGGATATTCAAATTGCTGCTTCTCTGGGTATTTTCAGCCATGTTCACTTTAGGGACAGTGGAGGCAGCTGCATGCGGAGGCTCTGGCTCCTTTGGGCATCTTACAGTAGGCATTGAAAATAGATTAACTGATCTCTTCAAGTGCCCATTTCCGTCTGACTACAAATAAGATTGTCAGGGAGCAGCGAGGGCCAGGTCCTCCCTAAGGGACAGGGAACCAGGCTCAATAACATGACCAGCAGGGCAGGGGCTTCACCAGCCAGGGTCCAGCCCTGCAGCACCGGAGAGAGACAAGCAGGGCAGTCCGAGGATGGCAGACAAGGTCAGTCAGGAGTCCAGATTATCAGGCAAGTCCATGGTGAAAAGGCAGGTCCAGGGTCAAGCTGGGAAGTCAGTCCACGGGTCGGGGTGTGGATCAATGGAGTCCATGGCCAGGCACATCTGTGGCTGAGCTGAACACTGCTACTTGTACAACATCAGTGAGACCCCTGGGCCAATGGGAAGGGTCCTGGGAGGCCCCAGGACCATTAGGGCCTATTAAGTGTGTTCAGGACCCTGACAGTAGCCTTCCATCCCAGCACAGTGTGTCCTCATGTGTGGGAGGTCTGGGTTCAGAAGGGCCTTGCTGTAGAGCGATTTCATTGTGGTGTTGTCAGAGGACTATTTCAGGGGACACAGAGCTAGAGCAGGGACTGGCAACTGGGAAGGGGACATGGCACGAGAGATTTGGGGTTGGGTAGGGGTGTTCAGGCCGGGGTCCAGGCTGGACTGAGAGTGAAGAGGGTGGGACAGGGGGTTCTCTGAGCTGCCCCTGGCGAGCCTTGGCGGGCTGGCAGGTTTGAGGAAGGACATCGCTCAGGTGCCTGGGAATGGGTGGTAGGTTGGCAGCGTGGGGATATCAGAGCCCCGGGCCAGGCTTGTCCCTCAAGAGGAGTCATAGCGGCAAGGTCCTGCGCAGGTGTGGGCCAGGCTCCATGGTGCTTGGCACAGGCTCAGGAAGGCCTGAGCTAACTGCCAAGGGCCAGACGCTCCTAAGGGAAAGGGAGCCAGGTGTGATAACAGAGCAGGCAGGGCAGGGCCTTGCCAGCCAGTGCCCAGTTTCACAGGATCCAAGCGAATCAAACAGGGCAGGCTTGGAGATGGCAGTCAGGTTCAACCAACGGTCGGAATCCTCAGGCAAGTTTGCTGTGATGAGGCAGGTCCGAGGTCAATTTGGCAAGTCAGTATGGATCAGGACTGGTGACAGGTAAGGATCGGGTCTGCTGAGGGTAACCAGTCCAGTGATCGCTGGGCAGGTCCATAGTGATGACACCATTCCAAGGTTAAGCTGGGAAGTCAGCTACATGGCCTTTCTGGGTGTAGCTGTACTTTGTTAAACAAAGGTTCTTGCTAGAAGTGACCCCAGAAGTGAGTGCTTGATTTTCTTTTATATTCTAGACTTAGTCTCTTCCTCAGAGAATGCTTGCATAGCCTTTTAAATATATTATACGTTACAATTAAGTGTAGTCTAAGAAACTAGCCATCGTTGTTTTGTAGCAATCAATTTTATTACTGGAGATAGGACTGATTTATTCTAGGAGTTCACAAACAAGCAAACAAACTGAAAAATGCGTACAATTTCTCTGTGTCCCAGACTATCAAGAAAACAGCTACATACTGCTGGACAAACGGTATCCCATTTCCCAAGATAGAGGATCAGGAAATGGATGAGAACAACCCTTCCGATTGCTGTATCTTCTGAGAAGACAAGTCATGCCCTACAGTCATGCACTTTCCACTCTTCAACAACATGAATTGTTCTGGTAACACGTACTCTATGCAATTTTGTCTCCGTATATTCGCATTTCGCATTCTCAACATCCAGTGCCATGCATTTCAGAGACCTTCATTACTCAACACTGCTGCCGCAAATGGACACAGAAGAAAAGGAACAGGGCAGGCTTTATGTATAATGGAGAGAAGCTTGCATGGACATTAATGTACTCACCCTCTCAGTTAGGTGATGTCCTGAGCTATAAGGATTTTACAGTCGTCTTGGTTTGTTCTGTAAATCAGTGTAATTAAATTGTGGTCCTTCTACTAAAGAGGAGTTGGGGAGGCATTACATTTAGAAGCCAGAGTAACGAAGTCTGGGATATTTACCACTGCTTCCCTTTATAGTTATTGGTGAGGAACAAGCAGGTCCAGAGAGAGATTTATTCCCCTCTCTCAGACAACTGATTAAGCAGGTGACGAAAGAGGCACCTCCAGACCCTGACTGATCTCCTCTTTCTTCGCTGACTGCAGCAGGATCTTAATGTGATAAAGAACTTGGATGTGAAACTTGTAAATCTGTAGGGATTAATGTTTTCCTCAAGTCCGTGCTTTTCTTGAATGATTTTGTAGTTTTCTGTTTGGCATTTACTTACATATTTTGTCTACCTTTTTTCTAGATAAAAGAGAAGAATACAGAAAGAGGTTTCCCACCTTTCACATGTTCTTCCCAGAGGAGTCATCAAAAATCTCCTTGAGAAGGAGGGCTGAATGTATCCAACAATAGTGGGAAGATTCTGCAAGAGATAAAATGGCTTGTGTCTTCCTCTCATACAAAGGAGTTCTGAATGCGAGGGTTTTTTCCCTTCAGTACAAGACAACAAATTTATGAATCGCTATAAATGGTATTTTGGCCATTTGGTGTTAGTCTTCATACTGTGCTCTGGACAACTGTAATGTAGATTTCTCCACCTCAGCTACCTCTCTAAGTTCCTATACAGTCAAAAGAACCAAAAAGGTGCTCTTGGGGAGGGAATCATGTGGCACATTTTAAACATATTGGTGAGAATAAGATGGCCTGAGTTTCTGAAGGCCTGAAGAGACTCACTTTAAAATTGTCTGAGATGGAGGCTGTCGTGGTTTAACCCCAGCCAGCAAAAATAAACGCCACGCAGCCGCTCGATCACCCCCCCCCGGTGGGATGGGGGAGAGAATTGGGAGGGCACAAGTAGGAAAGCTCCCGGGTTGAGATAAAAACAGTTTAATAATTGAAATAAAACTAAGTAGAACAGTAATAATAACAGTGAGAACAACAACAATAACAGAATACACAAAGCAGGCAATGCACAACACAACCGCTCACCGACCGCCGACCGCGTGTCACGAACGGGGGGCGAGCCCCCCACCCCCACACCTGGTTTTTATACTGAGCATGATGTCACATGGTGTAGAATACCCCATTGGCCAGCTGGGTCCACCATCCCGGCTGTGCTCCCCCCTCCCGGTGCAAGCATCACCCAGCAACAGCCAAAGCATCAATGGGCCATCAACGCTCCTTTCACACCAAACCCAAAACACAGCACACCCCCCAGGCTACTGGGAAGAAAGTTAACCCTGTCCCAGCTGGAACCAGGACAGAGGCATTGGTGATTGCAAAGAAATTCTAAAAATAAAAAAAAAATCTAAAAATAACAAAGAGGAAGAATAAGGGATGAAGGAGGAAGAGAGAGAGAGGCTTTCCATGACGAATAGCTAACCAGGCAGTATGACAGATGATAAAGAATTAGACAGATAAGTTCTAAATAAACACATTAAAAGGGAAAAAAGAACCACTATAATTTTTGCTTTTGACAATGGAAGAGGAATACTAAAGGAACCAAGAAAGAGATGAAGAAAAGTCCGATGGTCAGAGACTTACAAACAATGCTGGTAAAACTGGAGTGCCTCTGCACAAGGGGAGGGTGTCTGTCTGTATGAACCAGATGTGAGCTACTGCTGGGCTCTGGCTTGCTCATGGTACTGGCTTTTCTAACTTCTTTCTTTTTCTGTATTTCTGGCTTGTTCATTCTTCTGCATTTTCTGTGTATCATGTTTAAACCTAATTGTTTATTAAATAGATGAGTTACAGCTTGTTCCTAATGGCAGCCATATTTGGCTTTGTCCCACAGTGTACTGCACAATCCCAGTCAAAGAATGTGTCTGTAGTAACGTGGATTGAACCAGTATATCTGTGATGTTAAAAAAACCCCTCTGAGCTGTCCTGGAAATCTGGCCCTGCTTGAGCAGGGGGAGATGACCTCAAGAGTTCCCTTCCAACCTAATTATTATGTGATTCAGTGACATTTTTTGAAAACTACTTAAATGTCTAAACATAACTGAATGGGGGAAATTTACTGTAGTGTAGTTTGTCTATAGACAAGTCCAGGCACTACCAGTCAAAGGTCCATTCTGACTTGAATGATGAGAACCTGTCCATGAAGGAGGATAAATCATCTACAGTGATGCTGTCTTAGTGAAGAAGATACATTTAGTTTGCTTCATGTCAAACTCTTGCCAAGGTTGGAGTGAGATCAGTGTAGTAATTCTTCCTATGTTCCTAGAGTTTTCATTTGTATGACTGAGTCTCTGTCCTCTAGATCCCTTCTGCATGCTGACCCGAGGAATAGAAATTCTGTGACAGAATTCAGTCCACTGGGATCTGCATCGGAGACAGCTCCCTGCGTTGCTCTTGCTCTTTTATCTTGTAGTCGTTTCTGGGAACGCTCTTCTCCTTCTTACCATGTGTGGACTGAAGCCTCCACATCCTCATTTATTTTTTCTTGGGTAATCTTTCCTTCCTTGAGATCTGCTGTACAACCAATATTGTTCCTAGGATGCTAACCAATTTCCTCACAGAGAAAAAGTCTCTCTTTCAGGGACTGTACTGCACAGTTGTATGTTTGGCTCCTTGGGAGGAACCGAACGTCTTCTACTGACCGTGATGCCATGTGAATGGTATTTAGCGCTCTGCAATCCTCCTCATTATACAGCTGTAATGAATCAGAATATTTTCCAGGGCTGGCAGCTCTTTTCTGAATTACTGGCTTTGCAGTCACCTTGGTGATGATTGTACTGATGCTGAATCTGACTTCCTGTGGCCCCAATGGGGCTGCAGAAAGCCATTTCTACTTGTTCATCTCCCCTCATTGTGATCTCTACTTTCATGTATGTGTTACCACCTGCCAATAATTCCCTAAATCTGAATAAAGTGTTCTCCACCTGCTATACAATTGTGATCCCAATGGTAAAACCCCTCATACACAGCTTGAGAAACAAGGAAGTCCAGGAAGCCATTAAGAGGTTCTGGGGCAGAAAATCAACTTTGTGATAATATTTTGGGGGATTTCTGGATGCTGTAGCCATCCTTGCATATGGGGTAAATTTGGTCTAATCTTAAGTGTGAGACTCAACCGCCCCAAAAAATCACCATAAAAAGTGTAGATGTAGAAAAGTAACCACTGTTAAAATATGGTGAATTTTTCTTAGGGTTTGACCTTGGCTAGCTGCCAGACACCCACGCAGCTGCTCTCTCACTCCTCTTCCTCAATAGGACAGGGGGAGAAAAACAAATGAAAAAGCTCGTGGGTCAAGAAAAAGACAGGGAGATTGCTTAGCAATTACCGTCAGGGGCAAAACAGACTCACATTGGGGAAGATTAATATAATTTATTGACAATTAAAAATAGAGTAAGATGGTGAGAAACAAAGACAAAAACTAAAACATCCTCCCCCCATGTCCCCTTATTCCCAGGCTCAACTTCACTCTTCACTCCTGGCTCCTCCCCTATGCCCCGCCGCCGCCATCTCTACAGCGGGGATGGAGGGTAGGGGGCTATGATCAATACATAACAGTTTCTCTCTGGCACTCCTTCCTCCTCACACTTTTCTTTTGCTCCAGCGTGGGTCCTCTGCATGGGCTGCAATTCCTTTAGCAAACATCCATCCGCTCCAGCATAGGGTCCTCTGTGGGCTGCAGCGTGAATATCTGCTTGACCATGGGCTGCAGGGAAATACCTCCTCCTCCCCCTCTTACCTTAGTGTTTGCACTGCTGTTCTCACTCTTTTTTTCCCTCGTCCTCTGCCTGTGTGGCATTTTTTATGTTTTCTTAAATACATTTTTACAGGGATGCCACCAGCTTTGCTGATTGGTTCAGCTTTGGCTAATAGTGGGACTGTTTTGGAACCCTCTGTGACTGGCATTGGGCAATCTTTTCCCACAGAGGTCACACCTGCAGCCTCCCCACTACCAATAGGGAGTTTTGCCATGTAACCCCAATACACTTGAAAATCCTAGAACATCATTAATGGCACTAGACATCCGTATTTAGGCAACTGAATCCCATGCCACATGGTATTCGATTCATGCTCCAGCTGTCACCTCAGAAAACCAGTCCTTCTGTCTGGCAGGTGTTTCAGATACCTCAGAACAGCTGAACTGGCACTGGGCACCTACAGTAGGCACTGCAGTGATATGATGAAATCCACCCCTTTGACAAACCCTTCTTTAAAAAAAAAAAAAAGAATAGAAGTCCTCTAGCTTGTAAGGATGAGTGAATCAATGCCTGCAAAACCAAGTTACATTGGTCTTACATTTCTCTGAAAAACAGAAAGAAATATACATAGGTAGGTAGGGAGGGAGATAGATAGAAAGATAGACAGGCAGGCAGGCAGGCAGGCAGACAGACAGACAGATAGATAAATAGATTCATGAAGAAAGTGTTTTTCTGTAGTATCTGAACAGGATTTTTCTCTCTGAGATCTGGTATTTTGAGCAGATGACTATTTGGGTAAACCTCAGAGAAAAGCAGAATAGGGAAAAATGAAGCAAAGTTTAGTATATGTGTAAGAACCCAGTGGAAACTTTCATATTATGGCAAAGAGCAAATATGTGAAGAAGCCAGCTGCGGTGGGTTGGCCCCAGACAGCAACTAAGTACCCACCCAGCCACTCACTCGCTCAGTCCCACAAGGGCATGGTGTTAATGGTATGTGATACATCCCTTTGGCCAGTTTGGGTCAGCTGTCCTGGCTGTGTTGCCACCCAGCTTCTTGCCCACCTCCAGTAGCGGGGTAAGTTCAAATCCTGAAGATGGTGGGCTCCACAAAGCAGCCTAACAGGGAATTTGCTGCCTCCAGGCATTCATCCAGCTGGACCTCTGCAAGCAGAGAGAAAAAGCAGAGGGGGACCACAACTCAGTAAGGGAATACTGTGTGTATTGACAGTCTCATAGACTGCCGTACAGGAGCACTGGGAAAGAGGAACATGGGTCAATGGGCGTCAGCTGTGGATTTGATGGGAAAGGCCCAGAGCGTGACTCCTCCCAGCCAAATCTTCTTACCAGCTTGGTCCCGCAGCCACCTACAAGCTTTGGCCTCCAGAAGCTCTGACCAAGATACCTTCCATTTATACTGGTGCAACCAGACTAAGGCCAAAACTGTGGCCCAGACAGTTGGCTGCACATCCTGTGGGGGAAAACAGAACAATCAAGGGGAAGAAATAAAAAGAAAGATCAGATCTAAACCTGCACGTGGAAAAAGTAAGACCTCCACACATACACACAAACTCTCTAAGCTTCTGAAATCCTCAAAATCGGAAAGTTCCCAGTACCTCTGCTGATTCCACCCCACACCCTCCACACCCGCCTTCCACAAGCAGAGAGGCTCTATATCCTGACTGCTTTGATCTCTTCCTCTCAGTTCAGCTCAGACTGGAGATTTGGAGCAGAGGAAGGTTGAGCTCAGGACAGTGCCCCACTCCTGCCCCTGATCTGCTTACCTCACTAGGCCGTTGTCCCTCAACATCAGCCTTGCTGAACCCCAAGGCCGAGGCCAGGGCTGCAGTGAGGGCCCAGGAGCCATTTGCTTTCTGGAGTGCCACCACTACCCTGAGCCCAGAGAAGTCACACAGTCTTGTTGAGAGTGGTGAAATTGTCCAGTCCCAACTGATGTTAAATGCTGGCGGTTCTTCCATCACCTGCTCTTCAGGAGAAGGCTCCCGCTCTGGCAGACAGAAACATTCACACAGCTCATATGAGATAGGCAACAGCTAGTAACCTTAAAGTCTGCCTTCTCCAGGTATACTTAACTGTCCTCCATCCTCTCTGCATTTTCCCAATTTTTCCCAGTCCTCCACAAGCATCCTGAACCTTTTCCAGACCTCCCAGAGCATCCTCAGATCTTCCCAGTTCCTCATAAGTATCCTAAAATCTGTCCTGTAGCTCTAGTTTACCCAGCGTAATTCTCTCTGACCACCCTTAATTCCACCTATGAGCATCACTAATGTTACTCCTTCCTGCCACTTCCCCTGTTACAGCTCATGTTCACTGTTGAGAGCCCCACGGGCGTCCTTCTCCATCATCCACTCTTAAAGCCACCAGCCTCAGCATGAGCTCTTCCTTTCCACATTCCAAGAATAAGACTTCTTTGGAGCTACAGCAGCACTGGATCGCAAGAGAGTGAAGGTGAGGAGGGTCAAGCAGAGCCCATGGGCATTATGGTCCCAGGCATGGCTCTGCTCTTCAATCAGAGTAGATTTAAGAGCTTTTATGGGCAGAAAAAGAAGCACTCGGGCACAGAGTAGTTGGGGTAGAACTGGGGGTCATTTAAGGCTGGCCTAACAGAGGCCTAACAGAGGTTGGAAGGGGCCTCTGGAAGTCATCTCGTCCAAATCCCTACTCAAAGTAGGTCTCATTAGAACAGCTCGCTCACGTACCTGTGTAGTCAAGTCTTGAATAGCTCTAAGGCTGGAGATTCCACCAGTTTTTGATTATCCTTACGATTTAAAAAAAAAATTTTTTTTTCTTCGTACCCATTCAGCATTTCCCATGTTCCAACTTGTGTCCGTTGCCTCTTATCCTGATGCTGTGCATTTCCAAGAAGAAGTCTGCCTCCGGCTTTCTATTTTCCTCCAGTCAGCCAGTTGTAGACAGAAATAAGGTACCCTCTTCTTAAAGATGAACAAACCCAGCACTCTCAGCCTCTCCTCACTCAGCCCCCTCAGTTTAGTGGCCCTCCACTAGCTTCGTTCCAGTATGTCAACGCCTTTCTTGTAATGGAAGCAGAAGCTGGACACAGTACCCCAGGATGCAGGCTAGCCAACGGTGCTGAACAGAGGAAGGATCACCTCCCTGCACCTAGTGGCTGCACTCTGGCTGATACAGCCCAGGATGAGGTTGGCTTTCTTTGTTGCAAGGGCACACTGCTGACTTCTGTTCAACTAGTTGTCTGCTAGGACCCCAAGATCTTTTCTGTAGAGCTGCTTTCTTGAGTGTGTGTGCCCTGGGCCTGTATTGTTGCACAGGGTTATTCCATTCCTGATCCATTCCTGTCTCTGCTAGCTGGCTCTTTTTTGCTGAGGGTAAAGCTAAAGATTCATGCCGATATTTTGTGACAAACTTAGTGTTTGCGTATGGAATTAAGGATAAGCAGAGACAAGGATGAGGTTACTTCAGGGAACTATTAAGGCATTTGATTCTTAGTTTCCAGCCCAGAGTTGCGATGAAGGAGTTTGCTTTGTCCGTCACTCCACCCATCCCTAGCACAATGACAGTCAGGAAGTCTGGTGAGAAGATGATAGATGCTGAAAGGAGGGTTCAACCCTAGTCCAGCACATTTTGAGAATGCTCAGCTAAGAAGTTTCTCCTTACCTTTACAGGATGCTGGAAGCTGGGTGAGTGCCTCAGGGGCTTTGCGACCAAGCCTCTCAAGGCAGAACTGGCACTTCTGGACCATCCAAAACTTGGTGGACTTGAACCACACAGGCCTGAAGCCACGCAACCAGAGCAGCTGGCAGGGAACCAGGTTGCAAGAGGGAGAGAACAACGTGGAGGAGTCTGGAGGCAAAGAATCTGGGGAGAGAAGTGGGGAGATGGAGCTTAGACTCATGGGTATTAGAGGTAGGCAAAAGGGTGGTCAGGCCCACAGGATAGGGGGCTGCAGATGGTGAGGCGGCATCGGATGAACAAGTCCCGCTTTCCCCTCCCAGTCCTATCCCCACCGTTTCTGGCCTTACCACGGTGCCAGGCATCCCTCTGTTTCATGCGTACTGCCACACTGGATGTGAAGGGGGACGGAACCCCCAGGCTGAGGCTGGACTTAACTGCGCTGTGCCGGATGTCCTTCTCTGCCCTGCTTGTCCCCTCCCAGGCCAGTTTCCACAGCAGGTGCATCATGGCCATGCGGTGCACAGGCAGCCTGCAGGGGCAGGGAGTTAGTCCTTGGTTCCACCTCGGGGAGGGGCAAGGGACACGTGCAGTAAAGAGGAGAGGGCAGTGGGGTAATGTTCACCCAGGTCCTCTCCCAAGGTCAGGGCAGAGGGGACAAGGGGGGAGCACTGGATGCCCAGAATCTCTTCCCACCTCCGGCTGCAGTGGGAAGGATGCAAGCAAAGGGTCACCTGCTGCCCCTCCTCCAGACCTTGCCACTCTGCCTCATGGGCAAGTCTGTTACCCTCTCACCTGCCATCTGATGATGGGGACAGTGAGAACCTGAGTGTGTAATCGAAGGACTGGCTGCCCACGTGGTACTGAAGGGTCACTGCTCCCTCACCCCCCTCTGGATCCTGGTGGCAGAAGGGAAAGAGTCAGACAGAAATGTTCATCTGCAAGGCAGCCTGGCTGCCTAGGTTCCCTCCCTGCTCTCCTAAGGTGGTAGATGTCCATGGTTGGAGCAGAAGCAGTGGTGTCTCTGGGGAAAGAAGGGGTTCACAGAGCCCTGATCCTGGTCTCTCTCAGGTCTAATGGAGGTGAAGGACTCTCAGTGCTGGGAAGGTGAAACAGGGAGTGGGTCCTTTACCTTCCAGAAAGCCCTGCCCCAGTGCATACGGTTCCTGGATCACTCTCACCTGTGCTTGCCCATGGATTTGGGCATAGATGGATCTCTGATGTCCCTGGAAGATCATCTCAGGAGCTTTTCTGATCATTGACACCTCCAGGCCAGGTGGAAGGTCCCAATGTAGTGAGATCCCACTTGCCAGAGGCTGCAGAGCGCGCTGCAGGCATTTCACTGCCTGGTAAGGGGAAGCAGAGAGCACAGACCACTTGGGTTCCCTCCCAGTTCTGGGAGCGGGGGGAACTTGGAGGGGCTCTCTGAGTTGGAGTGGATGGTGGTATTTGGATTGCCTTGCATGTCTAGAAGAGCCATGGGAGATGTTGAATAGAGCAGAGGGCTACCTGGGTCATTACCTCGGATGTCATGTCCATCCTGGAGTGGATGCACACACATTCACCTTTGGTCTCCAGGGCCATGGCCTGGGAAAGGTTGAAGCTATCACATCTGTTAGTAGGAAAACAGAAACACCTGTACAGGAAAAGAGGGGGAGGTTAGAGGTGGGACAAAGGTGAGAGGCACGAAGGACAAGGGTGGTACAAAGGACAAAGTCTGGAGAGGTAAGAATGCTTCTGATCGTAGAAATGAAACTGACTCAGAGTTTTCCCATTCACTCCGGGGTGAGAGACATTGCCTGCTGGACAGGGAGATAGTGAGAACGGGTTTTGGGCCCACAGAGCACACGGAGGTATTGCAGGGTGAGGGGGAAGAGGAAAAGTTCTAAGAGCAGGGGAAGATTGGGAGAGGAGGCCCGCTAGATGAAGAGTATAGGCAGTCTTAGTGAGGTAAGGAAAGTGTGTGTGGGCGTTGTTGCTGAAGTTCCATTGAGGTAAAGAGAAGAACTGGGGCTGTGGTGGTGCATTTCCCCCCACCTCTCCTGGGCCGCTATATGATCTCAGGAACTCCCGTTAGGCCTTGGCCTTTGTGTAATGAGTTGGGCAGTGAAGCGTCCCTTGACCATACCAGGAACTCTTGCATGGCTGAGGTGGGGAACAGCACTCACTGTTCTGCTGCCTGGCCAAGGCGTGGAATAAGAGTGGGGATTATTTGTCATCCCCTGACACCCTTATCTGAGCCATAGCTCAAGTGGAAATGCACCAATTTTACTGAAAACTTGAGAATTTTAGTAACTACCACCTTGGACTGTGGCCAGGATGGAAGTTTATGGATGACTAAAGCCAATCATCTTGCAACCCTATAAACAGAAGTCCTAAGTGAGACCCTTTGAGTTCTCCTGGACCGCAGCGGGCTGCGCCCAGCATCTGCCTCTGAGTGGGACACCACTCAGAGTTCACGAACTCTCAGGTTTGCAATATTCGGAGGACTGTCGCCGAAAGCTGACGATGGGGCCTGGGCTAAAACACTTCTTGAGGCTCAACCCCTCAGCCGTTGAGAAATGCCGAGACATTTGATGTGAATATTTCACTGGACTTGGGGGGAATTTTTAACAGGTATATCTTTTGTACAATTATATATATTTCTCTGTGTGTGTGTGTGAATTGATTTGGATAACTGATAGTAAGCATAATCTGTAATTAAGTCACTGTTGTGATTGTAGTAAATTCTATTAACTCACTTTGTAAATGTTAAATTAGTCAATGATTACGTGTTGCTAAAATCTTGTGATGTACCTTAAAACTGTGAATGAATCTTAGACTGCTGCTAGACACGTATAATCCCTTAGGCATAAATCGTTGACCAAGTCTGGGACTAGGATTGGATCCAGCCACACCTAAGCTCCATCAGGAGTTTAGAAAGCAAGGGGGTCTACTCTGAATCTCGTGACTCAACGGAAGGGTCTCCTTACCCTTTTGTGTTAGACATAAACCGTTGTCCAAGTCTGAGACTAAGATTGGACCTAGCCACACCTAAGCTCCATCAGGAGTTTAGAAAGGAAGGGGGTCTGCTCTGAACGTCGTGATTTAATGGGAGGGTCTCCCTTACCCTTTTGCGTCTTCGGACTCTGTATAAATCATTCTAGCTCGACTCTAACCCAATTTTCCTTTGGATGTTTCATCCATGTAGTAAGTGATAGAGTGAACCTTGCCATCGAACTCTGTTAAGTCACACTTTTATAAATTTCTATTAAAACCACTTTTTGCTAGCTACCTTTGATGGTGGTTCTTTAAGGGACCTCTAAACCACTCATTCACGACAGGGGCAGACTAGGATCTGGGAGAATGTTTGAAGGACTCTGACAGTCAGGGGGAGAGGAAGGTTGTGAATTAGCATGTTAGGGGACAGGAACAGGGCCCCCCATTACCTGTGCTGGTCCCGGTAACGGTGGACCTCAGCCATGACAGCTTCCTCTTCACTGGAGATCTTCCTTTGGATGAAGATGAAAAGCTGAGGGAGAGAGGAGGGGAAACAAAGATTGCCAGGGCTGGGCACCCCTGTAGAGGAAAGACACCCTCCTAAAACGCAGGAAGCCTTCCCCGTTCGCTCCCTTACCCTCTCGCGCCCTCTGGCCTTCAAACAGGACAAGAGATTGGGTGTCTCCTTTCATTAACACCAGGACACCTCTTAGCACAAAGGGGCACCCCACAAGGAAGATCCACCTTCCCCAAGTGCAGGCAAATTCCACAGAAGCCCTCCCACACTGCCCACCCTGCCATGAGGATGCCCCCCGACACGCGAACTCCCAGTGCAAACAGCAGCAGAATATCTCACCCTGAGCCCTGAAGTCTACCTTGACGCTATTGTTTACACCCATTCCCCTCCCCATAACCCTTTGGCCCCTGGTACCTGACGGGGGTGCCCATGAAGGAGACGGGTGCTGTAGATAGACTTTAGGAGACCCAACAGGTCACAGCCCCCCAGATCAGGGCAGATGGAGGAGATGCGCCCCACTGCATGGTCCATGCTTTCCTGCGTGTATTCCACACTCTGCCTGTGGGAGGGCACCCAGAGTGTCAGAGGGAGGAGAACCTGGCCCACGGCTACCCTCACATGGCCACTCCCTAGCAAAGCCCTACCCCACTACCAGTGCTGCAGAAGCACCCTGAAAAGAGGACTTACCCTCTCACTGTCCCCAACATATCCTGCCCCATAACTGCCTTCCAGCAAGAGCTTGTCCCATAGTTTCACGTAGAAAAGTCATACTTTACTTACCTCTCGGCCCTGCCCCATCATCACCCCCAACTCACGGATAGAAGGCTTTGAAAGTGGCCCCAAAACTGTAGATGTTGAAGTAACAGCCCAGAGGCAAACTCTTCAGGAGGAAGAGCAGTGTGTTCTGGGGACAGATGGAGGGATGGGCAGAGCTCAGATGGGGAAGCCAGGCAGAACATCCGCCCACGTGAAGCAGCTTCCCTCTCTCCCCACCAGCTGGCCCTGACCAGTGTGGACAACGCCCTCCAAAGACCTCCTCTGGTGGTACCTGTGCATCCTGGAAGAGGCTGCGGTCCATGAGAAAGAGGAATTCCCCAAGCTGGCCTGGATGGGGCACCACCTCAGGAATGTTGGGCATCAGCGTCACCATGACCACAGGGTCTCCCAGCAGAGAGCCTGGAGTGTGTGGCAGGAAACAAGGAGGATTTTTAGGCTGAAGCCCGCTTCCCTGTCTCTTTGCTTTTGTCCTCCACATAGCCCTCAGCTCTGACTTATTGCCTGAAAAGCCCCTCAGATCCCCCCAGTCTCCCTGACACCCTCTCCCTAACCCCCACTTCCACCCTCCTCGCTCACCAGGTGGGGCTTTGGGATGTCTCCTCTCCACTACAGCACTGAGAGTGTGAGACCCTCTGTAATACACCAGCAAGTTCAGACCATCCCACATCCAGGGTGGCAATTTCAAGGAGACCTGAAGACAAGTAGGGTGTGGGGAGGAAAGAGAACCAAATAAAAGGAGTGAGGAATCCTAAGGAGCGTCAGCAGGCTGCAGACCCTTCCCTCCACTCGCCCGTTGGGACTCGAGCATCTGGCAGGGCCGTACCTCAGCAGATGTCTGATCTGGAGCCGTGTATTGCAGAGGGGTGTAGCTGCTGTTAACGGCTATGTGGGATACACCATGGGCTGACTTCAGACAGATGCTGAAGTGCACGTTTTCGGGCCTCTCCTCCTCAGAAGAGAACCAGCCTGCAGTGAGAAAGAGGTGTGAGAAGGTGAAAGAAGAGACCCTGGGGCAGCAGACAGCTGTGGTGGGGCACTGTCTGTTGTTGGTAGGGGGGAAACGTGGCATCTGAGACACCCTTCACTGTGCTGCTTAGTGGCGGGGGTGGTGATGGTGGATCTGTAGACTCACACTGTGGTTTGTACAGGGATCTGTGGCGATCTCTTGCTGTGGGACATATGGGGAGACCCGTGCGCGTTCCTGACTGTGAGGTGCAAGGGGGAATATTCAGATTCTCTCACTGAGACACGTGTGCAGATATGGGGGTCCCCCGCCCAGAGGGATGCTGGGGAGTGATGCTGGGGGATGCATTGAGGGGATCACTCACCAATGTATTTTCTCGAGGGGAACAGCTCGCATGGCCAGCAAAACTGGGCAGCTCCATCAGGCTGCAGTGGCAGCTCCTGGACATAGCACAGGGTGATGGTCACCTCCCTGTTAGGAGGCAGGGTCCCTAAGAAACAAGCGAAGACAGGACCCCAAAGATCCCACTGGTCCTGCAGGTATCTTAAATTCTCCATGCCTGAAGTGGCTTTACACAGCTGCTGGGCCTGCCACAGAGGGAGAAAAATGTGTCACTGAGGTCTTCACAGGATTCATAAAATCATAGAATTGTTTAGGTTGGAAAAGACCTTTAAGAACATCAAGTCCAACTGTTAAGCTAGCACTGCCAAGTCCACTAGCACTAAACCATGTCCCTAAGCACCACATCTACACGTCTTTTAAATACCTCCAGGCCTGGAGACTCAACCACTTCCCTGGGCAGCCTGTTCCAATGCTTGACGACCCTTTCAGTGAAGAAATTTTCCCTAATATCCAACCTAAACCTCCCCTGGCTCAACTTGAGACCATTTCCTCCTGTCCTATCACTTGTTACTTGGGAGAACGAACCGACACCCACCTCGCCACAACCTCCTTTCAGGTAGTTGTAGAGCACGATAAGGTCTCCCCTCAGCCTCCTTTTTTCCAGGCTAAACAACCCCAGTTCCCTCAGCCGCTCCTCACAGGACTTGTTCTCTAGACCCTTCACCAGCTTCGTTGCCCTTCTCTGGACACACTCCAGCACCTCCATGTCTTTCTTGTAGTGAGGGGCCCAAAACTGAACACAGTATTCAAGGTGTGACCTCACCAGTGCCCAGTACAGGGGCACGATCACCTCCCTCCTCCTGCTGGCCACACTATTTCTGATACAGGCCAGGATGCTGTTGGCCTTCTTGGCCACCTGGGCACACTGCCAGCTCATGTTCAGCCGGCTGTTGACCAACACCCCCAGGTCCTTTTCCGCCGGGTACCTCTCCAGCCACTCTTCCCCAAGCCTGTAGCATTGCATGGGGTTGTTGTGGCCCAAGTGCAGGACCCGGCACTTGGCCTTGTTGAACCTCATACGATTGGCCTCAGCCCATCGATCCAGCCTGTCCAGATCTCTTTGTAGAGCCTTTCTACCCTCAAACAGATGAACACTTCCGCCCAATTTCGTGTTGTCTGCATACTTCCTGAGGGTGCACTCGATCCCCTCATCCAGATCATTCATGAAGATATTGAACAGAACTGGCCCCAATACTAAGCCCTGGGGCACACCACTTGTGACCAGCCACCAGCTGGATTTAACTCCATTCACCACAACTCTTTGGGCCTGGCCATCCAGCCAGTTTTTTACCCAGTGAAGAGTACACCCATCCAAGCCATGAGCAGCCAGTTTCTCCAGGAGAACGCTGTGGGAAACGGTGTCAAAGGCTTTACTAAAGACTAGGTAGACAACATCCACAGCCTTTCCTTCATCCACTAAGCAGGTCACCTGGTCATAGAAGGAGATCAGGTTAGGCAAGCAGGACCTGCCTTTCATAAACCCATGCTGACTGGACCTGATCACCTGGTTGTCCTGTACATGCCGTGTGATGGCACTCAGGATGATCTGCTCCATAACCTTTCCTGGCACCGAGGTCAGACTGACCAGCCTGTAGTTCCCCGGATCCTCCTTCCGGCCCTTCTTGTAGATGGGCATCACATTTGCTAACCTCCAGTCAACTGGGACCTCCCTGGTTAGCCAGGACTGCTGGTAAATGATGGAAAGTTTCTTGGTGAGCACTGCTGCCAGCTCCCTCAGTACCCTTGGGTGGATCCCATCCAGCTCCATAGACTTGTGTGTGTCTACGTGGTGTGGCAGGTCACTAAGCATTTCCCCTTGGATTATGGGGGCTTCATTCTGCTCCCTGTCCCTGTCTTCCAGCTTTGGCTGGGTACCCAAAGAACAACTGGACTTACTCTTAAAGACTGAGGCAAAGAAGGCATTAAGTACCTCAGCCTTTTCATCATCCTTTGTCACTGTGTTTCCCCCCACATCCAACAAAGGATGGAGAGTCTCCTTAGCCCTCCTTTTGTTGCTAATGTATTTAGAGAAACATTTTTTATTGTCTTTTATGGCAGTAGCCAGATTAAGTTCTAGTTGGGCTTTGGCCCTTCTAATTTTCTCCCTGCATAACTTCATGACATCCTCGTAGTCCTCCTGAGTTGCGTGCCCTTCTTCCAAAGGTCATAAACTCTCCTTTTTTTCCTGAGTTCCAGCCAAAGCTCTCTGTTCAGCCAGGCTGGTCTTCTTCCCTGCCGGCTCGTCTTTCGGCACATGGGGACAGCCTGCTCCTGCGCCTTTAAGATTTCCTTCTTGAAGGATGTCCAGCCTTCCTGGACTCCTTTGCCCTTCAGGACTGCCTCCCAAGGGACTCTGTTAACCAGGTCCCTAAACAGGCCAAAGTCTGCCCTCTGGAAGTCCAAGGGAGCAGTTCTGCTGACCCCCCTCCTTACTTCTCCAAGAATCAAAAACTCTATCATTTTGTGATCGCTGTGCCCAAGACAGCCTCAACTATCACATCACCCACAAGTTTTTCTCACTCTTACCCTTCCGATTCTCTCCCCGTCCCGCTGCGGGCGGCGGGGGAGTGAGTGAGCGGCTGCGTGGTATTTGGCTGCCTGCCAGGTTAAACCATGACAAAGGGCTAGTGATTGTGAGACTTCTGCCAGCTGCTTACAGAATATTTTGTCTGCCTCTTCATCCTGGTTGGGTGGTCTATAACAGACTCCCACCATGATATCTGCCTTGTTGGCCTTCCCCCTGATTCTTACCCATAAACACTCAACCCTATTGTCACCATCCTTAAGCTCTAGACGATCAAAACATTCCCTAACATACAGGGCTACCCCACCGCCTCTCCTTCCTTGCCTATCCCTTCTGAAGAGTTTATAGCCATCCATTGCAGCACTCCAGTTGTGCAAGTCATCCCACCACGTTTCCGTGATGGCAACTATATCATGGTTTTCCTGCTGCACAATGGCTTCCATTCTGTCACCTTGTCGTGGTTTAACCTGGCAGGCAGCCAAATACCACACAGCCGCTCACTCACTCCCCCCACCCCCAGCGGGATGGGGAGAGAATCGGAAGGGTAAGAGTGAGGAAAAACTCGTGGGTTGAGATAAAGACAGTTTAATAGAACAGGGAAAAATAAGGGAAAATAATAACGATAATGATAAAATATACAAAATGAGTGATGCACAATGCAATTGCTCACTACCCGCGCTGACCGATAACCAAGTAGCAATCGGTACTTCCTGGATCACGCCTACCCTTCATATACTGAGCATGACGTCACATGGTATGGAATACCCCATTAGCCAGCTGGGCTGGCTGTCCTGGTTATGTTCCCTCCCACCTTGTGTACCTAGCTCAGTCAGTAGGCATGGGAGCTGTCCTTGGACTAGGAGGGCACTTAGCAACAACTGAAAACATCCGTGTGTTATGAACATTCTCCTCATACTAAATCCAAAACACAGCACTAGGAAGAAATTTACCCTATCCTAGCCGAAACCAGGACACACCTCCACCCTTCATCCCAATCTGCGGACCACCCCCTCCCACCACATTCCCAGTACCTCCTCCTTCTCCCAGAGCATTGCTTCAATACGAGTGTCCCCCATGGTAGCGTAGAAGGTGTGTACAACAGTGTCAGAGTCCACAGGAAAGATGAACATGGTCTCCTTGGGGACTTGCTGCATATTGCGGAAAAGCAGCTCAGACTCTACATCGGCTACAAAGTCCTGGATGGTTACATTTACTGTCACGGTTTCCAGCTCCACTTCAGGATAGGAAGAAAAGAACCATACTCCTCGCTGGAATAAGCCTGAGGAAGACACAACAGCTGTCAGAGTCCCTGGTTGCACATCGGAAACTTTAAATTTGAAGTGTCTGCTTGTAGTGGGAAACAGTTGGGTGTCCAAACCTGCCACAGAAATGTCAGCTGCAGAAGCTGACAAATAGCAATGAAAGGTCCCTGAGGCTGTCAACATGTTTCCCTTAGACCACAGATCCTCATCTCTCTAAGCCCCTTTTTGTCCAACGCACACGGCAGCGGGGCCCTCAGATCGCCTCAATGTGCCATGCTTCATCTTAGTTCAGGCCTCCCATGGCATTGAGAAGAGTCTGTCTGTCCCCCAGCACATAGCGTTAGACAGTCCCACAATAGAGCTTCTCGCAAACGGCAGGAGGTGCCTTACAGCTCCTCAAACCTTCAGACCTTATCCCAGAGATAGGAGCAGGTCCCATCACCTGCTTTGAGACTAATGCTGCAAAGAGATGAGCTTGATTTTCAAGTTAAGCAGATATACTACTCATTTTGGACTACTGGAAGGGAAGGGGGGACCATAGCAAGGGCACTTAGCATGGCATCAAAGGTAGAGTCACAGGAAATAGCCTCATCTTCTTTTCATTGTCAACAGTGAAGATGTTTCTCGCTGACCTCCCTTTCTCACCTGTCATACTTGTAGCGTATGGTTTATTTGAGGCCAACAATGTGTAGATCTGAATTTGGTTGGAAGAGGGCTTTGATGACCTCCCTTCCTGCTATGACAGCAGCCCATCGAAAGGCAACCTTCTTCATACCTTTGCCCCTGGTTTGAGATGAAGAGCATCTCGTATTAGGGCAAGGTTTGGCATCAGTGGTGCATCAAACCTGATGGTAAAATGCGTTGGAGTAGCGTCTTAGTCAAGAATGGCGTAACACTGTAGTAGGAATAGAGTGACACTTAGCAAAGGAAGGTATAAGACCTTCATAGGGGTTGCTGTAATGTCTTGGAGGGGGATGGCGTACAGAAGATGGTAGAGTTCGCCTGGAGGGGATGATGCAACTCACCAATCAAGCAATGTACCTAGGTTTCACAACACAATTCAGTAGGGGATGATTTAGCACCACAGTAGAGGTGATGCAATATCATAGCACTGAGAAGTGTTGCCCCCCATCCCACAGTAGCAGACATCTCTTCTGCATCATCCTCCCACTTTTTGATGGTTTCCCTGGAAAGCCTTCAGCGCTATGGGTGAGATGAATCACACTTACTAAAACATCTTTTGCTATGCCAGCCAGAAAAAGTGAAGGCTGACTACAGGCCATGGCCCTGAGTTCCCAGAACATGGTGAGATGGGACTCCCTGTCAACCACCCCAGAAATCAGTTCCTTCCCACATTGCTCTCCCAGCTAAAATCTTCTCCACTGCTCACAAATGCCACCCTTCTGGCTCCAACTCACCCCTACACATATACTCTTTGCACAGGACGCCACTTGTCCTCATCTTGAGTCTTTGGTCAAAAACAGCTTCTGTGTGGGAAAGAGCATAAAGTGAGCTATGAGGACCTTGTGAAAAAAACCTGGACACCTCCATCTTCCCTTCCTCCAAGATATGGAGCTCTGCCTCCACATACACGGGCCAAGATGATTCTTTGCTTCCTCACATCCCAACTCAGGATCCTTTTTGCCCCTCTCACACCAGCTGGTAGCAGATTAGTAGGAGAGAGGCCTGGGATGGGAATTGCAGGTGTCAAAAATGCGTATTGGTTCAACGGGGTGGTGGTGCTTAATTCAGATGAGAGCCCAGGGGAGGTGGGAGCAATGATGGCTCACAGCCTGAGACATACGGCACAGCATGAGTTTGGGCCTGAGCAGTGATAATTGCACCTGGAGGACAGCGGTACCAATGTTGACAGAGGAAGAAATGGGCAGAAGGGTGGACAGACAGAGCGGGCAAAGCACCATCTGGGAGGATGGGTGGAGGAATGCATGGATTTGTGTGAGGAGAACGGTGTAGCTGGATGGTTGGAGAGGGCTGTATTCAGTGGCAGTAGGACTGAATGGCAGAAAAAAGTGACCGTATGGGGAATTGGGGAGGGCAATGGATGAATGACTTTGTAGTTGGGATGCACGGATGCACATCCAGGGAAGTGGGGGGCAGGAGGGTGGTGGAGGAATTGATGAGCAAATGCAGTTGTGTGGAATGTGAGGGCGAGGATGATAAAAAGTGTCTGGTTTTAGGCACGTAAAGCCACCAGGTCTGTGTACAGGTCGGTGGTCTGAACTCTTCCGATACTGAGTAGAGCCTTAACTCAGTTGTGAAAACATCGGACAGGAGGGCCATTTGCAGCGAGGAGCCCTAGTATGGGGGAGTGGTCCTCGCAAAGGTGAGGAAATCCAATCTAGCTGTCTCCCATAGGTCCTGTGCTATACATATTGGCATCATGTGTCTATCTCGGAAACGACAGGACGTCTAAAATGATACTAGACAGCCATGTTTCAACAACTAAGTCTCACCCCTAAATTTAAATAAGAGGAAGAGCCTCTTCCTCTTAGCACAAAAGTAGGATTCAGTTCAAGATTATTATGTATAAATGTAGGTATTTAAAATAGATACGTTCAGATTAACTTCTAAACCCCTGCAAGGGCACTTGCCAGAGGGCACAGAAAGCGGGGGTGAGAATGGGGCAAAGGAATGAATGAGGAGTGAGGGGGACGCGAGGGGGGATAGAAGGAGGAAGGGAAGGAGGGACGTGCATTCTCTGCTGTAGTGATCCTGATGGGGGGAGCACTGTACATCGAGGAGTTAGTGATCCACTAGCAGTTAATCTGAGGAGGCACAGGACTGTGCTGTGCTGCGCTGCACATACAGCTTGGCTGTCAGGCCTGCGCTGGGCTGCACAAATCCCACGGCTGCAGGGTAACCTCAGCCAGCTCATTGTGACAGAGCCGGCTCTGGAACATGCGCACTGTGATATGCTGCGTGCTGATTAGAGGCCCATCAGAAGGACCCTCACCCGTGCACTCTGCGTGGCACGCTGCGGAGCCGCAGAGTGAGCAGCGGGTCACGGCTCTGCCAGGTGCTGGGGCAGGCGTAGCCCTAATTTGTGGAAATCCGCCCCGTTACCCCGGGATGGAAGTGATGACTGCTAACAAAATCAGGCTGGAGGGCGGAAGAACTGTCTCGAAGAGTCTGTCGAGCCTTGCAGTCGGGAGGACGCGATGCATGATTATGCAGTTCCCTCCCAGGCACGGTAATAACAGCACCAAGGGAGCTGGGAGGAGCTGTCAGCTCTTGATCCTGCTCGGGGTGGGATTGCCAAGGGAATGGCTCTCGGGACCCTCCCTTTTGTTCCCAGGCGAAGAAGCATCTCCCGCTCCCCTGACTCAGCCCAGCATGAGCAGCAGTCTTTTATTCTATGCCAGCGCTGCCCCAGAGAGACCTTCTGAGTTAAGGGCTCCTTTCTCTTGACACTTGTAAATCTCAAACGGCTCCACAAGGATCAAGGTAAGTTCTTCCTGTAAGTCTAGGGTCTGCGCAGAGCAAAAGCAGAGAGTGAGAAAAGTCAAAGAAAAAACGAAAGGAAGGCAAGTCAGCAGGTCCAAACCTGACACCAGGGACTTGGACTTCACTCACCACCAAACGGAAGGACAGGTATAATTCTCCTCGCTTTACTCATACGAGAAAGCTCGCTCGCTCACTCTCTGGTGCTCTCAGAGAGGTCTATCTTTAGTCAGCCATCCTTGCTGTCAGTCTCTTTAAACTGTACTTTGATAATCCTCCAGATTCTGGAGGACGCCTTCATCAGAGGAATTCCTGGGGAGATAGCCCCTATTTGACGAAACTGAGAGTTGCTAAACTGATGAAAGACTAAAGATAGGATTCTTTGTTCGTAGTAGAAATCCTGGTTTACTGGCAACTGCTTTTAAGGATCCCAAGAAGAAAACTCATATGCTTGCACATCCATGTTCCTGTATTTTATTTTCTGTCAGGTAGGAGACTGAATTTACAAATACCATGATCTGTGCATGTGCCTCATTGTGAATTTGGACCTTAGCCTGCTACCCTTGACCTTAGAGATCCCAAATGCGTAGGTACCACTTGAACTAAGTGGCCTGGCGGGATGGGGCAGCAAACACAGACACAGAAGCCTCCAAGCCTTTGCCAGGGTATGGCAAGCGCAGACAGACAAATGCACACATGCACGCAGAACAGGTCTGCAATCCTTCCGCGTGGAGGGAAGGAAGGATGGATGCACAGGCAAAGGCACTCACCATGGAACGGCAGACTGCAGCAGGAGCAACGAGCAGACAGACACAGGAACGGCCCCGGGGCTGAAACCTGTCAGCCGCAGCATGAAAGGATGTTCACAGACGGCTCGGAGGAGGAGGAGGAGGAGGAGGAGGAGGAGGAGGAGGAGGAGGAGGAGGAGGAAGAAGAGGGCTGGTCTTTGCAGGAAGCGGCAGGGACGGATGGGAGCTGCGGTCGCTGCGGCAGTGCCTGGGTGGATTCCAGGAAAGGGAACGCTGCCAAATGTGCGCTCTGGGATACATGTTTGGGAACCAGGGATGCTGCCAGCCCTGCCTGCTGGGATGGGTGGGAGGCACTGGGTGTGGGGGTGCTCCAGGTCTCTGGGCGGCTCTGGGAGTTCAGTGGAGCCGTGAGGAAAGCAGGAACGGTGGGGAACCTGGATGGAGGGTGCTTTTTGGGCCCGGATCGGGGAGCCAGGCTGCGGGGAGGGGCACTAATGGAGACCATGCTGTGGGTCGGTCCCGTCCTGGGGAAGGCTTGGCTCCGAGCTGGGGATGCTGCCTGGGAAAGGCCTCTTGTGTGTGGTAGGGGCGTCTTGGGGAGCGAACTGCAGCAGCGGTGCACGGGGTGGGGAGGGAGGGGGTGCTGCCCAGTACCGCCCGCCCCGCGGGGGGGTTGGAGATGGCAGGGTGGGATGGGGTGGGGTAAGGTGCCCGTGTTCCCCCGCGGCAGGCACCCCCCCACCAGAAGCGAAAGTGGCTGCTGGGCAGGGAGCCATGCCATTCCTGCAGCCAAAGTGCACCCACAAAGGCACTTCAGCCTGCCTCCTGACACCCTCCCCTGACGTTTTGTTTTGCAGCGGGCCACATCAGGTCCAAGAGGATACAGGCAGAAAGCCAGTTTTGGACCAGTGAGGAAACCTTGGAAAAAGAGAGGGGCATCTTGAGTCTTTATTCTAGACATACACCTGCAGAAAAGTGAATGCCAAAGCTCCAGACCTGGAAGAGGCACTGCTATGGGTGACCTCTGGAAGCCTACATCCAAAGACAGGGTCCCATTTTCCTGAGGGTCACCGAGACCTCCTGTTCACCAGAGGACAGGCTATTTAGGTTGAGAGCTGGAGTCACCAAAGTGCACTCGGTAGCTTGTGCACAGTCTTGTCAGAGGAGCAGCTACGGGCTAGCCTGATGTCCATGTGCATGACTGTGAAGTAACAGGCATGGTCAAATCCTGATTCGCTTCTGGAACACTGAAATTTTCTTTTCCTTACCTTGCAGCATTTTAGTAAGCCGGGTTTCATCAGTGTTGCTTTTCAGGAATTTTCTTCTCCAATGCTGATTATTAAAAATGTGAATTGAAAAACTCAGAATTCTTTTGAAGCGTCACTGAGATTTCTGCTGAATACTGAGAGCTTGGTGGTCTGCTTCTGGATATGAACTGTGTTCAGTGCTTGAATGGGTGAATGGATGACTTTGATCCTGGGCTCCCTGCTGAACTGAACCACCTTTTTCCATTCATCAGGAAAATCCATTACTGCAGAGAGACAGTATGGACACCGCACTGAGTATGTTTCCATCAGTGCCCCAGCAGTCCCTGCATTTTAAAATGTTCATTCACAGTGCCCCTCCAATCCTGCAGCACACACCCTCAGTGATGTGCTTAAAAAGAGAAAAAAAAAAGACAAAAGTGGACCCTCTGGTACCTTGCAACATGACTGTGTCGTAGTTTCAGCCTCTTTAAACCGGACACTTCCTTCAGGAGAAAACACCATTTTATCTCAGCATCGTTAGTGGCTCAGAGAAGACCTTGGCAGTATGCTATGCATAGCGCATGTAGGCTAGCCCGCAACAGGGACTGCAAGCTCTGAACAAAAGCCTGTCCGTATGCCTGCCTCTGGTGGCGTGAAAACTCTTCCTGATTGGTGTCTTCCACAAAGACACAAAAGACAAACCTCTCAGTTTTGGCTCATTAGCTAAGGGATTTATAAAGGAGAGTTGCCTTGTGCTCTGACTAGAAATGAAGGTGTAGGCTATATCTACAGTTCTAAAAGAAGCTGTTACAGTGAGTGATCCCTGACGCTCAGGCCAAGGGAGTGCAGAGCAGCTTTGCTCCATACTCTGGCCTAGCAACCCGTAGAGATCACCATGGCCACCCTGTGTAGCATTTGCCAAGGTCCCCTGTAGGCACCATACAGTGATCCTCTCGTCCATAATTTTTAGACACAATGGCTTTTTTTTCATTTCAAAGTGCTTGCAGCAAACGTAGGCATTGTTTTGCATAACGCTGAGGCTGCATATCATGTGCAAGTGGAGTCTACAGTGGGTGATGTGGGGAAGTTTGGGGCTGTAATGAGTGCTGGCATAGAGCTGGAGGTATCAGAAAGTTCTGTAGAGAAGAGGAACTCAAGCCTGATTTTCTCCATGCAGCCTTGTGGGAGAATTTGTGGATTGAACAGTTACCATTCATGCTGAGTTCAGTTTCACGTGGAATTAGCTATTTTGTTGCAAAGGACAGCTTGAGACGAACCTCGCAGTCATGCACTACGGAAGCTCAGAGTACAAGGAAACAGTGGCCACCATGCATCTAGGTTTTCTGGCTGTGGCGACATGTCTCTGGGGTGGATTCATTGACTCTCCCCTGGGTTCATTCTGGCATTCTAGATGTGATCAGATAAGTACAGAGTACAGTGGACTAACCACTTCCCTGGATTACCTAGCTGCACTCCTGCTGACAAAGCCTGGGATGCTGTCAGCCTCCCATCCTGCCATTGTGGATCCTTGCTGCCAAGGCACTAGTAGGTGGGATCCCATAGGGATCTACTGTAAAGGGCAAAGGAGCTCAAGAGAGCTCACAAGTCTTCAAGGGAAATCTCCTTCGAGCACAAAAATGGTCCATCTGGATACTCAGGAAAGCATGCAGATGGATTAGGAGACCAGCTTGGCCAAACAACTGAGCTCCAATGCAAAAGACAGCATATAAAAGAGGTGTAAACAGGAACAGAATACAGAGGAGGAATACAGAAACATTGCCCTGGCATGCAGGGATGTTGTTAGGAAAAACAAAGCTCAGCTGCAGTTGAGAGTTGCAAGGGCAACAAGAGGAACTTCTACAGCTACATTAACAGGAAAAGAACAAAGATGGAAAATATGGGCTCACTACTGAACGGGGCTTGTGATTTAGAGAGAGCAGATGAAGACAGGGCAGAAGTACTCAATGTCTTCTTTGCTTTAGTTTTTGCCATCAGTGTCTTGACAGGCCTTTGTGATGCCTCCCGGGGAATCCCTCATTGTAAGGTAGACCCTCAAAAGTCCACCAAGAGGACACTTAGTTTTTTATCAAGTTGTTCCAACAGTTTTCTCTTTCTGTGCATGTCTGTCTCAACAAAAAGGAACTTTGGGGTTTCCAGGATTACCTGAATTTCACTGTCCCTGTTCCGTGAAACTACCTGATTCTGCTACTATTTTAGCTAAATTGGAACAACTCTAACAAATTTTTCTTCTTTTCTTCTTCTCTGAGAGGCTAGTCTTTGGCAACTGGCATGTATGATAGCTGTGTGAAGGACAGGTATGTTCCACTTATGGTGCTACGGAGAAAACATGCCTGAGGTTCCATGGAATATACCATGTACTAATGTCAAAGATTATTCAAGCTGTGGCAGGAGAGCATCTGTATTTAAAATGCAATTTAAAATCTGCAATGTAAGCTGACTGTAGGAGTCATCAGCCCAACACTGTCCCTAATGTAAGAAAACAAAGGAAATTCTTCTAGCAAAATTTGCATGACCCATTTTGGAGGCACTGGGTGGCAGAACTCCTGAAGGTAGGATCCTTACTTCAAAATGCTTATTGTGAATACATAAAGCAAATCCAAGGAAGACCTAAGACCAAAACTCAAAGGTCCTCATAGCCACTAAACAAGAATTACGCAAAGAGAGAGTTGTTTCTGAGAGGTGTTCTGCATTAGGGAATAAAACTCTAACCTATCAGTAAAACTAAGACTACTGTGAGTTTTATTAGCTTTAATTAACAGCTAACGACCAAAGCAATAGTCTAAAAGAGGGATCAAAGAGCAGAATTAGGTAGATTCTACTTCAGCTACATGGATCTAACAAGCTAAGAAAACTAGTGTGAATGTGTGCCATTACAAACTGCAGGGAATTTTTAATGTCATTCTCTATTCTGTTATGCATAGGTTATATTGAGGTATCTCTCAAACTTTGGAGCTTCAAATAACATAGTGTTCTGTCATTTCTGTGTTAATGGAAACAGTCAAAACCAGAAAGATTCCTTTTAAATGCATCAGACCTTTAAATGCCTGAGAACATTAGGAGTTTCTTTATTGTGCTTGTAAGTTAAAATCATCTGTCACTCCCAGATCCACAGCTTTCACTTGCATGTTCATGTTAGAAAACTCACGGACAAAAGGCATCTCATGTGAGTGAAGTTATAGCAGAAAGAGAACTTGGATGAAATCAGTACGAGGAGTGATTGAATCATGATAGGGCTGTATGCACTGCTCTTCCTTTGATGATGTGTCTTTCCCTATGTCATGTGGTCTCTTGACGAGGTTCCATGTGCATACATTGGAAAAGGCGCTTCCTCCCTCTGTCCCCATATATGGACACATTTCTGCTGCCAAAAGCCATTCTGTGCCTTGAGATTTACTAGGGTAGTCCAGGGGTTGGTTGCCCCTTTGGTAAGAGATGACAAGTCTGAAGAACGCAGCATCAATGACCACTTTCTCCTCTGTGGCAGGCTAACTTCTCTCTTTCTGTGCATCAGTTTCCCATTCTGGGCAGTAAGAAAACACAAAGCTGCCACGGCTGGCACAGCACTGCATGAATATCCCATCTGCACCACACACACAGCAACACGCATCGGGGTAATGAGGCGATGTGACTAATGAAGCAGGTAGTACTGAGCTTCACCCTCTACACTTTCTTAGCATTCTCTAGGGTAGCTTTCCCTCCAATTATTCCTTCTTCCTTTGCCTGTCTACAGACAAAGGGTATTTGGTTTTGCTTTGTTTTGTTTTTGCTTTCTTCAGACTGTGGGTGTTTTGGTTGTCAGCTGGGCTTTCCCTTCAGTGCAGAGAGCACCTATGGGACCAGTTGGGATCACAGACCTGACATTTGGGGGGAGCACAATTAACCCTACACCCCTAATGGAGCCAACCCTTAAATACCAACTCCTCCTAGTTCTGTGCTTGGTCACTATCCCAAACTATGAAACTCAGAGAGCACCAACATCACGCACTTTCAGCACACACAGCCGTTGCCTTCTTTCTTTGTTCAGCTAAGCCAGCTCTAGAGTTGCACCCTTTGATCCAGTGGCTCTCCAGGGATTCCCAAGACACTCTTTGCTTGAGTAACTGGCTGAAGCACTGTGATCTTGGTGCCGTGACGACCCCTCTGTCAGTCTGTCCATTTGATTCCTCCCAGATGAAGCCAACAGAGGGACCGGAACCAGGAAACCACACTCTGCTGACCGACTTTGTCCTCTCTGGATTGTGCAACCACCCAGAACTGCAGCACTTGCTGTTCTTCACATTCTGCTTAATTTACACCATCACCACCACTGGGAACCTTCTCATCTTCATGGTCACAGTGCACCCCACCCTCCGCATGCCCATGTACTTCTTCCTCTAGGTCCTGTCCTTCAGCACTGACTGTTGTTTCTAAGCTTTCCGTTGGGCTAGATTGTGATTGTCCCCACAAGGCCAGCTGGGGAAATTATAAAACACCTCACCACTGTTTGGGCTTTGGATTGACCACATGCCAAATCAAATAGTGGCATTGAGAGGAATATCACTGCAGCTGTTCAAAAAGTCCACTCTGTTTTCTACAGGATTAGATGAAATCCACTGCAAGCAAGGAAATCACAGACCAGATGAATTTCCCTGGCACTTACAGCTGTGTGCGTGAAGCTCACCATCCCCTGTTCTTAGGCACTTGCAGTGTAGGCTTCCAAACGTGAGGTGGTGAGCCCCCTCTACAGTCAATGAGGGGCAGGGGAGAAAGGGGCATACTGGGATATGTCTTTCCAAAGGGCATTTTTTTCCCCCCACATGACAGGATTCTCTTGTTTGACTGACGGTGCCTCTGGGGGAACCTGTTCATTTGTGCTGTCTCTGGAAAGACCATAGATGGTAACTTCTACCGGTAAGCATGCTGAAGCCCCTCCATAGCTTCCAGGTGCTTGCAGAAGAGACTCAGACCTACAGGCAGAAGGTGCACACAGGAAGTGTAAAGGCAGCCCTAATGACTCATGATGCATCCGCCATGTCATCATTGCTTCTAGTTCTCACTTCTGCGCAAGGTTAAAATCCGCTCTTGACCAACATGGACATGCTGCACAGTCAGGCAGAGCAAGGGGTGCCTGCTCTCCACTGCTAGTTTGGACCTTGCCTTCCCTTCACTTCCTGACCATCCACAGTGCCCTCATCACAGCCCAGTTGTCCCACTGGCTCTGGGCTGAGTCACCTGCCCTCCAGGAAAGGACATAGAGCCTGAAGGTCTGCCTCACACAGGACCTGTTGACCTTCAGGTCTAAGTAGCAGGCTCTGGGAACTCCGTCCTGTGTTCAAGCACCACTCCTGAAATCACCATGGACTGAGGAGTTAAGATATAGAGATACATGCATACACATACCTATATAGTTGTACATATGTAATGAACAACACTCCTGAGTGAGACAGTTAGAGATTTCTGAGTCCCAGCTGGGACACCCCCATCACATTTTAGTCATTGAAGGTGGATCTTACAGACAAAGAAGTCAGAGAAGAGGACTAAGAAATCTCCATCTGCCTAAGGATGGAATAAATCACCCCTAGTATTATGTTGACTTTGGAAGGACCCTGGACAGCCAGTTGAGACTTTGTTTTCGCCATTTTATATGGCTTACCCAGGTGACATCATTATTCCTGTACCTGTATACTGAACTCCCAATGAATCTCAGGGGATCCTCCACACAGCACATCCGTGGGAGGAGTGGTCAGACGTAAAGAGTTGTTTTCCAAGGTTGTATCCAATTCTGTAAAAGAATATGAGCTCAAATATTAGCATGAAAATATAAAACATATAAAACACTGCTGTCAGTCCCCCCACCGGGGACTTTTCAGCTTCCCATGCTCTGCCTGGTGCATGGGAAGCTGGGGAGGGGAACATAGCCAGGGTGGTTGACCCAGCTGGCTAATGGGGTATTCCATACCATGTGACATCATGCTCAGTATAAAAACTAGGAGGCATGATTCAGGAAGTGGCGGCTCTCGCGATGTGGGATGGGCTGGGCCTCGTCTGCACATGGTTAGCGATGCATTGTGCATCGCTTGCTTTGTATATTCTATTATTGTTGTTGTTAGCATTATTATTATTACTGGTCTACTTTGTTTTATTTCAGTTATTAAACTGTTTTTATCTCAACCCGCAAGTTTTCCTACTTATGCCCTCCCGATTCTCTCTCACATGCTACCGGAGGGGGGGGCTGAGAGAGCGGCTGCGTGGGGTTTAGTTGCTGGCTGGGGTTAAACCACAATCAATCAGTTGAGCCTTCTTTCTCTAGCTCCACATTTTATACTTCCAGGTAGTCCTACATTTCACGTCTGTCTTCCAGCTTATGGAATAATAGTGTGGCCAGCAGGAGTAGGGAAGTGATCGTGCCCCTGTACTCGGCACTGGTGAGGCCGCACTCTCTTTCCTCTGTATATACGCTGTCATTGGCAATGCGTGGAATTAGTCTTCTTTTCAGTATTTTTGTCAGAAAGAGTAAATACCTCCAGCAACCTGCTCTTTCTGGGATCCAACTTCACAAAAGCTCCTAAACATCGTTGTCAAGTTACAAAATACAGCGTAGCTCTACTCAGATGAGCAGGGGATGCAAACCTACCTCCAACAGAAGACTCCAGCAACCTTCCCTTACAGGATTCCTGATGCCTGTGTAAGGCAAGTGCTGGGATTCAAGAAGAAAGCAAAATCTCAAATCACCTTGAGCTTCTGGTCATTCCGAAAAGAGTAGTAATAATTAGCAGATTTCAGATTCTGTCACTGCGGGACTCATTAAAAAGTTCTGGGAGTTCTTGGAGTGCTTCACTTCATTTGTGTGGATCAGGACTATGTGCAGATGCAGGAACCTCATGATAACTGGAGCAGAACTAAGATGGGGATTTTCTGTGTAGGAAAAAGAAGGAGCTGAAACTGCTTATATTGTAAGGGGAGCACAGCCCCATGACTTGAGGCAGGTAATATTTAGTCAAATCTTAACTAGTTAACTCAGATCATTCTGTAGTCAACGGAGAGAAGCAGACAACCCTGGTGGGCAGTTCACCCGAGATGAACCTACCTTTGTGAGGTTTCGGTCCCACTTCAGGAGCGCCTCAAGGGATGCTGCTCTCTAGGGCACCCCAGATGACTGCACTGGGCTGGCAGACATGGCATAGGGCCATCCAGAGACACACAATCAGCTTGGGCCACGGCTGGTGGCCAAGTGTGTGTCCCACCACACAAGTAAGGCAGTAGCTGCCTAGGCTGAGGATACTAAATTGTATTTTTAAGCTCATCCCTTGGTACTGCACTTCAGCCAGAGGAGATCTGATCAAGGGAGTAGCAGGCAGGAGTCCTCTCTTGCTGAAGCAATGGTCTAAGGGAGGGTCAGAAATGGAAGACCCCCAAAGGTCTTATATCTCCAGCCTGATTTAAAAGCATTATACTGACAAGCTCAGATGTAGACAAATGTTCTGTAGATGTGTGAAAACAGAGGAGAGGGCTTCCTCCCAGGTGACTGGCTTAGGCAAAACATGTTCCTGCAGATAAACAAGTGAATGACATTCAGCGCTGGGGTTCAGAACCAGCAGCATTCTTCCAGGGCTAGGTGCAAGGGCCATAGCTGACCTGGGGTGTTTGGAGGAGGAATGTGTTCCTTTAAAACAAATGAGTTGCACAGGTGCTCCCCATGATGTGGGGTCCCACAATACCCTCTCTTCTTTGGTATAGAGTCTGGAATTCAGGGAAGTGCTTACATCATTGATCTCTGAGAGGGTCTTGCCTCTGGGCTGTCTCTGATGGTTGTTCAGAGGTCTACAGGTGGTAGTCAGAGGTACACAGGTGTCTCCACTGCCCTGACCCAGTGACCAGAATGAAGCTGGGAGTTGTTACAGGCTATTTATTAGCAGAGTTTCTCAAACCATGGTCACAACCCCTGGGAATGAACACCATGACCAGGATAACAAAATATGAGAGAAACCAGCCTGAAGCCAGCAGTGGTCAACCATGCTGAGGGAGGAAGAGTGAAAGAGGCTGGAACACACTTCCCTTCAGAGATGAAGGGTCATAGGACCCATGGTCCTGTTCCAGCCACCAGTACTGTGGTCCTCACTCACCTCACTCATGCTGGTCCCTCCTGTAAGAGTATATGGAAGGACAATGTCTTCTCCTTTAAGGGTATCTGGTCAAGGACCTTCTCAAGGCAAAAAAAAAGAATAGTGATAATAATAGGAGGAAGCCATAAACAAGAACATGCAGGGACACAAACCTGACCAACAAATGATAAGGGAGACAGTGATTCAAACCAAACCGGGTCAGTCACACTAGGGCTCATGAGGACATGTGTTATTCAAGTCCTGTATGTAGGTGCTGTGTGGCAAATAAGGACACGGACTCCATCTGAGAGGGCACAAAGACGAAGATGAAAATCCCTTCATTATACAGCACAAGCGCCTTTTTATACCTCACATTATGCCACGTATGCACTTCAAAGAATTCCCTAGTACATCCCCTAAGCAAAGGTCATCTCGACACTCTTCCGCTAATTTCCTTATCTTTGTCACGCTCTCAGAACCGTTAACTGCCACCTCTTATCTCCCTTTTTCCCACGGCTTCTTTCACTTCCCATCTTCCCATGGCTTCTTGTTTACCAACACTATGATACTGCTTGTACTCTCAGGCATTGATTCCTCCACAGTGCTGTAAATGGCAGCACCTTGTTTGATGGCAGCACCTTGTCTGCCAATGTCCTTTTACGTCTGTGCATGTGTGTGTCTGGGATACGTGCTCAGCTTTGCTACCAGTTGAACCTGCAGATGAAAAAGTGGCAGCTGCATCCCTCATCCTGGGCAGAGACCCCCGGAATGGGGGCACTGGCCTGGGCTCCAGCAGCCAGGCAGGAGGGTTCTGGGAGGAGGATGCTGGAGACGGCAGCCAATCCTTAACAGTTTAGTGCAGGCATGATCTGGTTGAGCTGTCAGTATTCCTGGGAGTATGCATATATAATCCTTATGCAATGGGGGGCTGATCCTTTGTTAGTATGCACACAGTGATAAAGTTGTAACCAGACTTCTAGGGACTTCTGGAACCAGACTTCTTATTATGCAGGCATCAAAACAGGACTTGTGCTAGTAAATCCTTGGCTAAATGGGATCAATTTGGTTGCAAAGATCTTAACAGAACATTAGAAAGACAGTAAGAGGTGTAAAAGGTTCCAACAGCAGGCCTAGTGACTGGGCTTTGCAGTTTGGAGGATGAAAAGAGATGCCTATCAACGTATGCACAAGACCTCCAGTAGGTAATGGATCACTCCCAGCTATTGAATCAATAATGAGATTGGCTACAAAACAATGGTTTACTGGAAATGAAGGGGTATGGGAAGGGAAATGCCGACCTTAATTAGGAAAACAGCTATGTCTTACAATTTGTGAAAGAATGTGTAATGTGGACTAATGTTACTGTAGTGAGAGACTAATTTGTGCCAGAGCTTAGCACAAAGGCCATATGAATTGTACTTTAACTTCAGTTTTTCTCTATGGAAACGTAACCAGTAGGTAAGGAAGTGTAAGTAAAACTTTAAGTACAGGGTATTCGGTAACAAAAGAGAAGGAAATGTCTCAAGACACAGACAAAAAGGGTGGCTGGAGGCTGCGAGAGTAAATCAGAAGAAGAGAAGACTCCACACTCCGTGAACAGGATTGGATGAGCAGAAGGCAGCAGATATCCTGCTGGGAGTCTGTTTAGACCACCTAACCAGGATGAGGAGGCAGGTGAAGTATTCTACCAGAGGCTGGCAGAAGTCTCACAATCGCTAGCCCTTGTTCTCATGGGGGACTTCAACTTTCCAGATGTCTACTGGAAATGCAATACGGCAGAGAGGAAACAGTCGAGGAGGTTCCTGGAGTGTGTGGAAGATAACTTCCTGATGCAGCTGGTAAGCGAGCCTACCAGGGGAGGTGCCTCACTTGACCTGCTGTTCACACAGAGAAGGACTGGTGGGAGATGTGGTGGTCGGAGGCTGTCTTGGGCTTAGTGACCATGAAATGACAGAATTCTCGATACTTGGTGAAGTAAGGAGCGAGGCCAGCAAAACCGCTACCATGGACTTCTGGAGGGCGGACTTTGGCCTGCTCAGGACACTGGTCGAGAGGGTCCCTCGGGAGACAGTCCTGAAGGGCAAAGGGGTCCAGGAAGGCTGGACGTTCTTCAAGAAGGAAGTATTAAAGGCGCAGGAGCGGGCTGTCCCCATGTGCCGCAAGAAGAACGGGCAGGGAAGGCGACCGGCCTGGCTGAACGGGGAGCTCTGGCTGGGACTCAGGGAAAAAAAGGAGAGTTTATCATTTGTGGAAGAAGGGGCAGGCAACTCAAGAAGAGTACAGGGATCTCGTTAGGTCGTGCAGAGAGGAAATCAGAGAGGCAAAAGCCCAGCTAGAATGCAATCTGGCCACTGTGGTAAGAGACAACAAAAAAAGTTTTTACAAATATATTCATAACAAAAAGAGCCAAGGAGACTTTCCATCCTTTATTGGGTGCAGGGGGGAACATTGCCACCGAGGACGAGGATAAGGTTGAGGTACTTAATGCCTTCTTTGCCTCAGCCTTTAATAATCAGAGGAGTTATCCTCAGGGTATTGAGGCCCCTGAGCTGGAAGATAGGGACGGCGAGCAGGATAAACCCCCCATAATCCAAGAGGAAGCAGTTAACGACCTGCTACGCCACCTGGACACTCACAAGTCTATGGGGCCGGACAGGATCCAGCCGAGGGTACTGAGGGAGCTGGCGGAGGAGCTTGCCAAGCCACTCTCCATCATTTACCAGCAGTCCTGGTTAACTGAGGAGGTCCCGGACGACAGGAGGCTTGCCAATGTGACGCCCAAATACAAGAAGGGCCAGAAGGAGGATCCGGGAAACTATGGGCCTGACCTCAGTGCCAGGGAAGATTATGGAGCATTTCGTCTTGAGGGCGCTCACAAGACATGAGCAGGACAACCAGGGGATCAGGCCCAGCCAGCATGGGTTCATGGAAGGCAGGTCCTGCTTGACCAACCTCATCTCCTTCTATGACCAGGTGACCCGCCTCGTGGATGAGGGAAAGGCTGTGGATGTGGTCTACCTGGACTTCAGTAAAGCCTTTGACACTGTCTCCCACAGCATTCTCCTAGAGAAGCTGGCGGCTCACGGCCTAGACAGGTGCACTCTTCGCTGGGTAAAAAACTGGCTGGACGGCCGAGCCCAGAGAGTTGTGGTGAACGGAGTTAAATCCAGTTGGCGGCCGGTCACGAGCGGTGTTCCCCAGGGCTCCCTATTGGGGCCGGTCCTGTTCAATACCTTTATCAATGATCTGGACGAGGGGATCGAGTGCTCCCTCAGGAAGTTTGCAGACGACACCAAGCTGGGCGGGAGTGTTGATCTGCTGGAGGGTAGGAAGGCTCTGCAGCGGGACCTGGACAGGCTGGATCGATGGGCCGAGGCCAACTGTATGAGGTTCAACAAGGCCAAGGTCCTGCACTTGGGCCACAACAACCCCATGCAATGCTACAGGCTTGGGGAAGAGTGGCTGGAAAGCTGCCCAGAGGAAAAGGACCTGGGGGTGCTGGTTGACAGCCGGCTGAACATGAGCCGGCAGTGTGCCCAGGTAGCCAAGAAGGCCAACGGCATCCTGGCCTGTATTAGGAATAGTGTGGCCAGCAGGAGCAGGGAGGTGATCGTGCCCCTGTACTCGGCACTGGTGAGGCCACGCCTCGAATACTGTGTTCAGTTTTGGGCCCCTCACTCCAAGAAGGACACTGAGGTGCTGGAGCATGTCCAGAGGAGGGCAACGAAGCTGGTGAAGGGTCTGGAGCACAAGTCTGATGGGGAGCGGCTGAGGGAACTGAGGTTATTTAGTCTGGAGAAGATGTGCAGGGGAACTGGAAGCAACAAAGAGGGGGGTAGGCAGGAAAGGGGTATAGAAGAGGCTGGTCGGGTGTCAACCTGGGCCAGTCACTGCTGGTCTGGCTGAGCTCTGCACTTGATCACCGCAGTCTGTCCTGCCTTCTTATTAAATCTTTTCATAACTCTCCCTGCATAATCTCACTCTACCCTGTGTGTCCGTGTGCTGCAGGGACTAAGTGCCAGCTACCAGCGTGTGTGAATTTGATGCCAGCTACTGAAGTCAGACTGGGATTGTGGCAGCCTCTGACCTCTGGTGTCAGCTACTGGAGCCAGTGGGATCCCAGTGCAGCTACCAGAGCGAGCGGGGTCTCGGTGCCAGCTGCTGGAGGCAGTGGGGCTCTCAGCTGCCAGCTGCTGGGGCAGGAACAGTGTGTATCCTAAAACCATTTCCTGGGGGGATGGCGTGAGTGAAGCGAGTGAGGGGTTCAGCACCGGCAGCTGGAGCGGTGTATAGGGTTTGCGTGGCAAGGTTTTGGGAGTGGGGGGCTACAGGGGTGGCTTCTATGAGAAGCTGCTAGAAGCTTCCCCCATGTCTGATAAAGCTGATGCCAGCCGGCTCCAAGATGGACCCACCACTGGCCAGGAGAAACAACTCTGCAGACACCAAGGTCAGGGAAGAAGGAGGAGGTGTTCCAGGCACCAGAGCAGAGATTCCCCTGCAGCCCGTGGTGAAGACCATGGTGATGCAGGCTGTCCCTCTGCAGCCCATGGAGGTTAACGGTGGAGCAGATATCGACCTGCAGCCCGTGGAGGACCCCATGACAGAGCAGGTGGATGCACCCGAAGGAGGCTGTGACCCCGTGGGAAGCCCACGCTGGAGCAGGGTCCTGGCAGGGCTTGTGGACCCATGGAGAGAGGAGCCCACGCTGAAGCAAGTTTGCTGGCAGGACTTGTGACCCCGTGGGGGACCCATGCTGGAGCAGTCTGTTCCTGAAGGACTGCACCCCGTGGAAAGGACCCACGCAGGAGCAGTTCGTGAAGAACTGTAGCCTGTGGGAAGGACTTACATTGCAGCAGTTCATGGAGGACTGTCTCCCGTGGGAGGGACCCCACGCTGGAGCAGGGGAAGAGGATGAGGAGTCCTCTCCCTGAGGAGGAAGGAGAGGTAGAAACAACATGTGATGAACTGACCGCAACCTCCATTCCCTGTCCCTCTGTGCCACTGCGGGGGAAGGAGGTAGAGAAAATCAGGAGTGACGCTGAGCCCTGGAAGAAGGGAGGGGTGGGGGGAAGGTGTTTTTAGGATTTGGTTTTATTTCTCATTATCCTACTCTGATTTGATTGGTAATAAATGAAACTAATTTCCCCAAGTCGAGCCTGTTTTGCCGTGAAGGTAATTGGGCAGTGATCTCTCCCTGTCCTTACTTCGACCCACGAACCTTTCATTATATTTTCTCGCCCCTGTCCAGCTGAGGAGGGGGAGTGATAGAGCGGCTTTGGTGGGCACGTGGTGTCCAGCCAGGGTCAACCCGCCACAAGCGGGAACGCAGGTGACAGCCCATGTGCCTGGTGCTGGCTGCTGCGGGGGCTGAGTATCTGTATCTTCCCCAAAGTGCGTGTGTGTGGAGGGTGTGTGTGTTCACCAGAAAACTTAAAGCTGGACCAGCCGGTTAGCAGGAGCCCCAGCTCCGGGCAGGGGTATCAGCTGGGCAGGGGGTTGGTGCTGGTACCTGGGTGGAGTGTGAGGTGCCAGGGGGACGACTGGGTGAGTGCTGCGTGTTTGCAGGGAGCATCAAGCTGGACCAGCCGGCAAGTAGGGGACCCATGGGGCGGGTCAGAGGGCCAGGACCTGGGCAGGGTACCAGGAGAACAGAGGGGCTGTGCCAATGCTCAGGGCACCTGCAAATGTCCATGTGGCTTGTGAACCGTGAGAGAGTCGTGTGTGTACCTGCACTAGTGGCCGCCTGTCTCTGACAACCCCAGAGGCGGTGGGGACATGGGTGTCTGCACTTGTGTGTTATGTGGGTCCTGTGTGTCGGTGGTGTTGACGGCAGCACCTTGGCTGTGGCAGTCTGTCTGACCGGTCGTGTCAGTGTCCTTCTGCATGTGTACATGTGTGACCACGTGTCTCTGGGGTACACACTGAGCCTCACTACTGGCTGAGCCTGCAAAGAGGAAAGCAGCAGCCATGGCCATTGACCTGGGATGGAGACCCCGGGTCACTAAGCTTGGCTCTAGTGGCCGGGCAGGAGGAATCACCAGGCTGTGGAGCTGCTGGAGGTGGTGGCTGCTTATAACATCCCCTAACATGCATCAATCCAGATGATGAAGGTGATACCAGGGTTAAAACAGGAGTGGTCAGTAGGATTGTTAAAAGGAAAGCCTGGAGTTCCCACATGCTTATGAACTACAAAAGGGTTAGTTCCCTCAGGGTGGTCTGGTTTTCCACCTTGCCTTCATAATTTTTCTGGGGAAACATTGTCAATGAGATAAATAGGGCCACTAAAATCACATCTGGTAGGTTTATGCTGATGTCTCTGAACAGGTCTGTCCGTTCACATGAGTCTGATTTCCCTGCCTGTTCCTGTAACAGATTTCTGTGTGTTTTACCACTACTTTAAAAGAACATTTTTTTTTCAAATTATTATTCCTCAAAATAAAAACAACCATACAAGCAAGCCCATTCCTCCACCCCTTTATTTTCCTGTGTGGCAAACAGTACATACTCTTGTCTATAAGCCCACGCTTACTCCCTTCTGCACGCCCTCTTAAAGCACCTATCCTGGCAGCAATCATTTTATTACGCTGAAAGAGGCAAGGTCTGAGGTCAGCATTTACCGCAATGTCTACATTTCTAACACATCTGGTAAGGTTGACACTTTCAATGACTCTTCATGGTTGCTACCTACTGAGTGGGAGGTTTTCAAGGATAGAAATCCATAGAAAAACCCTTAGGAGGGTTTTTTTCCTTCTCAAAGAAATTCTGATTTACTTGAGAATAAAAGGCCAGAATTCCCTAAAATTACTTCCTTATGAGAAGCCATTGAGCCAGTGAATACCAGCTGAGTTTGTCATTCAAAGGTGAACTGACAAGAGAGACTAAGGTGACTATCTAAATGAGGATACCTACTCTTTAGCCGAGATTAGTCTAACCATACAGGAAACATTCTCTATAAATCTTTGTTTTAATTCAAACAAGGATTAATTAAAGGAAATCATACGTTTCAAATGACACAGACAATCAGTTGAAGCAATGAGAGAATCAATATTCTTGATTAGGATAATCATGTCAGAAATTAGGGAGGCATTGTGTATCAATCACATAGATCACTTAAATGATGCAGAACATAAATAACAAGTAGGATTGCTTATGCTGACCTACGCTGATTTTGCTACGTTAAAGATCAATGGAGCCACAACAAACAGGAACACAAACCCCTCAGTCTCTTTATTTTAGAAGAATTAAATTTTGTAATCATAAAACGTCTCTTTCATAGTAACAAATAAATACAGGAAATGGCAGAGAGCCCTCTTCTTTTTATTTTTTGCTTTGGTGGATAATGAAAATAATGAATCTTTGGAAAAGACTTGGAAGCATAATCTCAGAATAAAGAAGTGGAAGAACAGGCAACCAAGTATGTAAGTCAAATATTGTCCACAGATCACACATTCAGGAGGCAGTATTCCTGCCTGCCTAATCATAATCTAAATCATCTGCCTTCTTTATAAAAATTATTGATATGTGTACTTCCCAAAGGGGTTTCTAGAATCAGTTTGCTACAGGAGCCTGCAGAAAAGTCAACATTTTAGTCCTCATTCTTTAACCTCAAATATTTTATTTCTAGTCAGTGATTTTTTCAAGGCAGTCTTTACCTCTTTGTTCCTCAAAGTATAAATGAAAGGGTTCAGCATTGGCGTAACAAGGGTGTTCAGAAGGGACACCACTTTGTTCATACTTAGTGAGGCATGCCCTCTTGGCCTGACGTAAATGAATATGACCGCCCCATAAAGCATGATGACTACAGTCAGATGAGCAATGCAGGTGGAGAAAGCTTTCCGTCTCCCAGAAGTAGATGGGATCCTCAATATGGTCAAAATGATGGCGAAGTAGGAGATGACAGTCAAGAAGGAAGTGCTAAACAGAAGCAATATAGCACCAACAAAAATGAGCCATTCAATATGGCGGGTGTCAGTGCAAGCCAGCTTCAGCATTGGCCCAACGTCACAGTAGAAGTGATTGATGATATTGGGGCCACAGAATGGCAGTCTGAACACCAGAATAGTTTGCACAAAGACAGTCATAAGGCCACCCATCCAAGAGCCAAACGAGAGCTGAGCACACAGTTTTCCACTCATGATGGTGGTGTAGTGGAGAGGGTTGCATATTGCTATGTATCGGTCAAAGGACATGGCTGTGAGGAGGAAAAGCTCAGTAGTACCAAGGAAAAAGAGGGAGAAGGCTTGGGCTTTGCACCCAGCTATGCTGATAGACTTCTTGACTTCCACAAGACAGGCCAAAAACTTGGGTGCAGTGGCCGAGATATAGATGATTCCCAGAAATGACAGATTTCCAAGGAAGAAATACATGGGTTTGTGGAGAGTGTTGTCATTCACCACTGTGGTGATGATGATGACATTCCCAGTGACAGTCAAAATGTAGATGATCAAGACTCCCACAAACAGCAAAACATGAACCCTTTGAAGGCTGGGGAAACCGAGAAGAATAAATTCAGTCACAAAAGTCTGGTTTTCCATCCTCTGCTTCCACTTTGTATATTTCTGCATTAATAAATATGGCAAGTAAAGGAGTGATCAAAGTTTTTTTCTATGTGAGTAGGGAAGAGGAAATATAGAGATATACATGTGTATGCGCATATACGTATGTATATAAATATATATATGTAAGAGACATTTTAAAATTGATTTTAATATATATTTTAAAGAAACCAGAGGGTTTGAGATCCTTATAATAGTTTTACTGCTTAATTTCTCAGTTACTTTTTCAGTTGAAAAAGTGATCTCTCTTATACTGGAAGACTTTATGGAAGACTGAAGAATTTATGATTGACAGTGATATATACTGGTAATATTCCCTCTACCAGTTACATTTCTAAGGGTGGGAGACATGACCGTAATTTATGTCCTCTAAAAGATGGATGTCTAGTCAAAATTAATCTAGGCTCCTACTTTGAAGCTCAGAGTACTGCCAAAAAGTGATTAACCCCATCCGGACGTAGGCAACATGAACTACCTCTTACCATAGGCGTTTCTCCATCGGTTGTCCATAGCAGAACGCAGGATAGCTGGATGGCAATAGTTATCCAAAAATGTTATTGTTTGAACAGAGATGAAATGTATATCGCCTTTTGCATATACAAAGCCTTCATAAGTCTGTCCTGACCATAGCTTTATGTAAGAATTCACTCTCTTTCCAAGGAAAAAAAATAGATTATGCAGAAAATATTTTAAATCTCTACTTTATGAAGATTTATGTCACCAGTTTTTTGTTACCTTCATCTTTTTCATCCTCACAGGTTGTTGTCAAGCAGTCCTAAATGAAAGAAAGAGCATGACAGTCACATTCTAAACCTATTAATTGCTCATGTATTCGGTTTTATTAAAAAAAAAAAGTACAAATGATCTGCTGTCCTTTCACTCCTACTTATCAAAGCAAGCATTAAGTTGACTTAGGAGTAGAAATCATGAGCTTCCCTTGCTAAGTACATTTTAAAAAGCATTCAAGTTTCTGCCCCTCCCTGCTTTAGGATAGGAATACCTTACTAATACATTATTGTCAACACATCGTGTCTCTCTTCACCCTGATTTCTATCATGCAATCTAATTACTCATACGAGCAAACAGTTTAAATTTCTTGGACAGCAGATTGTTCTGAAATATTTTCTTTTTCTTGTCCTAAAACACTTAGAGTATAATACTCACATGCCTCGGTCTCTTTAGGGCCTGGATTACCTTCAGTAGCCACCAATGGTTCTCTGAATAATGAAAACACAAAAATGGAAGGAAGATATTCACATTTGTGAAAAAGCCACCAATGTTAAAATCATCATCCCAAATAACAAATATCTTCTGAGGAGGGAAGGGAGATAAATACCTGTCAGCAATGCCTATACTCAGCATATAATTAAACCTCTCTATGTGCTGTTGTTAAGCAAGCTGAGTAGCTCCAGACCGAGGGAAGATATTCAGGTAGTTCCATTGCACATTCAGAGGCATTTAATAAAGCCCATTACTGTGCAAAGACTATTGGCTGGGAAGGAGCAATTAACTCAGCTCATCCAACATGAAATCTTCAGGGGGAAAATGGATCACTTAAACGGTGTAAAGGGCCTGCAGAACTTTGAAAAGCAGCCTAATGGATAAATCAGCATGGAAAACCAGAGTATCTTAACTAGTAACAAAAATTAAACTCTTGTAGAGAGTCATGAAAAGAGCCCCAAATTCTCAGACAGACCTGATGAATCAGCTGTTGCAGAGTATGTCAGCTCTATGGATTCAATGAATATAAGGATCCATATTTTGTTCCCCTGCGTTTCTTTTCATTTTGGATGGCAATGATGATTAAAATTTGTGTGCAAGTCTACACAGCCTCCTCTGGGTAAGATGGGTTTGGTAACAACTGCTGATAAGATAGTAGAGTGACTGCAGAAGACTTGTGGGAACAGAACACCCAGAACTAACTGTCTGAGAACTCTTTCTGAAGCATACTGCCATACCATAATGGCAGCTTCATTCCTGAATTAACTCAACAAACTTTAGGCTGTTTTTATCACTAATGAAGCTCTCTGTCCCACATGCCTCTCTATCTCCCCCTAACTCTCGCTAAGGAAGTCCTTTGACAAGGAAGGAGCACATCCACTTGATCTGAATGGGAGGGCATGGGTGACGGGCTCAGTAAATGTTCTGAAATTTGTTTGACACCAAAGTTGAAAGCTTCCACTGGGAGTTAAAAAATTATATTCCTTCACTGCTAAGAGAAAGAAAATAATGAAGCTATTTTCACTGGGGACAAGTGGCGGTTGTTGGGTGATTATGAACAGAGAACACAGCTGAGCAGCAGACAGGATGGGCCAGGAGAGTGTTTCATGTACATAACTGCACAGATATGCAGAAACAAAGGAAGATAGCTGCATACAGACATATGCAAGGGAGGGGAGCATTAATGATATGATAAAGATTGAATTAGCCTCCAGGTGCTTATTAAGAAAACCACCCATGTTCATAACAAAAAGCAACAGCTTGTTTCGATTCAGCACAGAACTAGGGATTTTTGTTACAACAGAACGATCCTGGTTCAAACTGAAATAAAAGTTTTCATGCAGAACTGTTTCTCATTTTGGTTTTGCTCTAGCTCAGCTACAGCAGCTTCCATCTGAAGTTCCGAACATTTCCATCTGCAAGAACAGAATTCCAAAGAGTTCTGGCTCCTGCAAGTTTTTCCTTCCCACCCCCAAGCCTGATCCCATTAATTTTGTTGTCAAAGAGTTTCACAAACCATTGATCAGGTTTCTCTCAGATATTTGTCTCACTGCCCTTGGGTCACATGCTTGAAATCCTTCTTCCTGTCCCAAACACCCAGGGTTTTAAAGCAGCCCCTTTTTCTTTCTTACACAGGAGAAAGCCCCCAGCTCTGACCACAGTCAGCCCACAGCAGAGAGACAGCCCTCAAAAACACCAACGGAGACTCAACATTTACCTCAGACCCAGCCAAAGGGTTGGATGATGAACCCCTGCTCCTACCAGCTGCATTTATATTAAGGATGCTGCTTTTTCTCTCTTCTTGATATGCAAGGCACATAAAGACAGTCACAGCTTAACAGGCACTTTTTACAAGTACTGTTATCAGCACCAGGAGAGATGACCAGCTGATAGTTGGATTGCCAACAGAACACACAAGCACTCCGGGACGATTAATCAGCCTTTTTGTCCCTCCCCGTTGCTCCCACTAATGGTTTAGTTTTGACAGGTCTCAGACCGCAATAGATCTCTTATCAGCAATTTTCCCATCCTGACATGTAGGAACATGTCAGTAAATCAAAGAGCGTGTGAGACAGCAGAACAGTGAAAAATGCAGCCTCCCCTTCCCACCTCAAGGACCTTTAATACCCTGTGTTATCTGTATGCAAATGAGATATGTGCCCCTCCAGTACTTGGTACTCCTGAAAGTTCGACAGGCTAGACAGGGAGTTGGCGTTTGGCGAGACCCATCACCAGTTCGGTCTTCAGCTTTGTCTTGCTGCCAGCCAGCTCAGAGGGACATTGTCGTTACCTTGGGTATCAGGTTTTTTCAGGGCATCTCAGAAGACCCTGGTGTCCTGGAAGGTGACCCCTGTCCCATTTCTCTGGGCCACTAGGGCATTCAGTTTTTCACAGGAATATGATCTGAGATCTGTTTTGTCCCATCTGAAGTGGAAGCAAAAAGGTCCATGCATGAATTATCCCATGGTACTGGGATTGACAGCCTCCTGGGAATCACCTGCAGTGGACTGCATGCATCGTGGTGGATAATTTAAAAAGATTCTGCCCTGAAAGTCTTAAAAGGTCTTTTTAAGTCCACCACATCCAGCACAACCCCAAAACCTGTAGTTCAGAGCACACATCTGGAGCAGGAGTCTCTACAAGGAGCACTGCCAGATTGCTGAAACTGCTGGTTTTCAAGATGCACACGCCTGATTACCCCCAGTAGCTTTCTGGACGGTCTTTACTGGTATCTTATGCAGGAAGATTATAGTTCCTGTGTACACAGTTCCCACATGCAAGAATGTTCTCTTTACCTCAAAGGAATAAGGCAAAGACATTTTCTTCCACTACCCTTTAGGGAAGAGTCATGTTTCTGAAAGGAATTCTTCCCTCTCCCCCACGGCCTTTCTAAAAGTGTCCTGAAAGCCAGACACCTCCAGAGATATGCCTGGTACATAATATATTCCCTCCACATCACCCCTACACTTTTGAGGAGAACTAGGAGTGTTTTGTTCAGGTTTCTCAGTGGGGGTGTCCCAGGCAGCAAATGGACAGGAAGAAGTGTCCCTTAGAAAATGCTGACCACAGTGATGTGTGAGAAGGCTTTCACTTCTCACACATGGTGGAGAAGGCCTTCTGCTCCCCCATGCTCGATGGCATCCTCAGGATGGCATCTGTAATGCAGACATAGGGTGCGCAAGTGAACAAAAATGGCAAGACTACATCTCGGATGGACATTGCAGCAGCCTGGTGTCACTACAGGAGAGCTCCAGCAAAGAGGTCAAATCACAGAAGTGGTCAATTGGGCTGGGGCCACAAAAACTTCAACTGGTTTGAGAAGTATGTGATGACGGTGGAACTAGTCATTCTCCCAAGCCACGAGCCAGCTGCCAGTGGGAAAACCACTTTCTAGTTCATCATGCTTGTATGGCCAAGTACTGGTTGGAGGACATGGTGGCCAGCAGGTAACACTTGGACACTGCAAGAGATCCAAAGAAATAGAGCTGAGCCATACAGTCCTGAGCAGAGGTGGGTCCATCCCCAGTCAGGAAGTTGCCCAGCAGCCTGGGCAGGTTGATGGAAGTATAGCAGATCTCCAAGCTGCTCAAATTTGCTGGAAAGAAATACATTGGGCTGTGGAGATGCTGGTGTGTCGCCACCAGCAGAACAATGAAGATGTTCCCAAGCACAGTCTCTGCACAGACAATGAGAGAGAGGAGGAAGAGAGGCACCTGGAATCAGGTGCTTTCCCGAATCCCAGCAGGAAAAACTCTCTCGATGACGTCTGTTTTTCCCTTTCCCCTTTCTCCATGCAGTGTCCTTGGTCTTTCTTTTCCCGTCTTGTCAGAAAGGGCACCTATGAGAGAGGGAATGTTTGTGAAAGAAAATGTTACCAGAGAGCAAGCAGTGTTTTGCGCACATCAGGCTGTATTCATGTTCCCTTTAGGGGCTCCATGCCCAGTGCAAGAAGAGGAACGGGTTCTTGGAGAGAGCTTGAACTAGGAGCACTCCTTTCCACCACACAGATGAGTTGCCCCAGGAAGGTACCTACTACTCTCAATGGAATAAAAAGGGAATAGGCATTTTCTCAGTCTTCAACAGCCCAATGACTATGCCTCAACTTATCCCCAATATGTCCTTCACAGGTGTCAAGGACAGAGTTCCTTTTGCTATCAGCAGGAGAAAGACAACTTAGTGTCTAAGAGGAGATTTAAATCTCAGATCTACAGTAAGTGGAAGGGGGGCCAGCACAAGTATACTGAGCTTTGTGTATGGTGAGACAGAAGCTAGCATTGCTTGCTGAATTGCTGCATGAGCATATCTAGCTAATTATTACATCATAGCGTTGTCTGAAAAGCGGATTCGTGCCCGGCGTGCAAGTGACCAATTCCACACGCTCAGGAGAGAGATTGTTTTATTCAGGCCTGGGTGCTCGGTGGACTTGCCACAAATCAAGCACACCTGGTCTAGTTACCTTTCTGTTTATATCCATGCTTCTCATACTTATTTTAAGATTCTCTTTTACATATTCCTTAAATTTCCGGGAACTAATTATAATATTACATCATCCTAGACACATGCGCACTAAAGCCTTTAGAGTCTCCTTGAGCGTCTCGGCAGGGCAGTGAACTCTTCATGAACCTGTTCCTTTCTTTCCTTATAAGGTTGAGGTTTGTCTCCGAGCCACGTCCGGACCAGGTTTGTTTATGGTTCTCGTTTCCAAGGTTACTCTTCACTAGAGTCTAACAATGCTTCTAGGATACACGATTTAGACTACAATTCTACACACCTGCAAACACCACACCTGCTAGTTACCTAACTTCTAAGCAACAAGTCTTCATTGTTTAAAATTACCGGCAGTATGGAATAATAGGTACTGTAACAGACTGTACCTACTGCATCAATAGGATGGCTACTTCAATAACATCACTGATAGGACAGCTGCAGAACAAGAACAAAGTGACTCGGGGTCAGTCTCAGAGCTGACTCTTCAGGAAGACAGAACTGACTTAACAGGCACAATAAACAACAGCCTGTCTGGAGAAACTGAGGAAGTCCAGAAAGCCACAGGTCATTGAATTTAGGGGGGATAAAAGGCCAGCTGAAAGGTCGAGGGGTGAGATTAGCAGGAAAGGCATCAGTGAAGACCCCACCATCTAACAAACTGCTGTGGAGGTGTAGCGATCCTGACCGAAGACGGTTGCATGTCAAGGAGTTAGTGGCCCACATAACAGTTAGCCGGAGGAGGCTCAGGCCTGTGCCGTGCCGTGCCGTGCCGTGCCGTGCCGTGCCGTGCTGCACGCAGGCCGTGACCGTCAGGCTGGGCTGCGCTGCACAAATGCCCCGGCCGCAGGACAACCTCAGCAGCTCCTTCTAACGGAGGAGCCCACAGGCAGCGCATGCTCGGTGCTGGCGATTACGGCTCCTGCCTGTCCTTGCCTGTGTCTGAAAGTGCAGCAAGAAGTTCTCATGTGAACATGTGAACGTCCTTTCTGTTTGACAGTAGAAATGATGAATACCATTGTTTTCCTTGAAGAAAATCCTCCAGTAGCTTGAGTGACCCTTCCACGCACGGGATCTGTGCGGTGTGCTGCACCCTGGTTGGAGACCCAGCTGATGCTTTACAGCTTGGTGTTCCCAGCATCTGAAGGGACATAACATTTTCTGTATGATCCTCTCTTTCTTCATAGAGTTAGCTTTGATAAATAGCATTTTAAAAGATAGCTTACAGGGCCCGAGTGCTTTTCTTACTGGGATCATAGCAAATCAGCACCTCCTAGTGCAGACTAGGAGGCAAAGGTCTTCTCCAGGCCACCTCAACATGTCGGGTGGGGTGATCTTGAAACCCCCGTGCCCTGAGCTCTAAGGGCCAGTATGCAGGTCTTGTGGACCTCAGCAGGTTGGTAGCTCTCAGGGATCTGAGAGTGCTTGTCCTAAGGCATCTGAAAGTGCCTGCATAACTACAGCACTACACTGCTAATAGTGACCATGGCTGGCTGGCTCCGTTTTTGATAGGTATCCACCGCCAGTTGTCAGAGTTAATCATATCGCAGCTACATTGTAGACACAGACTGGCAAATTTAAACAAACATAACTGATATAAATGCACCTGCTGTTGCTGTGATTATCATAACCACATGCCACAATCTATGTCAGGTATCACAGATCTCTACACATATACTTCTTATAGTCACAGTTTCTTTCCTCACTGGCTAATACAGTGTCCTGGTTCCGGCTGGGACAGAGTTAACTTTCTTCCCAGTAGCTTGTGGGGGGTGCTGTGGTTTGGGTTTGGTGTGAGCGGAGCCTTGATGGCCCGTTGATGCTTTGGTTGTTGCTGGGTGGTGCCTGCACTGGGGACTTTTTGTTCCTCTTTTCAGCCTCCCATGCCCTGCCACGTGCAGGGGAAGCTGTGGGGAGGGAGCACAGCTGGGGTGGTTGATCCAGCTGGCCAATGGGGTATTCTATACCATGTGACATCATGCTCAGTTGTCGTGGTTTAATCTGGCAGGCAGCCAAATACCACACAGCCGCTTGCTCACTCCCCCCGCCCCCAAAGTGGGACGGAGAGAGAATCGGAAGGGTAGGAGTGAGAAAAACTCGTGGGTTGAGATAAAGACAGTTTAATAGAACAGAAGAGGGAAAATAATAATAATAATAATGATAGAATATACAAAATGAGTGATACGCAATACAATTGCTCACCACCCACGCTGACCCATAACCAAGTAGCGATCGGTACTTCCTGGATCACGCCTACCGTTCATATACTGAGCATGACGTCACATGGTATGGAATACCCCATTGGCCAGCTGGGCTGGCTGTCCTGATTATGTTCCCTCCCACCTTGTGTACCTAGCTCAGTCAGTAGGCACGGGAGCTGTCCTTGGACTAGGAGGGCACTTAGCAACAACTGAAAACATCCGTGTGTTATCAACATTCTCCTCCTACTAAATCCAAAACACAGCACTAGGAAGAAATTTAACCCTATCCCAGCCGAAACCAGGACATCAGTATAAAAACAGGGCGGGGGGGCTCGCCCCCATTCGTGACACGCAATTGGCGGTCGGTGAGCAGTTGCATTGTGCATTGCCTGCTTTGTATATTCTGCCTTTGTTGTTGCTCTCATTGTTATTATTACTGTTCTACTTTGTTTTATTTCAATTATTAAACTGTTTTTATCTCAACCCGGGAGTTTTCCTACTTGTGCCCTCCCGATTCTCTCCCCTATCCTACCGGTGGGGGGGGGGCGTGACTGAGCAGCTGCCTGGGGTTTATTTGCTGGCTGGGGTTAAACCACGACATACAGCTTTACACTTTCCTCCCCAATAACCGAGGAAATCACACAACTGATGTCATATCACATCAGATGCTCTCTCTCCTGTCAGTAGAAGAACAGGCACTGCAGGTATTGAGTACCTCTGAGCTTTCAGCTGTGGTTTTGGGGCTCTGTGCTCAGTGTTGCCAGTAAGAGGCTGAGTGAACAGAGGGTGAAGTGGGGAAGGAGCATCATCCAGTGCATGCTTGTGGTAAGCACCCATTACGAGCCTGAGTGCATGCTCAGGGCAAGTCCACACTTGAGGAACAGAACTCTCTGCATCCTAGGGTTTTCCCAGCACTGTGGATAAGCACAATGATGTCCCTGCTGATTTCCTCCCCATGACTTTCGAGCCTTTACAGGGAGATGGAGATGGTGAATGAAAGCACCTAGGTGGTCCATAGAAATCCTGGGATGAATAGGCTGCTCAAAAAAGTGATGCACTCAAACTCTAATACACCTTTCTCCCAGGCTGGGATGAATTGTGTCTGGAAATGCTGATGACATGTGGAATTAGGAGAGATTCTCCCACTGAACACTGTGAATGAAGAGTTTCCAAATCTCCTGGGCAAATGGATGAGAGTTAAGTGTTAAAAACCTGAAGGAGTGAGGTGAAAACCCAGGTTACAATGAGAGAGGGAGTGTCTTATGGAACAGCCCAGTGGGAGATGAAGTGAGAAGTATTGGCCACCTTGGCCTATACTCTTGCCAAGCTGCTCCAGCATCTCACCTGAGGTGTGTAAGTGTCCCAGGGCTGGGTCCAACATCACAACAGCACAGCTGTAACTCAACTCCCAGAGCCATGCTCTCTAGAATTTCAGAAGGGGTTGTTACCACACAGTTACCAAGCAGTGCTGCTACTTTAAATTTCTCTGTAAAGCCCCAAACCATGATTGGGTTAAATTCCAATCAAACTAATGATCAAAAGAAATCACTAGTTGCTAGGAGTAGATGTTTGAAACAAATAGTTATTATAAATTCAGGTAGAGTGTTCTGTTCATGTTTCTATAGTACAGTCTTTGATGTACAAATAAGTTTAGGAACATGAGGGACTGTTGGTTTGTTAAATATTAGAAGATAATTTAGTATACTATTGTAAGAAGCAACTGATGCTTAGAAGAAACCAGTTGAAGCAAATCACCTAGGTCGGATAGAAGCCAAAAGGCCACTGAGTCTGCGCAAAGTAAAAGGGTCAGCCAACGGTGACGAAGAGGAGTCACTGGCCTTCATCTCCAAGACCCCTGATGACCACCACCAAGCAACAGTGCGCAGGCGCAAATGGGAGGAGAGCTCATTTTAATACGAAGCGAAGACTAGTCATGCATATGTATTAGTAAATGATGTAATGCTATGTATATTTATGATTTTGTTGTATAAATTTATGGTAAAAGGTGCAACAAATTGGACACGCTGTGGTGGAGCGATCCCCCGTGTCCCCAGCGCTGCTAGTAAAGAATGCCTGCCTTTTAACACTACATTGGTGTTACGAGGTTCCTTCCCGATTTCGGTGACAGTTTTGGCGACCCAGATGGGACCCTGCTTGTGAATCTCGACGGATCCGTGGGATCACAGGACCTCCAGCCGGCACCGAGGGATTCTCGGGGAGAACCTCTGATCCCCGGACCGAAGAATTCAAAGCAAGTCCCCTGGAACAGGTAAAAAGGCATTCTTTTCTAAAAAGGAAAGGGGTAGAGTCCCCGCGGTCTGCTCGTAAGGCGCGGCGAAAGCTACGCAGAGTTGGGCTGAGAGGTACCTAGTAATAACGCCTGCCCATAAGTCGCGGTGAAAGCTTCGCAGGGTTGGGCTAGAGACCCGGGTAAAGGAGGGGGTTAGAGTCCCCGCGGGGTTAAAGTCCCCGGAGAGGGAGCTCCACCAGGGGTTGGGGTCCCTCTGACTAGTGACTGGTGATAGTGCACAATCACACTCAACTAGTCCTTGGAGGATGGGTACTTTTCCGAGCAAGAAACCGGTCCCACAAAGAACACCCTTGGGATGTATTTTGAAGCATTGGAAAGATTTGGGGGGTGATCCTTTGACTCGGAAACAGCTAATTGAATATTGTAATAATTGGTGGCCCATGTATAAATTGGAAGATGGGGAAAAATGGCCAGAGAATGGAACATTGCAATATAATACCATCCTACAACTGATGTTATTTTGTAAGAGGGAAGGTAAATGGGATGAAATGGCATATGTTGATTTGTTTTTCGCATTGCGACCAGATTGGAGTGACTTACAAGTGATATTGGATGCTTTGCTTGATGATACTGATAAAGGGATGGTATTAAATGCTGCTAGGAAGCAGGTAGAAGGGGCACATGCTAACGGGGGTTTACAGGGAACAGTGGAACAGAATTTTCCATCCGTGAATCCTGAATGGGACCCTAATCAACCAGGGCCCAGAGAGATGTTAAATAGATATCAGAGGTGGATTTTATACGGTGTGAGACATGCAATGCCCAAGGCAATGAATTGGTCAAAATTATATGATGTAAGACAAGAACCAAATGAGTCTCCCTCAGCCTTCATGGAAAGACTGAAGGTGACTGCTAGAAAATATACTAATTTAGATTTAGATAAACCAGATGAAGAAGCGCAATTGGCCTCTATATTTATGGGCCAGTCGGCCCCAGACATTAGGAAGAAACTCCAGAAATTGGAAGGTTCTGAATCTAGGAATTTGGGTAAAATGCTTGAAATTGCATGGACTGTGTATAATAATAGAGAAAAAGAGAAAGAATGCACGAAGGGATGGAAAATTGCTGGCTATTCTAGCTGGAAATAATAGGAGGGGTAGAGGTAGAGGAAGAGGACGTGGAATGAATGTTGGAGATAGAGAAAGGGTAAACCTCCGATTGGCGGAAGATCAATGTGCCGCGTGCAAGGAGCATGGACACTGGAAGAGAGAATGCCCCAAAATTAGAGAATTAGATCCAACTCTTCAAGCAGTTAAATTGATGACCTTGGACGAAGATTTATGAAGGAGACCGGAGGAATCAACCCTAGCTGAACCTCTGGTAATGTTAAGGCTAGGGGATGAAGAAATAGAATTTTTAGTAGATACAGGAGCTACCTATTCAGTACTAAATATGTGTAAGGGGGGACTTAGTAGTAAATCAGTTAATGTTGTTGGTGCGACAGGGCAAAGAGAAAACCGACCCTTTTTAGAACCATTAAAGTTTAAATTGGGAAAGCGGTGGGTAACTCATCAGTTTTTATATATGCCAGAATGCCCATTGCCCTTATTAGGGCGAGACTTGTTGAGTAAGTTAAATGCACAGATAACTTTTAGAGATGGGGAAATTAAATTGTTAGTACCGGAGTCAAAAATTATAGAGGCAAAGGCGTTTATGTTGCAGGATTTCCCTAAGGAAGAACAAATTCCAGAAGAAGTGGAAAATGCAGTAATTCCATTGGTTTGGGCGAGTGGAAAACCAGGACGATCTAAGTTGGCAGAACCGGTAAAAGTAAACCTGAAACCTGGAGCCAAGCCGGTAAGACAAAAACAATACCCCATTAAGTGGGAGGCTCGGAAAGGATTAGAAGAATTGATTACAAAATTTTTAGAATATGGGCTCTTGGTAGAATGCGAATCAGAATATAACACTCCCATATTGCCAGTAAAGAAATCTGGAGGAAAAGAATATCGATTAGTCCAAGATTTGAGAGCTATAAATCAAATAGTGCAAGATATGCATCCAGTTGTGGCTAACCCATATACTTTATTGACCTCTTTAAAAGAGGAACATAAATGGTTTACGGTACTGGATTTAAAGGATGCCTTCTTTTGCATACCCCTGGATGCAAAAAGCCAAAGCATATTTGCTTTTGAATGGGAAAGCCCTACCACAGGACGGAAGACACAATTGACATGGACTGTACTTCCACAAGGGTTTAAAAATAGCCCTACAATATTTGGAAACCAATTGGCAAAAGAATTGGAAATATGGAAGAGACAGAATCAAGGGAAAGGCACATTGTTACAGTATGTGGATGACATCTTGATAGCGGCAGAAAACAAAAAGGAGTGCCTCGAGAGTACTATTAGTTTATTGAACTTCCGGGGCCAAGGTGGATATAGAGTCTCTAAGACTAAGGCCCAAATAGGAAAAGAAACTGTGATTTACCTGGGTTTTGAAGTATCCCAGGGACAAAGACAATTGGGGAATGAAAGAAAGGAAGCAATTTGTCAGACCCCTGAACCCAATAGCCCAAAGGAATTGAGAGCCTTTTTGGGAATGGTTGGATGGTGCCGACTTTGGATTGTGGACTATGGACTATATGTAAAGCCACTATACGAGGCTTTGAAAGAATCCAAAGATCGGTATTTGACCTGGACACCCGAATGCCGAAAGTCATTTAAAGAACTAAAGAAAGCATTGATGATGGCTCCTGCTTTAGGACTACCTGATGTGACTAAGCCGTTCGAGCTGTTTGTGCACGAGAGACAACATCTGGCTCTGGGAGTGCTGACACAAAGACTGGGATCCTGGAAAAGACCGGTTGGATATTTCTCCAAACAACTTGATAATGTGAGTAAAGGATGGCCGGGATGTTTGCGCGCTGTAGCAGCAACAGTGTTGTTGATCCAAGAGGCTCGAAAGTTGACTATGGGACAGAAGATGGTGGTATATGCCCCACACATGGTGATAACTGTTCTAGAGCAAAAGGGGGGTCATTGGTTGTCCCCTAGCAGAATGCTAAAATACCAAGTTGTCCTATTGGAACAAGATGATGTGGAATTGAAAACCACACCAATTGTCAATCCAGCAATATTTCTAACAACAGAGAATCCAGCAGGAAGTTTAGAACATGATTGTTTGCTAACCATTGAACAAGTCTATTCCAGTAGATTGGATTTGAGAGATGAACCTCTGGAACATCCTGACTTGGAACTGTTTACTGATGGAAGCAGCTTTGTCCAGGAAGGAAAGCGAATGGCCGGGTATGCTGTTGTCACCACCACCGAGGTACTGGAATCAAGGATGCTGCCTACAAATACCTCAGCACAGAAAGCAGAACTGGTTGCATTAAGGCGAGCTCTGCAAATTGCCGAGGGAAAAAGGGTAAACATTTGGACTGATTCTAAATATGCGTTTGGTGTGATCCATGCTCATGGAGCTATTTGGAAAGAGAGAGGATTGTTATCAGCTCAAGGAACATCTATAAAATACAAGGAAGAAATTCTCCAACTTCTAGAAGACGTACAGAAACCGAAAGAAGTAGCAGTAATGCATTGCAAAGCCCACCAATTTGGTCAAACAGTAGTAAACATAGGTAATCGATTGGCAGATAAAGCTGCGAAAGAGGCAGCAAAACAAGGCATCCTTGCACTAGTACCAGTAAAACACATAAAACTCCCTGATTCAAAACCAAAATATAGTAAATTGGATAACCAATTGGCAGAGCAATTAAAGGCATCCCAAAATGCCGAAGGATGGTGGGTAACACCGGAAAAACAAGTAATAGTGACCCCGCAGGTTATGATAGAACTTGCAAGAGAAAAGCATGAGCAGACACATTGGGGAATAGATGCAATGATATCTAATTTGAAAACATTTGCAGTTTGCGTGGGAATGACAGGAATAGTTAAATCAATAGTAGCTAAGTGTCTAATTTGTCATAAGAATAATCCTTTGAACCAAAAGAAGCCACCGTTAGGAGTAATAAGGCAAGGAAATTCTCCTGGAGATTATTGGCAAATTGATTTTTCTGAGTTACCCAGGCAAAATGGGTGTAGATATTTGTTAGTGTTGATTGACACTTTTTTTTGGATGGCCGGAGGCCTTTCCTTGCCGCACCAACAAAGCCAAAGAGGTAGTCAAAATATTATTGAAAGAAATAATACCTAGATTTGGAGTACCGATAGGAATGTCTTCTGATAGGGGACCGCATTTCGTGGCAGAAATGGTCCAGCAAATTAGCAAAATTTTAGGCATCAAGTGGGACCTACATACCCCCTGGAGACCACAGTCAAGTGGAAAAATAGAGAGAATGAATCAAACATTGAAAAGACAGATAAGTAAAATTTGCCAGGAAACATCTTTGAGGTGGCCACAGGCTTTACCGTTGGCTCTTTTAAGAATTAGAATTCAGCCAAGATCAAAAGACGGTGTAAGTCCATATGAAATTTTGTATGGTAAGGCATACCAAATTCCTTTAATCCCAGGGGATATGAAGGTAACTGGGGAAACTGATTTGAAAAGATATTTGATTTCTTTAGGGAAAGTCCTTGGAGCACTCCGAAGATATGTAGTATTGACTAGATCACTTGCCTTGGATACGCCTGTACATCAGTATCAGCCAGGTGATCTTGTATATGTAAGAACCTGGAACTCTGAACCACTGCAGGAGAAGTGGAAGGGACCCTTCCAGGTACTGTTAACAACTTACACTGCAATCAAAGTAGAAGGAGTGGAGCCGTGGATACATTACACTCGAGTAAAGAAGGCCCCGCCGTGGAAAATTATTAATAGGGATCCAGAAACTGTAAAGTTGACTCTAAAATGTGTCTGATTGTAAGAAAATGTATGTTAATCTGGCAATTAATATTGGTGGGAACTTTATTTGGAGAAGAAGGAAATCAAATGAACAAAACAGAAATTGAAGATTCATCAGAGCAATTGATACACATTCCCAAAAGGACTCCGGAAGAAAATCTAATGATAGGATTGATAAAGAAGCCGCTTCCCGAGAAAAGGAAAATATAGTATCTTGGTGGAGTTGTAAAAAAAAAAAATATATAATTGTAGTACAATAGACAAAACAATTCAAAATATTCCCCCTTTGGCAGCTGCATTGAAATATGGGTGTTGGTGTAGAGGTCTTAAAAATGATTTGATTCTCAATGATCCATATAAGCTTGAAAGAGATGCAGTTTTTAGTTGCAAGAAATCCACTATTCAAAGTCCAGGACATTTAGTTTGGGCAATGAGTGATGGAACCTGGACCACCCATTTATCCATGGATAAAAAGGTGAGGCAAATTACTTTAGGAATGCCAACATTATGCCCAATTTGGAAAAAGGCTCCTTTTAAAGGTGCTCTTGAAAATTTAAGATTGGTTCGTGCAAAGAGAGTTCACAAGGAAGGCTGCCGTTGATCGAAAAATCACTCTCGCACTAGTAGGAAATAGTGGTGACAATTACAATCTAGCAAACACGAATCCTGCCTTTGTAAATAGTTAATATTGTGGAAGTATTGAAATTAAATAAAATTTCAAGACTTCCAAAGGGGGGAAATGTTACCACACAGTTACCAAGCAGTGCTGCTACTTTAAATTTCTCTGTAAAGCCCCAAACCATGATTGGGTTAAATTCCAATCAAACTAATGATCAAAAGAAATCACTAGTTGCTAGGAGTAGATGTTTGAAACAAATAGTTATTATAAATTCAGGTAGAGTGTTCTGTTCATGTTTCTATAGTACAGTCTTTGATGTACAAATAAGTTTAGGAACATGAGGGACTGTTGGTTTGTTAAATATTAGAAGATAATTTAGTATACTATTGTAAGAAGCAACTGATGCTTAGAAGAAACCAGTTGAAGCAAATCACCTAGGTCGGATAGAAGCCAAAAGGCCACTGAGTCTGCGCAAAGTAAAAGGGTCAGCCAACGGTGACGAAGAGGAGTCACTGGCCTTCATCTCCAAGACCCCTGATGACCACCACCAAGCAACAGTGCGCAGGCGCAAATGGGAGGAGAGCTCATTTTAATACGAAGCGAAGACTAGTCATGCATATGTATTAGTAAATGATGTAATGCTATGTATATTTATGATTTTGTTGTATAAATTTATGGTAAAAGGTGCAACAAATTGGACACGCTGTGGTGGAGCGATCCCCCGTGTCCCCAGCGCTGCTAGTAAAGAATGCCTGCCTTTTAACACTACATTGGTGTTACGAGGTTCCTTCCCGATTTCGGTGACAGGGTAAGCAGGAGAAAGACATCCAGGAAAGGGCAGAACTAAACCACACATCTTCGCCTCTTGTTTTCACTATGTAAAGACCACTGATTAAATCAGAAGAGTCCAGATGTGCCTCAGCAAACATGGCACTTTCCTCTAATCTTCAGCATAAAGTGATGACTTTTCCTGTGGTGGTGCCTGGGAAGGAAGACTCAGGTCTGGGTGTCGCCTGTTCTGCCCCATATCACTTCCCTCCCTATTCTCTCTGAAAACCCTTATCTCACAGGAAGGCCAACAGAACGTTCAGCTCTTTCACTCTTCCTTCCATAGCTGGAGCTCTGGGCCTGAAGCACCCGACTGCCATTTCCTAGTGTTACGGAAATAATCAGTGTCCTGGAGGGTGTCTCCCTTGGGATTTCAGGGAGGGAGCACTGCATAAGGGTATCCCTGTGGAGGATGAAAGCTCTGAGCTGGTGCAAACTGTTTCAACACCTCAGGCAATGGCTGTCCCTCCCCAGACCTCCAAAGCATTTCAGCCTGCTCTGAGAAAAAGAGAAACTGAGGTGGGGCAACAAGCACAGGCTTTTCCAAGCTGATGCAGCAGAGCCCAGTGAGGCTCCGGAAAGGGAATTCAGCTCACATCCTGCAGAAGACCATAATGGGATTGACTCCTTCAGAACTGGGCAGCTGTGGGTGACTGAGGTTGCCTTTTCAGCCTCTGCCAATGGTCAACGGGGAGAAAGAACCAGAGTCTGGTATCCCCTCCAGGCCATGGAGACCAACAAACTATGATCAGATGAGTCACCCTTGGGAGTCTCTTGGAGGGAAGAAGCCAAAACCTCTCCCTGGGTCAACAATGCATTTGTTGGTGGCTGAAGTAAGCTGAGCTACCAGTATTTTCCTCACAGTCGTGATTCACCTCTCCAAAATGTGAGGTCCCCAATGCCCTTCTTTCCTCCTTCTACACCCCAAGGAGAGTGGGAGGACACATTCCACTCAGTCCCATCCCATTTGCATCTCTGGCGAAGGTGACCCCTCTGTCACTGTTGGTGACACTGTCTCCCCACTGACCTCCAGGGCAGGAGAGGGTGGCCAGTGCACACAGACATTGTGCTGTGTCTGCTCCAGACAGCAGAGGTGAAGCTTAAAGGGAGAACAGCATTTATTTTCAGAGTCGCATGCTCCAACGGAGTTAAAAAGTTAAAGCTAAAACCAAGTTGGACATTAATCACCTGACACCTTTTCTGTTGCAGCTGGGATAAGTTAGACATCAGCCATCTATCTGCTGGGTGAAGTGTTGCTACAGCCGCTACCGCTAAGATCAGGCTGAAATAAGTTCAAGCTAAAAGAAGTCTAGAAAAAGCCTGGCAAGTCCTCAGCTTTTGTCTTGCTAACCTAGAACAGGTCTGTGCTCTCCCAAGAGCAATGGCAGCACCTTATGTACTGTATTGCAATCCACAGCTCTCTGGGAAGCGACGTCCTTTCATGCCCCTCCTGGTGACTCCCGTGCAAGGAAGGATCATGGGCCCAACTGAAATAAAGGCTATGTCACACCTTTTGGCTTACAGAAGATTCACCGTTTATTGGAAAATGAATCAGAGACTTTGCCAACATGGGCTGAGACCCATGAATTCAGGGCCCTGGGGCAGGAGGGAGTACATTGCACGACTGGTTTGCTGATCAAAGCTCCTGCAATTCTACCTCCAACATGCTGGCAGTTTTCAAATCAACCTCGCCCCACATGAGCTCTCTTGGACATTATGGTGGGCTGGCTCTGATGTAGATGAGAGTTTTACTTCCAAAACCACTGTTTTACATGGCAATGCAGATATGGGAGTTCCTGACACAGCCTGGTCTTTCGGGGTAAAGCAAAGAGGTCAGCAAGTGGGGTGCAGCAGGAGTCCTTCATTGGGAGCCACTGCTGTTGTGCCTGCTGTTGACACCTCTAAACACTCATCTTCTCTGGTGTGCACAGCACTCTCTTGTCAAGACAGAAACCATAGAATCATAGAATCATTTGGGTTAGAAAAGACCCTTGAGATCATTGAGTCCAACCGTTAACCTAACACTACCAAGTCCACCACTAAACGATGTCCCTAAGCATCATCTTTGTGGACGCCAGTAGCCCATTTTGCCAAAGCCTAATTTGGGAAGGGCAGCCACTGGGGAATGTGATGCTTCCTTCCCATTCCTACCCCTGCCCAAACCAGACACGCTGGAGGCTCTGAACTAGAGCTTTTCTCTTGAGGAGCTCAGCATGGCACAGGTTCAGCCCAACTAGTAGAAGACATAAGCAGTGAGAATTCATCTGTAACGTAAGACCCCAGCTGGTAGCAGGAGTGGTATCCCAGCATGGTAGGTGAATTTAGGCTCTACTTTCTGGCCCTTTTTAGCTCTGCAGGTGCTGCTGGTCTCTAGCACAAAGCATGTGATGAGCTCAGAGCCTGAAGACACTTGGCTCCACGCTGCTCCCAAGGAGGGTGTTGGCTGCCTCCAGGCACTTGTCCAGCTGGGACACTGCAATCAGGGAGAGACAGGGGCACTAGGGGAGTCAGGCAGGAGGGAGAGTCCACAGATGGAAAGGAGAAAGGGGACACAGGACTCCTTCAACTGCCCCCAGGAAATTGTGGTCCTGTGAAGGGGTGAGGCAGGTCCCACTGGAGAGAGAAGGGAGGAGGCTGTGCTGTGGGGATCAGCAGGAAAAGGACCCTCAAGACTCACCAGCTTGGCTGCACAGCCAGGTCACAGCCTTGGCCTCCAGCAACTCACAGAGGCCTTGATAATCCTTGTCGTTTCTGTGCAGCCAGGTCACAGCCAGCACTGTGGCCCAGACGCTTGGCTCCATGACCTGTAGGAGAACAATGACTCAGGCATCCTCCCTGCCCCCTCACTGCTTCCCACCCCTTCCTTTGTGGCTTCTGGTTTCTGATCCCTTCATTCCTTTCTGGCTGCCCTTGGGATGCCAGTGTTGCCACCAGCCAAGGGGTTCCCACTGCCCCAGGATGACACGCTGCCACCATAAGAGGTTCTCCCCTTACCTCACCAGGCATCTTTCCCTTGATTTCAGCCTCATCCATTTCCAGCACAGAGGCCAAGCCTGAGCTGAGGGCCCAGGAGCCATCTACATTCTGCAGCACCACCAGCTCCTGGCACTCAGCAAAGGCTTTGGTTAACCAAGGCCCAAAAATTGGAGAGCGCAAAACAAATTCCGTGGGATCCACATACTCGAGAGAAGAAATAGATGGTGCTGGTGGTTTACATGCTGTGGGAGAAGATGTGAACAGGAGGGAGAATCACAGGAAGCTGACCCCTCTCTACTGCTCGGTTGCAATGCCCCAGAACATTATCTCTGCTCTTCTTTCGGCAGCTACCTGCACTCTAAGCTCCTTCCTGCATGTCCCCAAAGCACTCCCACCCACAGAGCTTTCTGGACACCCCTAACTCACCCCCAACTTTGACCATTGCCTCTTCTCCTGGCATTCCTGCCCAGCCATGTCCCAAGACCTCTCTTGATAGCCCCCCAACACATCTTATCCAAATGTGCATTTATGATCCAGCACCGTCCTTGTCCCCTCCCTCGTTTCCCTGAGCTGGGTCTTGTATTCGCTGAAGGACTTGCAGGTTTAAGGGTAACTAAGGGAAGGGTTAAAGGCAAAATTCATTGGTTTCCACGCCATGGGCAAGACATGGCAGCGTAACCCTCCTATCAGACATTAGATTACCCCATACCTTTTGAGCAAGCCCCCCGCTGGGGCAGGGCAGCAATGCCATGGGCGAGTCGACGGAGGGCAAGCCATGACTGACACACTGCTGTCAGCCAGCCAGGTGGGACCCAGATGGTCCTAGGATAGCAGGAAGAGACTCTACTGGAGCCACGAAGCTCAACGATCTGGCAGGGGATGAGTGACCGGCGGGGTGGCAACAGTGCCAGGGGTCCTTCGAGGGCAAACAGGGAAAGGGGCTGAATTAAGCGCGTGGGAAAGAAGCACCTGGTGGTGATGGGGCCTGCCCTGTGAGACTGGGGGTGGCCTGTGGCTGGGGTTCCAGCTCCAGTGGAATGAGAACATCCCATGGAGCTGCCCCACCAGCTCTTTCTGCAAGTGTCTTTCCTTACCTCGGTACCAGGTGACCCTCTGTGATGTGCGAACCCCCACATAGCTGGTAAAGGGGCAGATGATCCCCGAAGTGAGGCTGATCTCAACCGCGCGATGCCTTGGTTCGTCCCCGGACCCACTCGCAGCCTCTGGCAACAACCTCTTCAGCAAGCATCTTGCGGCCAGACGATGCCCAGCCAGCCTGGGGACAGAGAGGGGTGAGGCCTGACCGCCTGGCTCGTCTGCATGCTGGGGAAAGGTGGACAGAGAGGGAGCCTGGACACCTGGGTTCTCTCCCTTCGGGGGTGAGGATGGACAGAGGGGAAACCTGGATGCCTGGGTCCTCGTCTGTCTGGAGGGAAGTGATGCCCAGGTTCCTGGGTCCTACCGCTGTGGGGTCAAAGCAGGGAAGGAGGGCATGCTTGGACACCTGGGTTCTCTGCCAGTTTGGGGTTGTGTGTGGAAGGTGGGAATGCATAAGCTACCTGGGCCCCCCCCAGCTGGAGTCCATGTTAGAAATGAGGGGATGCACGCATCTTCCCTTGGGACAGGCTCTCACCGGCCATCTCCTTGTGGGCACAGTGGGAATTCAATCGTGTGAGTGACATCCTGGCCGTCCAGGCGGTACTGCAAGGTCATGACCCCCTTGGCCACCGTCACATCCTGGGAACGCATGGGAAGCTACTGGAGGTTACTGGGGACACAAGATGGTTACTGGGGGATATTAGGAAGTTACTGAAAGATTACTGGTGGTTACTGGGAGGCTATTGGGAGGTAACTGGGGGTGACTGTAGTCCCAGCTCTCACCTCTGCCTGTCCATGGATCTGGGCGTAGAGGAGGCTGTGTTGACCCTGAACGATGCACTGAGGGGTGCCCCCCAGCACCTCCACTTCCAGGCCACGGGGCAGGGTCCAGCTCAGAGAGACTCCCTCAGCTGCTGGCTTGAGGGCCCTCCTCAGGCACTTCAACACCTGGGGACAGAGGGCAGGACACCACAGTTCGCAGCTCCACCAGGGTTCAGCCCATGGCCCCTGGTGTCGGGGTTCCCTGGGGACAGGGGAATGTGTGGGGTAGCCTGCTCCAGCTGGGTTCCCTGGGCACAGTCAGGTCTATAGTGGGGCACAGCCTGGGCACCTGGCTTCTCGGTGGGGTGGGGTGGTGGAGCAGAGTCAGGGGAAGCCTCAGTGCCTGGGTTCCAGGGGCAGCTGGGTCTCAACTACTGTGTGTGGGCAGTCCAGGTGCCGGCGTACTTGGAAGTCAGTGTGTCTGTGGAATAGAGGGGGACCTGCCAGGGCTCCTGGGTTCCTACCACAACTGTCATACTGTTGTCAGAGGAGACGTAGGTAGCTTCACCCCCTGTCTCCCTGGCCAGGGCCGTAGCCAGGGCAGCGCTGTCCTTGGAGAAGCAGAAGGAGAAACACCTATGGGGGAAGCAGGGAAAAGTGTCAGAAATGAGAGCCAGAGGTGGGTGCAAGGATGTCGGGATAGAGCTGGAGAACACAGGCTGGAGTTAAAGCTGGGGGAACAAAGCTGCGGTGCAGAACAAGGGGGCAGGAGGAAGAGCAGGGAGTGAGGCAGGGACTGGGGTTGGAGCTGGGCTTAGTCGTGCAGCTGGCAGAGAAGAGCTGGGACTTGGGGCAGGGCTGGGGTCAGTCTAGTGGGGCTGGGGCAGAGCTTGGGGGCACATCAGGGTGTACAAGCCCTGTGCCTCAATCTCCCTGCGCACTCTGTGAAGGATGCCTTGGTGGTGGGAGTAGTAAGCAAATATTCCCACATTGGGGCTTGGCACTGGAGAGCTGTGCAGGGTGGGAAGGGTCTTTGGGACACTGGAGGGGCCCAAGGACTGGGACAGGCACTGGTGAACAGGGGCCCTCATCAGGGATGGAAATGACTGGACAACCAAAGGGAGACTGGAGGACTGGGGGCAGGGAGTCCCCATTACCGGTGGCTGTTGCGGTGACGGCAGACCTCAGCTGCGATGGCTTCCTTGTCAGGGGGTAGCCCGGCCATGAAGATGAAGAGCTGGGAGACAGGGGACTTGAATAGTGGGGCCCTGCACAGGAACCCCAAAATGGGGAGAGCAGGCCCCTGAAATGGAGAGAGGGGCCCAGGAGAGAGACCCCCTGTAGACAGACTACCCCGGGGAGAGCTATCCACTCAGGGACAGAAACCCCCAAAGATATAGACCCACTTCTCCATTCCCCCACACCCCACACTATCCTTCTTCTTCTCTTGTGACCACCCTGTGCTTTGGGTGGCTCCTCCCACCCACACTCCTGTGTCCTCTCTCTCCTCCTGGGACACCCGTTCCTCCACCCCTCCATGCCCCTGCACCCAGACCTGGCGCATATGCCCGCGGGGGCGGGGGGTATTGTAGATTGAGCGGAGGGTTCCCAGCAGATTGGTGTCACCCAGACGGGATCCGGGAGAGGGGATGCGCCGCACGGCCTCGGTCACGTTGTCCTGAGTATATTCAACACTTTGCCTGCAGAGAGCACGGCATGTTTGGAGAGCACATTGCTCTATGCCGGCCCTAGAGCTCCCTGAGACCCTGTCCCATAGCACTTGCCACAGCTCTGCCCTCGGGTCCTCTGCAAGTCCCTGCCCCATAGGAGTTCTTGAAGAGACCTGGCTTCTAGTTCCTACGAGACTCTGCTCAGCAGAACCCAAGAGGTGCTATCCCATAATGCCACAAAGATCCCGTCCCCAGAATCCAGCCCTGCCCTACAGTACCCAGTCGTGCCCTCCAGCACCCAACCTTGCCCCATACCAACCAGCCGATTTCAGAGCACGCACACCTTGCCCTCCAGCACCTAACCCTGCCCCAGAGCACCCGTTCCAGCCCCACAGCGCCCAACCATGCCCCTGCATTTTGTACCCAGCCTTCCCCACCAGCACCTCATCCAGCCCCATAGCACCCAGCCTGCCCCACATTTGCTCACGGGTAGATGCCCACAGATGTTTCTCCATAGCAGTAGATGTTGAAGTAGCAGCCCAGGGGCAGGCTTTTGAGAAGGAAGAGCAGGGAGTCCTGTGGAAAGACACAGCAGGCAGGTCTTGGGAGGCACTTGGTGGGGCATACCTTTGCCCATAGTCTGGTCCTCCTAAACTCCCCTAGATGATCGGAGCCAGTGCCTTGAACTCCCCTGGGCACTCGAGATATTTCAAGACCATTTCAGGCCCTACCAGTTCCCACTCACATCTCTGTCCCTCCGCAAATGCCTGCCCTGGCCCACTCTCCATCAACCTGCTCCTCCACCCCATCCTGGTCCCTGCTCTGCAGGGCTACCTGTGCATGCTCAAGAAAAGTGGTGTCCAGGAGGAAGATGAACTCTCCAGACTGGCACTGCCCAGGCACTGCCTCAGGGATGCTGGGTGCCAGCGTCACCAACACCATGGGATCACCAAGCAGGGAGCCTGGAGGAGGAATGGGGTGGGATGAAGGCCAGATAGGGACCTCCTCCTCCTCCTGGTTCTGATTCTCATTGTGCTTTCAGCTTCCTCCACCCCAGAGCCTGTGACGCCCCACACTGGTGCCTCAATACCCTACGGTACTGTCCAGCAATTGCACAGCCCAGTGGCCCATGTATTCCAGTCCAGTGCCTCCAATACAGCTCCCCAGTGAGTCCTAGCACAGAACTTCCCGTACGCGTGCTGCTATATCTGATACCTCACCACGGTGTCCCCAGCACCCCATGCTGGAGCCCCAGGACCCAAACTATCCCATCTGAATGCCTCCCATTCCCATCCCAGTGCCCAATGATATCTTGGCCCCCACAATCCCCAGTGTCTCCCTGTGCCCCAATGCCTCCTGCAACCCAGAGCTGCCCCCATCTTCCCTCCCCAGCTGCACTCACCTGGAGGGGCCCCAGGGTCTCCCTTCTCCACCACGGCACTGACTGCAGCAGGGTCTCCAAAATACACCAGCAGCTCCAAATCATGGTGACTTGGGGGGCTGCCAGCCAGTGAGACCTGGAGAAGGGTGCCTGGTCATACACAGGAGGAGGGGACCAGACCCAGCATTGGGCCAGGAGCACAGGCACTGATCCCAGTGCATCCCCTTTTTCTCAGTGGTGACACCCCCGCTCAGCTGCCCCCGGGATCCTGGCACTCAGGAGGGCATACCTGTGCAGTGCTGCGGTCCTGGGCAGTGTAGGTCAAAGGGGTGAGGGGGAAGTTGGCCTGGACATTGGCCACTCCACGGGGTGACTGCAGGCTAGCGGTGAGCAGCAGGCTGTAGGGCAGCTTGCTAGTGAGACAATTCCAGGCTGCAAGGAGAAACATGGCACTGGGGAGGGCAAAGGCTCTCCCTGCAGGGGTGGGGCGGGGGCAGGACCTGGCATCCATATATAGGACATATGGAGAGAATTGGGGGTTGTCAGTAAGGCGTATGGAGGGGTGCATGAGTCCGTTCATGGGATATGTGTGTGGGAGGTGTGGATCCCTTCATGGGGCACAAGGAAGCATACGTGGACCTGTCCGGGGGCTGCATGGGGGAAAAATGTGGGTCCCCCTGTGGGTGCAAAGGGAAGTTGCATCGCGTCTGTTCGTAAAGCACGGGGGGAGTCTGTGACCCTTCTGTGGGGTGTGTGACTGCGAGGACAGGTTCCTCGTGGGGTCACTCACCATACAGGAGTGTGTGGGGATGCAGTGTGGGTGGCAGCACAAAATGGGCTGCTCCATCTGGCTCCCGTGGCAGCTCTTGGACATAGCGCAAGGTCACGACCACCTCCCTGCCAGGCGACAGGGTGCCCAGGAAGCAGGCAAACACCTCGCCCGGATACTTAGACTGATCCTGAAGGTATTCCAGATTCTCCCAGCCTCCTGTAGCCTCGTGCAGCTGCTGGGCCTGGGTGGCAAAGGGAGGGACAGAAAGCTGATCGCCAGGCAGGCCATGGGCTGCTCATCCCATGCCCCTCTGGCAGTTCGCCCATTCGTCCCTGGATGCTGGTACCTCATCCCGCAGCATGGCCTGGACCTTGGCATCCTCACTGCGGGCCTGGAAGGAGTAGATGGCCATGTGGGGGCCCAGGGGGAAGGCGAAGAGGACTTCTCTGGAGATCTGACTCTTGTTCTGGTAGATGAGTTCAGAGGCCACGTCAGCCACATAATCCTGGATAGCAACATCCACCACAGCACTACACAGAGGCACTGTGCACAGGGGTATGTGGAGCTCCTTCCCCAGCAAAAAGGATCCCGTTGCTGTTGGGAGAGATGCAACCTGTCCATCAGCAACATGAATGACACAAGGAGGTGGTTGGGGCTTCTTCAAGTACGTGGCTGTTCCCACCCTGGAAACCGAGACTAGGTGAGGGTCTAGTGTGAGCCTGCCATGGAACAGTGTCTGCCCCCTGCCCCCCAGTCTCCCTTTTTCTCCAGACCTCTGTTCCCCACCTGTTTCCTGTAGAGCTCTTGGCCATTCCTTGTTTCACTCTGGGAAGGTCCAGCCCAGGTATTTCCCCCTAAGGCTGCCTATCCTTCTCCTTTCTTTGTCCCACTTTGGGAGCATCCCCCATCCCCCAGATGTCCCTCAGCTCTCTGATCCTCAGCTCACCGTCATAGGCGTAGGATTTTTCTAGAAGTCCAAAGCTCTGATGCCACATTTCTGGAGACCTGCAGACAAGAAGGGTCTCCTGTAAGAGGAGAGATCCACAGAAACCACCAGGAAGCCCCTATTTGGTGAAGATTCCTTGCCATTTCCCCAGTCCTACACGCATAGCTGGAAGCCCCAACCCACCAGGTACAGCCAGAGCAAACCCAGGGATTCAGAAATCCCTGTTCATGAGCACTGGGACATCACCAGGAGCATCCCTGCATTGAGGAGGTCTGCACCCCACCCCCACCATGGGAGAATCCTGAAGAGAACTGAGGGATAGCAAGGGCAGATGGAGGGAAGGAGGTGTGAAAACAAGGGTGGATGGATGGATGGATGGATGGATGGATGGATGGATGGATGGATGGGACTGTATTGGGATGAACAATACATGGCTGGATGGATAAATGGCAGATGAGGTCCATTTTGGGACAAATGGATGCATAGGTGGACAAACAGGGACACATAAGAATTTTTGTTGAAATGGTTGAATAGACAGGTGGAGGGGTCCATTTTAGAAGAGATGGGCAGGTCCCCATCACAAACGGTGGTGTGTGAATGTAGCTGCACAAGAGAGAGCACCTGCGAGGGCAGGTTGAAAGTCCAGATAATAAGGGGGAACATGTTGGAGAGAGAAGTGAGGCCAGGGCGGGTATTCCATGGCTGCAGAAGAAATCCCAGAAAGGCACTGGGGGGAGGGTGCAGTTCACGGGGCTGTCTTCTGGCCAAGCGAAGGAGGTGACAGGGACCGCCCTCCACCCCAAGCCCATCCACGTAAGTCTCTCTGGTTCAGACACATTTGCCTCAATTTCCCCAGTTCCTGCTCAGGGGTGACAGGGTGGGGAGCACCAGAAAGATCCCCACCCCACCATCATGCTGACAGGGTGGGCAGACAGAGCAAGCAGGGTGCAAGTCCTTGGGGGAGCAGGGGTGAGGGATGGACAGAGGGATGGGCTGAACAGGGGCAAGGTCTCCCCAGTGAACAGGGACAGTGAACAGAGAATAAGGAGAGAATAACAAAGCCAGGCACAAACAAGCAGACACTCACCAGAACCACGGCCAGAGTCAGCAGGGACGGACTGACAGTCGGATGGACGGAGGGAGAGCTGGAAGAGGAAGGGGGGAGAGTGAGGGGCAGGCGGATGAGAAACGGGCAGAACGGGGGGTGGAGGGACAGAGCAAGAGATGCTCGGGCAGACGGGAAGATGCAGGGCTGGGTAAGCAGAGGAATGGCTGCGATGGAGAGAGCGGCGGAGGGGCGGGCGGACGGACAGACGGACGGAGGGCGGGGAGGCAGGGCCGGGGGGCGGAGTCACCCCCACCCCCAACCGGGATCGCTGCAAAGCTCCTCCTGAGCACCCCCCGGTCCCCCGGGGGCCGTGGGGGCAGCGGGGATCCGGGATGCCGGGTAGCCTGGGAGGCTGTGGGATGGGGAGGGCAGAGGGGGCACCCCCGGGGGCGGGGGTCTGGCCGGGGTCCCTCGGAAGCCGAAGGGGCGAGTGGGCGGGAGCGTCTGCCACCCGCGCTGCGGGAGGCCGCCCCGCATGAGCTGCTGCAGCCCCGGCAGCGTCTGCGCGCCCTGCCCCGCCAGCGCCCGGGCGGGGAGGGCGTCCTGGGCGGGGGCAGCGTCCCTCGCCGCCGCAGGGTGCTCCGGGCACGGCCAGGGGAGGGACCGCGCATCGCTCGGCGGGACGGCTCCTGGCCAGGCGGAGTCTGCCGGGCCTCCCCGCCGCCAGCCCTCCCGCTCGGTCCCACCTGGATGCAGGTGCCCCTGCCAAGGGCCCCTGCAGCCGGGGCAGTGTCCGTGTGCCCGAGGAGGTGGCGCTCGCCCTCCAGGAACCTGTCCCCCTGCCAGGCCTGCAGCACTGGCTGCAGATTCGGAGGCTGGGCTCAGGTCCCTACACCGATTAGTGCCAGGCTGTTAATTGGGTGGGGGATTGCAAAGAAGCAAAGCCGACACACTGGCCAGCCGAGGAATGGGAAGAGCTGGCAGACAAGCTCAAACTTCCATGCCTACTTCTGACGGGGGTGTTTCCTCTCGTCTGCTGCGCTGGGACGCTCCGTCTCCACCCTCCTTGCATGAGCCAGCCCCGTGCTCATGCTCCCTGGCAGTCAGCCCCTGGTCGAGACAACCCACCTCACTGGTGGTCTCTAGACACTCAAGGGGCCAAACTGCATTGGACTTCAGGTGTGCTGCTCCCAGAGCACTGGGAGTGTGCCCAGCACTGAACTCTCGCTTCTCCAGCAAACCTGGGCAGCTTCCTGCAGCCTGCCTCTCAGGATTGGTGTGATTCTCGGACAAGACCACTCCAAGGGCCGTGCTGAGAGTGTGACAGCCTCGATCAGCACAGACAGTTCTAGCTGCCTTTGTTCAAATTCTGCCACAGTGCGACCAGTCTCACTACAGTCATGGAGATCACATTCTTTGAGGAAGTGGGTAACCGACATTCACGTGCTGCTGGTAGATTGGCCCATGACTACCTTCAAGAACTGGCCGAACACCCCATGTTGTCTCCAATAGTCCTGATGCTTCTGAGTAGACAAATGAATCCCACGTGTAGGTGCTACATGCTGCATTTGAGCAGCTAGGGAACACTTCCCTGCCTCTCGGATCTTCCTTTCCTCACCACAGGTGATGAGTAAGCGGCATGCTTGGTCAAAAAGTGCCACAAACACTGAACTGCTGACCCCTTAACCTAGTTTCACCTTCCCAAAACTTCTGTCCGTCTGGGATGCATACTTGCAGGTTCTCACTGACTCTTGGTGGAGACCACTTGATGGCGGTGAATGGTTTTGGGGCGCTGGACCTCCAGGATCTCTCTTCTGAGCATCTCTGGAGGACTTCAGCCTCCTCAAGTCTGGGCCTCTTTTGAAGTGCAATGAAATAATCCCTGGTCTTAGTGTGGCATAAAGGTAGTCTGCTCGGATGCTCACATACTTTCTGTCCAGACAGGACAGCAGAGTCTCTTGCATCCAGAATAGGAAGCAGCCAGATGAACAACCCGGCTGGTGGTACAAGGAGTTGCCACAGGGCTGGAGGGCAGCTGTGTGCTGCTGCTGAGGGGACTGTTGTAGCTACCCCCTGCCTCTCGCACACATACATGCTCTCAAGTTCTCCAGCATTCACCCTATGCTTTCATTTGTGAATTCATCCCTGGCAGACAGCACTGCTCAGAAAGGAGGGGAACTGAGCTGTGGAGAGGTTGTGGCCCCGGGTACAAATCCATGGAAACATTTGGGGTACCAGGTTTCCGCTGGTTTCTTAAGCCTGCACGGGTCCAGCAGATCTGAATGTGGAGGGCCCTGCCAGGGAGCAGCAAAGGCCAGCTGCTCCACAAGGGAAGGGGAGTTGGGAGCCAAATGCAACAGTAAGGTGGGTGGGAGCAGTGACCTCACCAACAAGGAGCCAGGATGCTGAGGGGTAAGTCAGGGTCAGGACTGGGTCCAGAGACAGTGGTCAGGATCAGGCACAGTCAGTGGTCACCCAGCAAGTCGGGTAACAGCGGGGATGGGCCCTTGCTTCTTGCTTTCTTCACAACAGCTCTTATCAGCAAAGGAGCTGACCTTGGACTCGACCATCTAAACTGCTTAACTTAGCAGCTGAACTGGAGCAGGTTCATTGTCTTTAAGAAGTCCCACTTTCTACATACTTACTTTCTAAAAGGTTCTTTTTATAATTTTATTCTGTCCATAGCCATTCTTATTTTTTCTGCTTTCAATAACAATGCACAGAAATATTCATGAAGTATGGGCACGCGTGGAGTTTCAATAATGAACTAAAGTTTGACCATGATTGATATGAATTTAAGGCTCTGGTCTGTTTCAGTGTGTTTTAAGAGGCAAAATTCAGTTGGCAACGTGTAAAATACATGTATATATACAGTCAAAACATAGACATCTGTAATGGGTTGACCTTGGCTGGTTGCCAGGTGCCCACCAAGCCACTCTATCACTCCCCCTCCTCAGCGGGACAGGGGGAGAAAAGAAGATGAAAAAGTCATGGGTCGAGGTAAAGGCAGTTTAGTAAAGAAAAAGGAAAGGTTGCACACAGAAGTAAAGAAAAAAAAAGAAAAAAGATTTCTTCTCTACTTCCCATCAGCAGGCGCTGTGCAGCACCTTCCTGGGAAGCAGGACCTCAGTACACGTAGCAGTTGCTTTGGAAGACAAACATCTTGATAACGCATGCGCCCCTTTCCTCCTCCTTTCTCTCAGCATTTATTGTTGAGCATGACGTCATATAGTATGGAATATCTCTTTGGTCAGATTGGGTCAGCTGTCCTGGCTATGTCCTCTCCCAGCCTCTTGCCCACCCCCAGCCTACTGGCCTTCGGGGTGGGGGGTGGGTGCAGGCTGTTGGAGATTCAGCCTTTGTGCTGTGCGAGCACTGCTCAGCAGTAGCCCAAACATTGGTGTGTTATCAATGGCCTTCTGGCTACAAATACAAAGCACAGCACTGTGAGGGCCGGTATGGGGAAAGTTAACTTCATCCCAGCCAGACCCAATACAACACTGTAGAACACAGTTTAGGAAAAATAAATCATTTTAATATAAATAATAGCCACACAAAAATAAGCGGTTTCTTGCAATTTTGACTGATAATGGGAAACAAAGTAACAGAGGAAATAAATGACAAAGAAAATAGGAAAACTACTTTGCAAAGATCTTACTTCAGACTGAAAATTCTGGTTTCACCCTGTTCTAGTTGTGTCATAGTCTGAAAAATTTGCAAAACATATGAGGTATTTTGGGTTGTTAATGGTAAATTCCCAAATGCAGTAATGCCAAGGGACACTTGTTATTCCGGCAGGAAAAACAAGCAGGGGGACAAGTGACCCACCTCGTATCAGTTCCAGGTGGAGGTTCGTCTTTCAGCAGTACACGGGCAGGCAGAGCAGAGGCACAGCCATCTGGAGAAGGTTTATGCACTGGAAAACCCGATTCAGCTCCAGAGCAAAAGCGCTTCAAGTGGGGATGCATCATATCAGACTAGGCTGAAATCGCATTTCTAAGAGGTGTGTCAGATTAATTTTGGTTAAATTAGAAAAGATTCTTTTATAACTCTCTTCTACCCTCTAAGGTTGGTCCAGGATGAATATATTGGATGGACATCAATGCACAGGATATGAAGAAAATTACAGCAGGCAGGATGAATAGGTAGACAAACAGGCATGCTGTCAATCTGCTAGAGATTCACTGTAGTGTAACTGAATACCAAATTTCCTTAGATATTATTTTACTTTCCATTTGCACAGTATATTTTGGGTTAAGAAGGGCAGAAATTCTACTGATAGCCTTAGCAGTCTGCCTGTAAGAATTACAAATGCAAACTGTCCTGCAGCAAGGCAGGTGGGAAATTTTCCCATGATCTTTTCCATTGCAATACGGTTTGTGAAACAGGAATAATTTTTTCTGTTCTGAAGTGTTACTTTTTTGGGTATTCTATCTGAATGAAATAAAGATATTTCAATATGATTGTCCAGAACGGAGGCATTAGTCTGTGGTCAAGAGAGAGAGAAACGCTCTTGCAGTATATTTCATCTCAATTACTTTGAACAGTGGATTAATATGTCCAGATATGTGTGTCTACACTGAGGTTAATTGTGTGTGCAACAATATTTAATGTGACAAGTAACACCAGGTCCCTGGCAGATCACTTTCTTGTTCCTCAGCCTTGTGTTCTTTCAGCTTTTAGCTGAAAGAAGCACACACACACAAAAAAGCACACACACACAAAAAAACCCAAACAAAAAATGAACAAAAACCTGCCAACCCCTAAAAAAAAAAAAAAAAAAAGGAAAAAAAGGAAAAAAAGGGGAGAGGAGAGAAGAGAGGGAGGGAAGGAAAAGAAATTGATTGTTTTAATAACTATCAGTGCATCATTCAAATAAAAAATACATTTCTTCTCATGATTTCCTTCAGTATCTCTTATACTTCCTAGGTCTGGTATTTGTCATCTTGGGTGATGAAATGGTCATTCAAAGAATTCCTCTCTTTTCCTTTCTTCTTTTGACTGGGGGTTTCTAAATCACAGCTTGTTTCTGTAGGCTGGAATATGACTTTCTGACCCTGCAGGTTTCAAAAACTATTGCCAAGTGAGATAAGCCATACCTTTCAACATCTTCCTCTATATTTTTCTGGATATTTCAGGTTTTTATCAAGTTCAGTATCCACAAACGCTCATCAATCTGTCCAGTTCTCAGAAAATGCATATTACAGTTTTCCACTGGTTGTATTGCTCTGGTATAGTCTAGGTCATCAAAACATCCTGCTGCAGTTCCGTGTGATGCTTTCCGAACCCAAGGAAACAACTGTTAAAAAAAGTACATAAGACAAAATTAAAAATATACAATAACCTCTCTCATAAATTATTATCTGGAGAATGTTCAAGAACTGCTTAAAAAGAAAATAAACAATATGACCGTACAGTGGTAACAATAACATCTTTCTTCAGTAATTACTCAGTGACGACGGACCTATAATTAAATGCAGTTCTTGATGCTTTATTCCAGGCTGTGATGCATTTCCTCTTGGCTTGATACATGGCAAATGGGGAATGTAGAAATAAAACAGTCATCACAACATTTCTGCTCCTGGAATTTGGGAATATCCCAGAAATGCCATCTTTTCTCTTCCTCCTTTTCTTGGTGATCTACATTGTGACTGTGATTGGCAACATCCTCATTTTTGTTTTGGTGGTGGCTGATCGGCACCTCCACAAACCCACGTATTTCTTCCTGTGCAACTTGTCCTGCTTGGAGACCTGCTACAGCTCTGCCGTCCTGCCCAGGATGTTGTCCAGCTTTCTGACTGGGGACAAGAGCATTTCTATTGGCAGCTGCATCACACAATTTTATTTCCTTGGTTGCCTAGCAGTCAGCAGAAGTTTTCTCTTATCGGTGATGTCCTACGATCAGTATTTAGCAGCATGCACACCCTTTCACTACAGAGCTGTCATGAATAGCAGATACTGTCTGCAGCCTGTAGCTTGGCCTTGGATGAATGGTTTCCTTGTTATGGCCATAAGCTGCTTCCTGATTTCACAACATTCCTTCTGTGGTCCCAAGTTTATCGGTCATCTCTTTTGTGATTTCACGCCAGTGATAAAACTCTCTTGCGGTGACACCAGCCTGACCGAACTGTTGGTGTTCATCCTCTCGTCAGTATGTGCACTACCCACTTTCCTACTAACCCTGGTGTCCTACATACGTATCATCACCACTGTCCTGAGAATGTCTTCCACCACTGGGGTGCAAAAGGCTTTTTCCACTTGCTTTTCCCACCTCATTGTTATTACAGTTTTTTATGGAAGCTTAAGAATTGTTTATGTCCTGCCAAAAACTAAGACTCTCAGAGCACTGAATAAAGTCTTCTCAGTTTTCTACACTGTTTTGACTCCACTGCTCAACCCCCTCATCTACAGTCTGAGCATAGAGAGGCGAAGGACCCTCTGAGTAAAGTGATCAAGAAAGGTGAGTATTTCCTAAAGGTTAGAAAGTTTTAACCATTTTCTTCCCCTAGAAGACAATGACAGAAAATAAGTTATGATATTTGAGGGAAGATTCTCCTCATGTAATTTTTAGCCCTCACAGCCTGTGCTACTTACCCTAGACTTCTCACTACCGATTAGCTAATCTGACCTACCTTAATTGCCCAAGCGAGGATGAGACATTTTTCTCTGGAAAAGGGTCGTCTCTCTTTACCAATTGTACCAGTTGCCTGGGTGCTTAGTTCAGCTTTCAATGTCTAACTAGTGATACCTCAAATCAGCTGATCGCAGTTCCACTCCTCTGAAGAGTGGCCCATTTCACTTTAAGAGAGCTCTTAAGGGCAGTTGATTCTTAGGTGAGTAATTTAGATTTAAAGAGTAATTTTTTTAGGCAGCTAAAGGTAGGTCAGAGGAATGGATCTAATTCAGAGGGATCAATTTAATCTCTGTTTTAGAGTAACTATACCAGTATGACTATAATTGTTGCAGTGAATGTGAATGCTACACAGTTGATTGCATAGCTGTAAGTTTGCGTATTTAAAAAAATTAAATGACACACTAGTAACTCTTAATTGCTTATACGTTTTTAGACATTTCATGTTCATGTCTTAATTTTTTTTTCTCAGAAAGACACCCATACCTTTTTATGTCAGTAACTACAAATGTTTTTCAGCACTTAGCCTGAAACCTTAACATTCCTCTAACATTTTATGCCTATGGTTTAGAAGCCTAAGGCAAGGAGACAATTGAAGAAATGGAGATGTCTGTATTATGACTGTTTCCATTTACTCAGATTACAACCATCTTAGATATCATAAAGTGTAGTCTGGCTGGATGGTTGGGCTTGAAGGGTAGTAATTAACTGGTCGTACTCTACCTGGAGGCTGATAACAAGTGGAGTACTGCAGGAAAATACACTAGGACCTGTCGTGTTTAACATCTTGACCTGGAGGATGTTGCAGCATACTTTTCTGTAAAGATTGCAGTTGACACAAAACTGGGGAGACCAGTTGATAGCCTTGAAGATCAGGCTGCCATTCAGTAGGGTTTTGGCAGGCAGAAGGAATGGGGGCAACAGGAGCTGCACAAAATATAACAAAGCATAACCCTTGGCAAAAATACAGGCTGGGTACTGACTGTCTTGGGAGCAGCTCTCCAGAAAAGTGCCGGAGACCTTGCAGGCAACAAGCTGAACATGACTCAGCTGGTAGCAAAGAAAGCCAACAGCATTCTTGGTTGTGTTAACAGGAGCATAGTCAGTAAATGAAAGGAAGAGATTTTCTCCCTCTACTTTGCACTCATTAGACCACTTCTAGACTACTGCATCCAGTTTGGGGTTCCAAAGTCAGTGAAGACATGAAGAAACTAGACTGAGTTGAGCAGAGTACCACCAAGAAGACCAGGGAGCTTGAGCACATGTGCTCCTCCTCAAGGAGGAGAAACTGAGGGAACTGGGATTGTTCAGCCTGGAGAGGAGAAGCCTAATTGTAGCTTTGCAAAGAGTTGCCATGAAGAAAATATAGCCAGCTTTACAGTGGTGCTTGGTGGGAGGATGAAAGACAATGAGCTTAAGCTGAAATAAAAGAGGTTCTGACTGATGACAAGGAAATATTTTCACCCTGTGGAGACTGAAGCATTGGAGCAGGTTTCCCAGAGAGGCAGTGCAAATCTCCATCCTCTGAGAGTTTTAAGTTCCAACTGGATAAACTCCTGAGTGACCAGATCTCATAGCTGAGCCCACTTTGAGCAGGCAGCTGGACTAGAACTCCTGGAGGTCCTTTCCAACACTTATTGTCCTGTGATGCTGTAGAACTTTTATATGAAATTAGCCTCGGCTAATTTGCAAATGACTGGTTGGGTAAAAGCATGATATTTAAAGAGACAGATTTTAGTTTTACTTTCAAGGTGCTATCTGGGAGGACTGCTATTGACTTCTGAATATAACCTTCATCATTTTTAACTGGTGCAAATTCATACTGGTGGGAGAAATTTCTATAAATGATTTTCAAAGAGAAAATGCCACCAGACTTCTATTATTATGCAGAAAATCTTCATTAAGTCATAGTCATAACAAAAAGCTGAACATTTTTGTTTTGTGGAAAAAGCTCCTAGACAATCAATTTCCTTGCGGCACCTTTCATCTCTTTGTTTCTCATGCTGTAAATGACTGGATTCTTTACTGGAGGTAGCACCGAATAGAGAACATTCACAGTGAGCTCCAGAACTGATGGGGTGGAGGGGACACATGGGTCTGACAGACAATGATCCCAGTGGAAACGAACAAGAAGATCACACTGAGATGAGAAAGGCATGTGACGGAGGCCTTGTGCCGGCCATGCTGAGGGAATTTCATGCTGAGGAACACGTTCCTGATGTTCAGAGGGCACCTCCTGTGTTTCAGTTTGTGCTCACTGCCTCTTGTCCTGTCACTGGGCACCACTGACAAGAGTCTCACTCTGTCTTTTCCATTCTCTCCCATCAGATGTTTATACACATCCATAAGATCCCCGCAAGCCTTCTCTTCTGCAGGCTAAACGATCCCAGCTCTCTCAGCCTTTCCTCACAGACGATGAAGGCTGCTCCAGTCCTTCATCATCTCCATGGCCCTTCATTGGATTCTCTCTGTGTCATCTGTCTATGTCTCTCTTGTACTGGCGAGCCCCGAACTGGACGCAGTACTCCAGGTGAGGCCTCACCAGTGCTGATGTCTACGCTGTAACCTCTGTCTTCACAGACAAAGCATCAGTTCCAGAGAGCAATCTCTGGCTAGCCCTTGGGTGCTGGGTGGCATGCTTCTACAGACTCTAAACTCTTCTGCAGTAGTCTGGCCAGGCAAATGTCATTTGCTGAAACACAGACATCTGGAGTCATTTGAGCTGGTCGTGGTTGACGGCACGGAGCTGGCATATACATCGCAGGATTCAGAGTAGATTTGTATCCATACAGAGCAGCAGCTGAAGGCGAGGCAGGACACTCCCTGTGTCTAAAATGCCACAAGAAACTCCATAATTCAGTGTTCCCTGTCCATATCAAGGTCATTGGGAGTGCCAAAAATGGTGACAGCAAATCAGAAAATGGCAGTGCGGTTGGAATGGGCTACTCATCCGCAAGATATTCCCTACCAAATCCTGTAACTAGGGACACTTAAGAACATTGGGGGGTACCCAGAGTTCCAGAAGGACTTTGGGAAGGAACCCTACAACCCCACATCAGGAATCAGGACCATGTCTCCAACACCCAGAGAACCTAAGAGTACCAGAGGGAACCCAGTTGCCTTCAGCAGGAAGCCTTTTCCATCTCATAACTATTGAGTGAGTCACAATCCCAAGGTTCGTTCCAACAAGGACACGGCAGTGTCTTTGGTAGCATTTAGCACTGGATGAGGACATCCAAATGCACACATTTCATGAGACAATCTCCATGGCAGCCATGGAATCTGAATTCACAGTGTTGTCCGTGGGGATTTAGTCACTGCCATGGCTGAGTTCAGAGAACAGTTCATCCAGCCAGACGCTGTCTGCTTGGGCAGTGCTGAACAACCCTCAACTGCAGTGACTGTGTTTGGAAGCTCTCCCATGACTAGAAGGGGAGTTTAGGCACCCACACCACATTAGGCGTACCTAGAGTGCCATTTTAGTCCCTAAACACAGGTCTTGAACAATATTTTAGGGTATTGAAGACATCTGCACGGGGCTGGCAGCTATGACATATGATCTAGAGGAAACGTGCCCTTCTGGAGTGGTAGCTGTAGGCCAAATGGGACAGCCATAAGCATTAAAATGTCACCAGATGACTCTCTTCAGGAACTGACATTGCTCCCAGCCTGGTGGTTGTGCAGCTTAACGACTAACAAGCTTGTTGGTTCTGCTCTCAGAATTTTCTTCATCTGAAAAAGAATACTGACTTTGAAAAGGCAGAGTTGAAACTAGCTAATCCATTCTGGTGAAAAACAGATGTAGAGTTAGGGGACACCAAATGATGTCAAAGCAAGAGCTGGCCACTCTTCAGAATCCTAGGACACAGTGAAGGAACTCTTGAAGAAGTGCTGGAAACAACAACAATGAAGGTGACAATTTGGTGCTCTTACTCTCATTTTTAAAGATAAGGCAAATACATGAATCGATGTCTTTTATTATTCCCATCAGGTATCCTTATTTTGCCGTCTGCCTGTTTCCAAGCTACTTCTTTCTCCAGACCCGTAAGACAGTGTCCCATTGGTTTTTTTTACCCTTATCTGCCATCTGAAGGCCAACAAGATTCAAAAGCGTTTTCCTGGTATTGCCGGAATCCTTTGCCTTTTCTCTTGCTTTCCTGTCTTTCCCACCGCATTTTTAAGACCCAGGTTTTCACTTGTGTAAATAGATGTAATTCAGGCAATGTCTTAATGATAGCCCTAGGACCATGGTGAAAAAGAATTGTTGCTGCTGCAGTGGTAATTCCACACTCCTATGCGGTGGAACACAAGGGTCTGCACTCCTAAACTGTCGGCATGTTCCTGGGACTGGTAAGCAGTCCAGGGGAACCCCCAGGAACAAGTCAGGATTTAGCATGAGCTAAAGTCTACTCCCAGCAGGCAATTTGGGTGTGGCATCTCAATTTTGGCAGCTAGGAGGGTTTGGTAGAATGGATGTGGCCAGACTATGTCAGCTGGCCTCTGGGCCAGAAAACAGGCCCTAGCACATAGAATTTACTTCAAAAAATACATAGCTTAAGCGATTTAACATGGTGATGGCTGAAAGTGTATCCCTTGGTGCTGAAACAATCATCTCACCTAAGTTGGAGAAACATTTCACGTTCCTAAGCATAGGAAGTTCGTCCTCCCTATGTGACGTCCAGAAAGTGACTTCTGGAGGCCTTGCACCATAACTGAAAGCCCCATACATATGCTTGAGAAACCTTAGACTGTCTACATCTATACTGGACACTTATGTTTTGACACCTGAATGGTTCCCTGAATGTCTCACCTGAACTCACGGTCTAAGCTGGGGAGAAATATGAACCTCCAGTGTCTTTCCAGACAGCTGATCCAGCTAGAGATATGTACATTCTGCTACGTAACAGGCAGGTGGTGCTTGTGGAGCTCAGGAAACCTGGTGGGTCTTTGAGAACAGCATCGTTCCCAGTGCAAGAACAGTTCATCCTGATACTCTGGAAAACAAGCAGGCCTACCAGGAGAGTGGCTTGCCGATGCAGGGAGCTCATGACAGAGCTCCAATGCAAAAAGGTGGCACACAGGCTACAAAATAAGTTTTAGAAACATTGCCAGGGCATGTAAGGACGGTGTTAGGAAAGCCAGTGCTCACCTCAGGTTCAGCTTTGCAAGGGCACAAGAAGAACTTCTATTACCACAGTAGTTGTGAAAGGATGAACAAGGAAAATGTGGGGAAACTGTTTTAACAATTATGATATGTGTAAATGTGAACAGCAGTGTCTGGATTTGCAAGACTGTCTGCGATACTGATGGAGAACTGTAGAGGGAGCCAAATGATGCGGTTTTGTTCCTGTTGTCTGCGGTTGTGGTCCCCGGAACAAACAGGCTGGAGCGTCCCACCACAACACAGAGGGAATTTGTGGATTTATGGGAGCCCAGAAGTGAATGAAGTTTGCCTCGTTGTGGACAGTCGGAACTTGGAGTTGAGGAATGGAGTGAAAACTTATGTGATTCACACCCTGGTTGCACCCCGTGCATCTAGAGGGACTCTGGAATGTGACAAGTAAAGGTCAGCCACAGTGCAGCTTAAAAATAACAATGCTGCAAATCTAGACATGTAGCAGAGAAAAGCGTGCCTGATGAGTGTAGTGGCCAGGGATGTCTCAAGGAGATGTGGAAAGAGCTGTCTTCTGGAGGTGTTTCTTTCTCTCCAGGACTATAGCTAGAGCCAACTTCAGACTTATGTATCATCTTTGTTGTACTACAGATTGAAAAGATAATCCTCAGGCCAGCTCTTGTGGTCTAGTTGTGACCATTCCAGCAGCCAGGATGGAATGAACTCTGTTCAGCTTCTGGAATTCATGTAAATCATTATACCCGTCTTTGGGTTGCCTAACACAGCTGTACAGAGCTCAGTTCACCTGTCCAAACATTTGAGGTGCCCTGGGGTACCCGGACATTCTCATCAGGCCACTAAATATGATGTAGAAACTACACGAAAACCACACTCTTCTGAACAGGCAGTTGGATGCCAGGTGGGATACTCCAGGGCATCTCAAACTGTTTGCAAGCCCGTATTCTGCTTTTGAGGAAGATTTGATGTAGATTTGATGAGGCAGATTTTTTGAGGTAGATTTGGTGTTTCACTCCAAAAGAGTAAACAAATGCTGATTCAGCGATGGTGAGAGGGGATCATGTGTGAGTGTACTCCGTGAGTGGCAAGGAGCAGAACTTGGGAAGCAGAGGGGCGGTGCCAAAGGGTCCTTTGTTCAGTCTGGTTTTGTATCTCCACTGTAAGAAGGAGATAATGAACATTGCTGGAATTTGTTCTTACATCAGTCACAAGGTAGGCTATTGTAGTTCCTTATTTGGAGCATTACCAGAGCTCTGGCAAGAGGTAGTGGGATACATGGACATCAAGAGAAGCCATTAAGCTCATGGTTTTGATCTCATGGAGCAGAGAAGGAGGTGCTCAAGGCCTAATGTAACAGAGGGTGGGGGCTGAGGTGCAACATTTAAGCCCGTAGGTGTTTGAATCCAGAGATGACCCTGATCGGGATGGAAGGAGGGAGCTGTGAGTTAGGATGGAGTCTGTCAGCAGGCTTGTGGTTCATGAATGTGTCAGCAGTGTGTGTTGCAGTCACAGTGTCTTGGCTGATCACTATAACTGAAGCAGGGAGAGCAGGACCTGTGCATCTGCCAGTGCCTTGGAAGAGCAGGTTTGGAGAGGTGGGTCCATGGCATTTCCTTTCCACATGCCGTGTGTGGGGATCGCTGACTGAAAGGACCACCTTCCCGGTACCTGGGGTTTGCTGTTTGACTTCTGTAAGGGAAGTTTGATACAGGAGAAGTCTATGGCTTTCTGTGCTGCCTGTAATCAAAGTCTGTGAGTTTCTGCTCTAATGAACCCCAGCGGGAACACATTGTCCAAGTAGGTTTCTGGTCTCGCATCTCACACTGGGCTCCATTAAAACTCCAAGTAACTTTTCTTTCTGCTTCTGCCTGTCATTTCTTCAAGGCACCTTGCCAGATTTTGCCACAGCTACAAAGTGACGGGGAGGTAGCACCACATTCCTCAAGGGGCTCGTTAAAATGCTGACAGCCATAATGAGCTCTGCGTTTGGTTTTCTGCCGCTCCCTGGAGAGTTGTAAGCATTGTGTAGCTAATTAGGGAGTTCTGAGATGTGTTTCAATGAATATGTACAGCATGATTTTTGTTTGTCATTTAATTTAATTTGTATGACAAGAAGAATGGAAGGGAAGACATTTTGAAAGGAAATTAGTCCGGCTTGTATCCTAGTGGGAATCAGCAGAGAGAGGAAAAATCAAGCAACGAGTGGCCAGAGTTAAACTTTGATTCATGCTCTGGGAGTAAGACAGTTCTCATTACAGTCTATTCTCTTGTCACTGCAGCCCACAGCAGTGTCAAAGGCTTTATTTGCAAAGCCTTTGTCTGCTCTAATTAGCACTATCTTTACCTGTTGTACTAACTATGCACAGAAACAGGAGGAATATTCATCACCATTGCAAAATAATTTCAAGGCCTTTTTTAATGAAAGAAAGAAAAAATCTTAATTAAAAAAAAGTCCTATCTTTTACTCTGGTCCCACTGAACTCCAGTTTCCTCAGGACATGAACCCTGAAAAGAGCTGGCTCAGTGGAGAGATGGACAGGTGATAGAAATTTTCAGGGACAATTAGACTAAGGAATGTTTAAACAATGGAATGAAGGGATGGGTATTTTTAGAAATGTCAAATTCATATACTATTTATAGCCAAAAGAATGCTAAGAACAACTGTCAGCAAAACAAAGCAAAAAAATAATCATGAGCAAAACATGAGGAAAGAGGTAAATAGCAACATTTTTTTACAGTTAAAAATGGATGGATTGTAAAAAAAATCTTTTGATGGAGTGAAGTAGTGTTTCCTTTTGAAGTTTATTGCTTGTTTCTTGCTTTTATTATTAAAGCATTCATAACATTTCACTTTTGGGTATCAGTACTTATTTCAGGGATGGACGAAAGTAGCTTTCTTCTCCAAGCCTTGCATGTTCTGACCTTTCTAGAAAAGTGCACAAGACTCCAGTTGATGTTCTCAGCAGACTGACTTTTGAGAGAGCCTACACAGGCAGCTTGGACTTGAGTGTATTTTGAGTGAATTTAGTGGATCTAGCTGAAATCCACCAAAAGCCTTTCTTACAGTGTTCACATAATACGAGAGCCTGTTGTAATTTCAGTATAGCTAGTCATTTGCAAAGTCCTGCGCCTGGGACAAAATAAGCCCCCTCCCGAGGATAGGCTGGAGGCCTGGTGAACGAGGTGTTGAACCTGTCTCAGCAGTGTGCACTTCAGATGATGAAGGCAGACTGTATATCACACAAGATAATTAGAAACTGCCTGCTTTATGCTGAAATGCCACTTGTCGATTGTTGGGGGACAACCAGGGAAGTTGTATTTTCCATTGTCTGTGTTCATTCTCTGGTTTTGTTTTGGACCCAATGCTCGTTTCTTAGGGCCTACACTGATGTCTTTGATAGGCACAATGTTTAAACTGCATTTGGGGACCTACAGCATTGTTGGAAGTTCAGAAAGGGTGGAATTCATCAGATTAGAACTTCAAGGGCAGGATTTACTTCAGAAAGAAGAAATCTACATTAAGGCATCTATAAGCACATTTCCCAATAGTCATTGGAGGTCCAGCCAATAGAGCCATTTGAGTTCCAGGCATGGTTTGTCTGACTGGCAGGTAGATTTCTACTTCAGAGACAGCTATCTAGGTTCTACGTGAGGTTTTGGTATCCTGCGGAGAGGTGCCCGATACCCTTTGTAAAGTCTCAGGATACCTGAAGACAATCCAGTGGGGCCGGGCCAGAAAGAGCAGAAAGACGACTTTTGTTCTTCTGGAGTGACACGTAGAGGCCCACTTGGCTATCCCAAGGCAAGTCCAGTGGCCCTAGATACTTACATTTTGTCACCTGACTCATTCTCCTAGTGCAACCCAGATTCCTATCTTGTGGATAGGAATGGTTAGTAACAATCCTTTTCTTGTTGTGCAGGAAACCAGGTTATGTTTATACAGCTGAAGAAGTGGAGAAACTTCAGCTCCAACACCTCTGTTGCACTCACTTTTTCCAGTGTTCCCTCATTTCTGTCTTTGTAAATAGAAAAGATGCTTGGTCATGTTCTTTTCGCTGAAGATGGGTGACTAAAGATAAGCTACTGTGGTGGACTTCTCCCAGCACAGGCAGTGGCAGTGTCTACCTGTCCTGGTTTGCTTTGGGGTAGGGGTGTGATTCAGAAGAGAATCTCTAAATTATCCCCTCTAACTGTATTATTTCAGCTTATGGAACAGCTTAGATGGACGTGAACTGTTTCACTTTGTACGAACCCTTTGCACATTCACTTTGTACAGTGGCATCTCCTCTCGAGTAGCAGAGCACACACTGTTTTGACCCACCCACCTACTCCTATTGTACTAAATGGGCTCTCACTGTAGCAAAGCTAATACCTTCTTCAAACTGACAGAACAGTTCCCAGGAAGGAATGACTTCCACCTCCTAAGACATGCATGGTGGGACATCCCACCACTGTGTAGCACTTGTTTGAGCATCTATTCTGAATATCACATGGTGCATCTGTGGCCCTAAATTTATGTGTGCCTGTGTGTAGGGACATTTTTTGCCCAGTTCAAAAATCCTAAACTATTATGAGGGCTATGCTTAGTCACCAAAAAACCCAAACCCAAACAAAGCAAAACCAGGAGAAAGCTTCCATGACATGGAGCTGAGGGTTTGCATTGTAGCGCTGAGGGTATTGCCTGAGAGCCATTGCAGGTGTTTGACACTGCAGAGCTTACCTAGGTAGTGTCAGCTGACTGCGTAGAGCAGAAAGAACAAAACCTGTTCCAGTCTTATTCACACTGCCTCTTGAAAGGGATTGCTGGAGTGGTCTACTCCACAAATGTGTTTGTTCACTCCAGAGGGAGACAAGTAATTAACAGTCAGTTCTACCCTGTGGACATTCAGAGGACCAGGTGCCAAGGGTGAACAGAAGACTTCTTTGACAGCACTAAAGAAAATCCATTTCTTTCTGGGAAAGACAAACCCCAGGAGAATTTGTAGGGAAGAATCTATTTTCACCAAAATGAGGACAAAACATATTTTCCTTTCCTAGTTCTTTTAGTAAGAAAAAGCCCAATGCTTAGCTTCCATTTGCTGATGAAGACACCCCAATGTAGATGTCTTCATGTGTTCAAAATATCTGCTGTTACTTTATAGTCAGTGAAGAACTCTTCATGACAGGGGACAGCATGATTCAGCTGTGTAGTCAGCATGGGCAAGAATCAGGTGAAGGTGAGGATACTTAACTCTAGGTATCCAAATGAAGATGTAAATTGGGCATTTAAATCTTCATTATTATCCCTGCAGGTCCAGTCAACACAGTCACATGAATTAAATGAGCTATGATGTCTAAGAATGACAGTATATTCTGCTGCACAAGTTTCTGGAGGCTAGCAAAATATTCTGTAGCCTTAGCAGTATACGTTGACTTATTCTTCTAGTCTTGCCTATACACTAATGGTTGTCTAAAGAATCAAGTTACCAAGCAAGGTGAGGCTTCCGTCTGACCTTCTGTGGATGTTCTTGGGCGGGACTCCTCCGAGTTGACCTGAGGAGAGATTAACGGACCTATGTCTGGGCACCCAAATCCTGGTGTTTATTTGTGAGTCAGGCAACCAACGGTCAGAACAACCAGTGGAGCCAAAGAAATGATTCAGCTGATCAAATATAGGTGTTCTTGCTATGGGGACCTGAATGTCTCCCTCACGTCCTTTCATTTTCTTGCTCTCTATTGAGTATATTTGAAGCATAGAGGCATAACTCACATGGAGACACTGGTATTACAAAACCCAGCTGCAAGTGAGATGCATCCTTAAAGGCATGAAATGATTTCTACACATGAAATGAAGGAACAGAATCATAATGTGGCCTTACAGCAAAGGCGGCTAATGGTGTCCTGGGCTGCATTAGGAGCAGTTCCATTAGGAGCAAGAGCTCTCAATCCCCAGGTGTAAGAAATCAGGAAAGGAAGGCAAGAGACTGGCATGGATGAGTCGAGACCTGCTGGTCAAACTAAAGGGCAAGAAGGAAATGCACAAGCAGTGGAAGCAGGGACAGGGATCCTGGGAAGAGTACAGGGACGCTGCCCGGTTGTGTAGGGATGGTGTCAGGAAGGCCAAGGCATGGCTGGAGTTGAACTTGGCAAGGGACGCAAAGAATAATAAGGGCTTCTACAGCTATGTCAGCCAGAAAAGGAAGGTCAAAGAAAGCATACCCCCCCTGAAGTTGTGAAGAACACGACTGGCAAACTGGTAACAACGGACGAGGAGAAAGCTGAGGTACTCAACAATTTTTTGCCTCAGTCTTCACTGGCAACCTCTCTTCCCACACCTCTCGAGTGGATGGACCGCAAAACAGGGAACAAAGTCCCTCCCCCTGTAAGAGAAGATCAGGTTCGTGACCACCTGAGGAACCTGAACATACATAAGTCTATGGGACCTGACAAGATGCATCCGAGTCCTGAGGGAATTGGCTGATGCCATTCTCCATGACACTTGAAAAGTCATGGCAGTCAGGTGAAGTCCCCAGTGACTGGAAAAAGGGAAACATTGCACCCATTTTTAAAAAGGGTAGGAAGGAGGACCCTGGGAACTACCAACCTGTCAGCCTCACCTCTGTGCCTGGGAAGATCATGGAACAGCTCCTAGAAGCTCCTAGAAGCTATGCTAAGGCACATGGAGGACAGGGAGGTGATTCAAGACTTCAGCAAGGCTTCACCAAGGGCAAGTCTTGCCTGACCAGCTTAGTGGCCTTCTATGATGGAGTGACTACATCAGTGGACAAGGGAAGAGCTACTGATGTCATCTATGTGGACCTCTGTAAGGTCTTTGACACGGTCCCCCACAACATCCTTCTCTCTAAACCGGAGAGATATGGATTTGATGGATGGACTGCTTGGTGGATGAGGAATTGGTTGGATGGTCGCATCCAGAGGGTGGTGGTCAATGGCTCAATGTCCAGATGGAGATCAGTGATAAGTGGTGTCCCTCGGGGGTCCGTATTGGGACCAGTACTGTTTAATATCTTCATCAATGATACAGACAGTGGGATCGAGTGCACCCTCAGCAAGTTTGCAGATGACACCAAGCTGAGTGGTGCGGTTGACACGCCTGAGGGATGGTGACACATTCAGAGGGACCTGGACAAGCTCGAGAAGTGGGCCCATGTGAACCTCATGAGGTTCAACAAGGCCAAGTGCAAGGTCCTGCACCTGGGTCGGGGCAATCCCCAGTATCAGTACAGGCTGGGGGATGAAGAGATTGAGAGCAGCCCTGTGGAGAAGGGCTTGGGGGTACTGGTGGAGAAAAAGCTGGACATGAGCTGGCAATGTGCGCTCACAGCCCAGAAGGCCAACCGTATCCTGGGCTGCATGAAAAGCAGTGTGGCTGGCAGGTCGAGGGAGATGATTCTGCCCCTCTACTCTGCTCTGGTGAGACCCCACCGGGAGTACTGCGTCCAGCTCTGGAGCCCTCAGCACAAGAAAGACATGGACCTGTTGGAGTGGGTCTAGAGGAGGCCACAAGATGATCAGAGGGATGGAACGCCTCTCCTATGAAGAAGGCTGAGAGAGTTGGGGTTGTTCAGCCTGGAGAAGAGGCGGCTTTGGGGAGACCTTACTGTGGCCTTTGAGTACTTAGAGGGGGCTTATGAGAAAGATGGGGACAGATTTTTTAGTAGGGCCTGTTGCGACAGGACAAAGGGGAATGGTTTTAAACTAAAAGAGGGTAGATTCAGACTAGATATAAGGAAGAAATTTTTTACGATGAGGGTGGTGAAACACTGGAACAGATTGCCCAGAGAAGTGGTAGATGCCCCATCCCTGGAAACACTCAAGGTCAGGTTGGACAGCACTCCGAGCAACCTGATCTAGTTGAAGATGTCCCTGCTCATTGCAGGGGGTTTGGACTACATGATCCTTAAAGGTCCTTTCCAACCTGAAATATTCTATGATTCTATGATTCTATGAGTGTTTCCAGGAGGTTGAGGGAGGTGATCCTTCCCCTCTACTCAGCACTGGTGAGGCCACACCTGGAGTACTGTGGGCAGTTCTGGACTCCCCAGTTAAAGAGAGACATAGACATACTGGGGAGAGTCTAACAAAGTGACATGGAGATGATGAAGGGACTGGAACATCTCTCCTATCAGGAATGGCTGAGAGAGCTGTGACTGTTTACCCTGGAGAAGAGAAGGCTCTGGTGGGATCCTATGCATGTATATAAATACCTTCAGGTAAGGTGTAAAGGGGACAGAGTCAGGTTCTTTTCAGTGGTGTCCAATGACAGTATAAGACGCAATGGGCACAAACTGAAACACGAGAGGTTCTGTCTGAACATAAGGAAACATGTTTTACTGTGAGGGTGACCGAGCACCTGTACAGGTTGCCCAGAGATATTGTGGAGTCTCCATGCTTGGAGATATTAAAAAACCATCTGGAATTTGTCCTGAGCAGCTGGCTGTAGGTGGCCCTGCTTGAGCAGGGGGGTTGGATCAGATGACCACTGGAGGTCCCTTCTCACTTCAATCATTCTGTGATTCTATGATTCACCAGTATTGTCAGTGTGCAACGCAGAGTAGAAAACAGCTGTAATCCATCCTCTGGTTACCATCGGCGTGCAAGGTTTCCTGTTCATGACTCATAGTTCGGTGGTTTGCAGATAGTGACCTAACAGTCATAGGTCATCGTGGTGAGAAAGGTTAAGCTGGTTGCAGCACAGAAAACAAAGATTTGGGTGACACAACCAGAGTAGGAAATGGAAGTGGTGTTCAGCAGGGAGGTGGTGTTTAGCAGCGTGGCCTCCATGAGAAGAGGCCAGGGGCTGCCTTCATGCTGCCCTCATGCTAGACACAGACAGTTCCAGCCAGCTTGTCAATGGACCCACCTCAGACCAGCGTTGAGCCAATCAGCAAAGCTGGTGGCACCTCTCCGAAAAAATATTTCTAAAAGGGCAAAATGCTGTATGGCAGTGAGGAGTGAGGAAAAACAAAGTGAGAAACAATCCTGTGAACACCAAGGCCCGAGAAGGAGAGGGAGGTGCTCCAGGTGCCAGACCACATATTCCCCTGCTGTCCGTGGGAAAGACCACGGTGGGGCAAGTATTTCCCTGCAGTCTGTGAAGAGGACCACTCTAGAGAAGATATCCACACTGAAGCCCGTGAATGAGACCACAGTGGAGCTGGTGGATATGCCTTGAAGGAACTGTGGCCTGTGGAGAGCCCACGGTGGAGCACGTTTATCTTGAAGGACTGCAGCCCATGAGAGCAACCCCATGCTGGAGCAGGGAAAAGTGTGAGGAGGAATGAGTGGCAGAAACGAAATGTTACAAACTGATCACAGCCCCCATTCCCCATCCCCCCTGTGTCTTAGAGTTGGGTCGGAGGTCGAGAAGTCAGGAGTGAAGGAGTGAATTTGAGCCTGGGAAGAAGAGGGGGGTGGGCAGAAGGGTTTTTTTTGTCTTTGTTTCTCATCATTGTATTCTATTTTAACGGCAAGAAATTAAATTAATTGTCCCAAAGTCAAGTCTGGTTTGCCCATGATTGTAATTGGTAAGTGATCTGGTCTTTATCTTGACCCATGAGCTTTTTCAATTTATTTTTATTTCTTGCAAAATATAAAATTTACTGATTTGCCAGAAGGGAAAGATGAAACTAAAGGGAACGAAGCAAATTAACAACAAAAGATCACAGAAAACTGTACGTCATTGGAGGGAAGATTAGTTAATAAAAGAAAAGGTAGAATGAGAGATTTTTGGGGCTCTGTGAATGACATGACTGACAATAGGGCAAACTGCTCAATGGATAGCAAAAGAACTAATGATGTTATTACTACAAACTACTGATATTTGTATAGCTTGCTGGTGTTTGCAACAAGGTATGACAAATTTATTTTAGGTATGCATTAGAACATCATATGCAATTGCATAGTTGCTATCACTGAATAGCAAACATTTAACATCAGTATTTTTGTGTATTTAAAGCTATTAAATGATATATTGTTTTATAGTATGCACACATAAAATTGCATTTGAATGTTTATGCTGGAGAGAGACTCTGACAACTTAATTTTTAAAATACTGAGATAATAAATTTTCATGGTATTGTCAAATGTTTATTATTGCAGCTGGTTTGTTTAGCAAAGCTAAAGCATCACGGCTCAAGACCTGAGCAGAATGACAACATGAATGAATGAACCATGGAAGTAGGGGTAAGATGGCGTTTAGCCACAGACACTGTCACTAAGAAGAGCTTAGGTCTTTTGGTGTCTGCAGCCTGCTAGTTAGGGGTGTAAGCAGAGACTTGGCCTCATACCAGACTCTAATATTGACCAAATAGATAGCGCTGATGATCAGAAGATACCAGGCCATCAGGGGAGAGAGCTGTAATCCTATGTCTGCAGAGCCCGCTGTAAGCCCCCACCCTAGCCAGGATCTAAGGATCTAAGACACGGCTGTGTTATGGCACAGCTGTGTAATTATCACTCAGACAACTACAAAAAATCTGTGAGGAAGTCTATAGAGAAGAAAGGAGTACTGTCCGATTACGGACAGAAGCGGAGTTGGGGAAGTGTTATCATCGCTAACTCAAGGATTCAAAACCACACAAAAACTGCACAAAAGTTCTAAAATCTAAAAAGAAGGAGGGATGCAAGTCAGGCTAGTCAGGGGCTGGGCAGGAATCATCAATCCATTCAGTCCATCACCAGTGTGTGATGGGTTGACGTTGGCTAGCTGGCAGGTGCCCATCAAGCCACTCTATCACTCCCCTTTCTCAGCTGGACAGGGGAGAGAAAATATGACGAAAGGCTCATGGGTCGAGATAAGGACAGGGAGATCACTCAGCAATTACCATCACAGGCAAAACAGACTCAACTTGGGGAAGTTAATTTAATTTATTGCCAATCAAAGCAGAGTAGGACAATGAGAAATAAGAACAAATCTAAAAACACCTTCCCCCCACCCCTTCCTTCTTCCCAGGCTCAACTTCACTCCTGAATTCTCTACCTCTTTTCAAATGTATTATGAACTGACAGCAATCCCCATTCCCCCTGCCCCTGCGCAGGGAAATTCACCCAACCAAAGAGTAGGTGTTTAGTGTAGGTGTAGCGAAATGAAGTTAGCCATCCCAGGCTTATGATCAAGGAAAGAGCTCTCTCATCTTTGAGGTAGGGCAGCTGTTCTCATACAACAAGCATTTTAGGTCAACTTCACAATGAAAGGTGCAATTTTTGTTTTGGTTTGGTTTGGTTTTTTTCTTCCCCCTGATCATTCTTAGCCTTCATCTCTCTAAAGGGCTCCAAAATGTCAGAAGTACAGGTCTAAGCCAATTATCCTAAACTCCTTTTATTGCAACAGGAAGGAATAGATGTCTCCTAAAGACATGAATTACATCAAAAACCAGGTGTGAAGGACAGTCCAACTCTATCAGTTCACCACTAAAAATGGAAATAGCCTCAGGGTTACGGGGTCATGTTCTGGTATTGGCATAGTAAATATCAGCAGTCTGGTCAGATCAATTTGAAAAGAATATTCAACTGTTTATTGTGGAAACCATCTTGCCCAAGCTGAGACACACCACACTTGACCAGTGAAAATCAGCCTCAAGAGGAAGATGGTGTGGAACCCAACCCTTGATACCGGAAGCATTAGAGCTCTGCATCTCCTGTTCTGTCTGCCTTTGCACTTCTCCTACAGTAAGCTTTTCAAACAGGTTAATGAAATGAATGAAGAACTTAGTGTGCTGGTCTTTGGACCAGCTCTTCCTTTCACAGGTCTCCCATTCTCCAGCCCTACCATTCATGGCTCCTGTCTGCTCTTGACCCGACTTTCCTCCCTCTGCTCCCTCTGCTGCCTACTGGATAAGATGGCTCAAATCGCTCAGTCCTTCTTTTGAGTCTGAACTGACAGGCAGAGCCAATCTGAATTACTATTCAAGTGAGCGATGCATTTTCATATTCTTGGCTTTCAGGCATGAAATGGGAGGCTTTCTTTCTCAGGATTTGTTCAACGTAGTCCCTGGAGCTCTGTACTGCTCATGAGTAGAGATTCAAAGTAAAATTCTGCTGTATTTATTCCATGTAAAGCTAGAAAATGCCAATGTGATACTCTGCTTTAACCTTTTCAAGTAAATCAGTGAGATGATCTCAGTCAGAATTCCCAGTTCTCAGCTCAATCTGTCTGTGCAGGGACCTGAGGGGGACTGGAAGTCTTTGGGAGGTGTTAGCCATGATCTCAGAAACACTTCTGTGTCACACAGTTTTGACACTCCAGGTGATCTCACGATCTCCTAGTCCCCTCTCTGCATCCTTCACTGTTTGAACACTACTGTAAACTTTTCAGTGTGTCTTGATTCCTGCCTTCCAAGTAATATTTTTGGTCTTAAAAGGCATGAAGATTGGGACTGGAACATTGGCTCAAAAGAATAAAGGAAGTGCAACAGTGAACAGTTACCATGTGTAATCTAACATCAGGGTTCACCTGCCCGCAGAGATGTGCATGGCAACGATGAATGCCTCAGAATAACCCCCGGATATCATACCTTGCCACTCGACTTTCTGCTGGGTCCTGCACTCTCTCTATCAGTCTTGTACTGATTCCCTACGTAACCTCTGGCATCTCAAATGACACAAGGAATCCTAGAAAATGAAGGAGCTACTCCTCTTGGAACACTTTTCAGGCCACATAGAGGAGACGAAGGCCATTTGGGAAAAGTCAGGCTGCATGTACCAAGGGTAAAACCTGATCAACATGATCAACCTGACTGCCTATTACTGTCTTTGAAAAGCAGCAACAAACAAGTTGAGAACTTGTGGATAAAAATTAATGGCCAAGCCAACAAAGGAGACCTCATGGTTGGTGTTTACTACAGGCCATCCAGTCAAGAGGAGGATGTTGACAAAGCGTTCTTGCTTCAGTGAGGAAGCATCACACTGATCCTGCTGGAGGACTTCAGTCACCCTGACATCTGCTGGAAAAGCAGAGCAGCAAGCTGTGAGTAGTCCAGGAGACTCTTGGAATGCATTGAGGATAATTTCTTAATCCAGGTGATAGACAGCCTGACCAGAGAAGCGTTACTAGACCTGTTGCTAAACAACTTGGAAGGACTAATTAGAGAGGTCAAGACTGGTGGCAGCTTGGGATGCAGTGATCATGCCCTGGTAGAATTCACCATCTTGAGAGATATGGACCAGGTGAAGAGTAGAGTCAGGACCCTGAATTTTGAGAGAGCAAATTTTCAATTGTTTAAGGAATTAGTGGATGGGAGCCCCTGGGAAACTGCCCTCAGGGATAAAGGAGCAGAATATGGCTGGCACTTCTTTAAGGAAATTTTCCTTGGAGCATAAGAGCTTTTGATTCCCATGTGTAAGAAATCAGGCAAGGAAGGCAGGTGACGAGCATGGCTCAGTCAGGACCTCCTGGTCAAATTAAAGTGTAAGAAGGAAATGCACAGGCAGTGGAACCAGGGACACGTATCCTGCGAAGAACATAGGGATGCTGCCTGGATGCGTAGGGATGGGATCAGGAAAGCTAAGGCACAGTTGGAGCTGAATTTGGCAAGGGATGCAAAGAACCATAAGAAGGGCTTCTACAGGTACATTGGCCAGAAAAGGAAGATTAAAGAAAATGTATCCCCCCGGTAAATAAGAGGGGAGATCTAGTGACAACCAACATGGAGAAGGCTGAGCTACCCAACAATTTTTTTGCATCACTCTTTCCATATCTGTCAGGTCCCTGAATCTCAAGGCAGGGACTGGAGGACAAAGAGCTACTGATGTCATCTATGTGGACCTCTGTAAGGTCTTTGACACGGTCCCCCACAACATCCTTCTCTCTAAACCGGAGAGATATGGATTTGATGGATGGACTGCTTGGCGGATGAGGAATTGGTTGGATGGTCACATCCAGAGGGTAGTGGTCAATGGCTCAATGTCCAGATGGAGATTAGCGATGAGTGGTGTCCCTCAAGGGTCCGTATTGAGACCAGTACTGTTTAATATCTTCATCAATGATATAGACAGTGGGATCGAGTGCACCCTCAGCAAGTTTGCAAGATGACACCAAGCCAAGTAGTGCAGCTGATTCACTTGAGGGAAGAGATGCCATCAAGAGTGACCTTGACAGGCTTGAGGAGTGGATTCATGTGAACCTCATGAAGTTCAACAAGGCCAAGTGCAAGGCCCTGCACTGGTGTTGGGGCAATCACCAGAATCGGTACAGACTGGGGATCTATGGACTGAGAGCAGCCCTGCAGAGAAGAACTTGGGGTTCTGGTGGATGAAAAATAGGACATGTGCCAGTAATGTGCACTTGCAGCCCAGAAAGTCAGTCGTACCCTGTGCTGCATCAAAAGAAGCACGGCCAGCAGGTCAAAGGGGTGATTCTCCCGCTCTACTCCACTCTCATAAGACCCCACTTGGAGTACTGCATCCAGTTCTGGAGTCCCCAGTACAAGAAGGACACAGACCTGTTAGAGCGGGTCCAGAGGAGGGCCATGAAAATGATCAGTGGACTGGAACACTTCTCTTCTGAAGAAAGGTTGAGAGAGTTGGGGTTGTTCAGCCTGGAGAAGAGAAGGCTCCAGGGAGACCTTATTGAGGCCTTTCAACTTATAAAGGGGGCTTCTAAGGAAGACAGAGAACAACTTTTTACCAAGGCCTGTGGTGACAGGACAAGTGGCAATGGTTTTATACTAAAAGAGGATAGATTTATCATAGAATCATAGAATCATTAAGGTTGGAAAAGACCTCTAAGATCATCGAGTCAAACCATCAACCCAACAACACCATACCCACTACACCATGTCCCTAAGCGCCTCATCTACATGTCTTTTAAATACTTCCAGGGATGGTGACTCCACCACTTCCCGGGGCAGCCTGTTCCAAGGCCTGACCACTCTTTCATTAAAGAAATTTCTCCTAATGTCCAGTCTAAACCTCCCTTGGCGCAACTTGAGGCCATTTCCTCTCGTCCTATCGCTGTTTCTTGGGAGAAGAGACCAACACTCACCTCGCTACAACCTCCTTTCAGATAGTTGTAGAGCGCGATGAGGTCTCCCCTCAGCCTCCTCTTCTCCAGACTAAACAACCCCAGTTCCCTCAGCCGCTCCCCATCAGACTTGTGCTCCAGGCCCTTCACCAGCTTCATTGCCCTCCTCTGGACACGCTCTAGCACCTCCATGTCCTTCTTGTAGTGAGGGGCCCAGAACTGAACACAGGATTTGAGGTGCGGCCTCACCAGTGCCCAGTACAGGGACACGATCACCTCCCTGCTCCTGCTGGCCACACTATTTCTGATACTGGCCAGGATGCCATTGGCCTTCTTGGCCACCTGGGCACACTGCTGGCTCATGTTCAGCCGGCTGTTGACCAGCACTCCCAGGTCCTTTTCCGCCGGGTACCTCTCCAGCCACTCTTCCCCAAGCCTGTAGCATTGCATGGGGTTGTTGTGGCTGAAGTGCAGGACCCAGCACTTGGCCTTGTTGAATCTCATACATTGGCCTCAGCCCATCGGTCCAGCCTGTCCAGGTCCCTCTGCAGAGCCTTCCTACCCTCGAGCAGATCAACACTCCCACCCAGCTTGGTGTCATCTGCAAACTTACTGAGGGAGCACTCGATCCCCTCGTCCAGATCGTTGATAAAGATATTGAACAGGACCGGCCCCAGTACTGAGCCCTGGGGAACACCGCTCGTGACCGGCCGCCAACTGGATTTAACTCCGTTCACCACAACTCTCTGGGCTCGGCCGTCCAGCCAGTTTTTTACCCAGCGAAGAGTACACTTGTCTAAGCCGTGAGCCGCCAGCTTCTCTAGGAGAATGCTGTGGGAGACAGTGTCAAAGGCTTTACTGAAGTCCAGGTAGACTACATCCACAGCCTTTCCCTCATCCACGAGGCGGGTCACCTGGTCATAGAAGGAGATCAGGTTGGTCAAGCGGGACCTCCTTCCATGAACCCGTGCTGGCTGGGCCTGATCCCCTAGTTGTCCCAGACATGGCTCGTGAGCACTCTCAAAACGAACCGCTCCATAATCTTCCCCTGCACCGAGGTCAGGCTGACCGGCCTGTAGTTCCCCAGATCCTCCTTCTGGCCCTTCTTGTAGATGGGCGTCACATTGGAAAGCCTCCAGTCGTCCGGGACCTCCCCAGTTAACCAGGACTGCTCGTAAATGATGGAGAGCGGCTTGGCAAGCTCCTCCGCCAGCTCCCTCAGTACCCTGGGGATCCAATCCGGCCCCATAGACTTGTGAACGTCCAGGTGGCATAGAAGGTCATTAACTTCTTCCTCTCCAATTATGGGGGGTTTATCCTGCTCGCTGTCCCTGTCTTCCAGCTCAGGGGGCCGAGTACCCTGAGGATAACTGCTCTGACTATTAAAGAGTGAGGCAAAGAAGGCCTTAAGTACCTCAGCCTTATCCTCGTCCTTGGTGTCAACGATCCCCCTCGCATCCAGTAGAGGATGGAGATTCTCCTTGGCTCTCCTTTTGTCATTAATATACTTGTAAAAGCATTTTAGATTTAGATTAGCTATAAAGAAGAAACTTTTTATGATGGGCGTGGTGAGTCACGGGAACAGGTTGCCCAGAGAAGTTGTGGATGTCCCATCATTGGAAGTATTCAAGGTCAGGTTGGCTGGGGATTTGAGCAATGGCAGGGGGGTTGGACTAGACAATCTTTCAAGGTCCCTTCCAACCCAACCCATTCTATGATTCTACGATAAATTAACTAGATTTGTGGTCCAGGAGAGAGCACGGTATATCATTTACCTTGACTTTAGCAAGGCTTTCAGCATTGCTTCCCACAAAATCCTTGTATCTAAGTTAGGTCATTATGGTCTGCATGAGTGGACAATTAGATGGGTGAAAAACTAGTTGGACAGTTGTCCTCAGAAGATAGTGACTAATCAGTTTGTCTTCAACTTGGAGGCTAATAGTAAGTGGAGTGCTGTGGGGGTCTATACCAGGACCCACCATGTTTATCAGTGACCTGGAGGAGGGGCAAGGGAGTGCATTCTTGTCAGTTTCACAGATGACACCAAATGGAGGGGACCAGTCAATACGCCTAAAGGCAGGGCTGCCCTTCAGAAGGACTTAGGCAGGAGGAATGGGGCCAAAAGGAATTGCAAGAAATTTAGCAAGAACAGATGTACCTTCACTTCTGGCAAAAATACAGACTGTCAACTGATTGTCTTGAGAACAGCTCTGTGGAAGAGCACTTAGAGGACCCCGTGAGCAGCAAGCTGAACATAAAACAAGCAGTATGCCCTGGCAGCAAATAAAATCAACAGCATGCTGGGTTGCGTTAACAGGTCCATAGCCACTAGATCAAGGGAATTGATTGTTCCCCCCTAGTTGGCACTCATTAGACCACATCTAGTCTACTGCATGAAGTTTTGGGTCCCCTGGTTCAGGAAATTGGAGCAAACAAACTGGAGCAAGTTCAGAGGAGGGATACTAAGGTGGTTGGTGGCTTTAGCACATGTCATGCGAGGAACCGCTGAGGGAAGAGGATTTGTTGATCCTGGAGGAAGGAAGGCTTCCAAGGAATCTAACAACAGCCGTTCAGTACCTGTTATGAGTGTTATGAAAAAGAGGGAGCCAGGCTCTTCATAGTTGTGCAGGGTGGGAAGATGGGAAACAAGAGGACTGTGTTTAAAGGAAACCTTTTTCACCTTGAAAAGCAGTCCAGCATTGGAAAGGGGTTACCCAGAGACATCCTAGGTAACCTGACGGCAACCTGAATCAAGGCCCTGCAGTTCCACATGAAGATCGAAATGTCAAATTTTCCAAGTTTTCCCTCAGCCTAAAGCTACATTTGCACTTTATTTGTTGATATGATTTCAGATAGAATAGAATAGAATAGAATAGAATAGAATAGAATAGAATAGAATAGAATAGAATAGACTATTCCAGTTGGAAGGGACTACAACGATTGTCTAGTCCAACTGCCTGACCACTTCAGGGCTGGTCAGAAGTTAAAGCATATTATTAAAGGCATTGTCCAAATACCTCTTAAACACTAACAGGCTTGGGGCATCGACCACCCGTCTAAGAAGCCTGTTCCAGTGTTTGGCCACCCTCTCCTTAAAGAAATGCTTCCTAATGTCCAGTCTGAACCTCCCCTGACACAGCTTTGAACCATTCCCACGCATCCTGTCACTGGATACCAGGGAGAAGAGATCAGCACCTCCCTCTCCACTTTGCCTCCGCAGGAAGCTGTGGAGAGCAATGAGGTCACCCCTCAGACTGCTTTTCTCCAAACTAGCAAACCCAAAGTCCTCACCCCCTCCTCAGATGACACGCCTCCCAGCCCTTTCACCAGCTTTGTTGCCCTCCTCTGGATGCATTCAAGTACTTTCACATCCTTCTTAAATTGTGGGGCCCAGAACCACACACAGTACTCAAGGTGAGGCCACACCAACGCTAAATACAGCAGGATAATCCCCCTCTCTTTGCTGGCTGGTTGTACTGTGTCTGATGCACCCCAGGATGCGGTTTGGCCTCTCGGCTGCCAGGGCACACTGCTGACTCGTATTGAGCCTGCTGTCAGCCAGCCCCCCCCGATCCCTTTCTAAAGGGCTGCTCTCCAGCCACTCCTCTCCCAGTTTATACCTGTGTCCAGTGTTACTCCGTCCCAGGTGCAGAATTTGTCATTTGTTTTTGTTAAATTTCGTGCCATTGATTACCGCCCAGGGCTCCAATCTACCTAGATCCCTCTGCAAGGTCTTTTAGCCCTCAAGACAGTCAACAGCACTTCCCAGTTTAGTATCATTAGCAAACTTGCATTCATCTCCTACGTCCAGATCATTGATGTTTACCTCTTGCCCTGCGCATCTGTTTATGTTTATCATCCACTGGAGAGGTCTGGTGACGTCGAAGATATACAGTCAGTGCTTCAGATGGTCTCTGGCTGGTGTCAATCATACAGGTCTTTGTATCATCACACAGGTCTTTGGTGCTTCCTCATGTACCAACCTTTCAGGCATCACACACACAGCGCAGGCATTTCTGGTTGGGTACCTCATGGTGATCATGGGTCTTAGCATCATCTACTTCAGTGATCTCCAAACTTCTTGGATTGCACACCCCATAAGTAAAAAATTTTTGAGCACGCACCCCCAATATATGTGTATTTATTTATTTATAGATCATATACATATGCTACCTACTAACATGTTATATAGATAAAAACAGAAATGAAAAAAGGATGAGATGAAAATGAAATAAACACTATTAAAAGTTATTTTAAAAATATTAGTGGTACAAAAGTATTTTATTGCCATGCCCCAATGGATTATCTTGCGCACCCCACTTTGGAGACCACTGATCTACTTCATCCAAAGGCATTGCTCAGCACTATGCTGGTTATGCATTGTAAAGGTCCCTATCATGTACCTGGAGTACCAAGAACTTTCGGAAGATGTGAATTTCCTGAGTTTAGATTAACTTCAGGGATGTTATCAGCATGGCCTAACTTGCCTCTTGGTCCTCTGTGGCCTCTCGTAGCTTTGAGAGAGCTGAAGAACTTTCTAAATGTAGAACGTAAACCCTGGAGTGGTCTCATCCATTTGACCTCTTTAAGCCGTCTTTGGCCTGATCAAGCCGCTAAAACTTTCTGAGGCTTTATTTTGAGCATTACCTTGAAATTTTTCTGCAGAAGGGATCCTGGGAACCATCTAATTTTCCTGCAAAGTGTCATGTCAGAGGGACACAACCCTGGACTGAAAAGTTGCTACCCAAGCTGGCAGCATAGACACACTCCACGGGTGGAGTTAATTTGCCTTAACACAGATGTCTAATGGTATTTGAGACTGCCTATGGTATTCAAGACTTTCAGATGAGTCTGACAAAGGACTTGTGGGATAGTCTCAGCTTCTCACGCCCCGAAGCAGCATCTGGAGGGCAGGTTGGATCCCTGAGTGTGCAGAATGTCACTAGATGTCGATATTCAGACATCAGTATTCAGGCAATGGACTCCTCCCACCTCTGATGTCTTCCATGTTGGTGTCCCCGTGTTTGTGAGGTGCCCAAGTTCTGATCTTCTGATCCCCTAGCTGTTTGGGGGAGAGCTGGTCAACACAGCCACTGAGGCCAAGAGTGTGTTTCAGGTCACTTTAGAGGAGATCTGCACTTGATCAGATTAATTACTCTGCTGGCTTAATTGACTTCACTAAGTGGATCTTCACTGACTGTATCAGGTGTTGAGACACCCGCCCCACAGATACAAAGCTTCACTGTACATGCCTAAATCCAGATGTCTGCATCTGCAGCTCATTTCCCCCGCTGCAACTTAGGATGACTTACATCGGTGCTTCACGTCCCTGTCACCCCCGTCGGCTGATCATTACAAGTCAGCATCATTTTCAAAAAAGAAGGTACTTAAGATGAAGCCAAGAAAAAGAGTGGCGTAAATCTTCCAAAGTTTTTGTGACGTCTGGCTTTTACTTCTAAGTTACAGTTGTTTGCTCCGTGCATGGCCAAAAAGGACTTGTGGAATGTGATTTATTTTTCTTAAGACTGATGGCTAAAATTATTGTACAAATCACCCTTCGGAGGGATCAATATTTCTCTCTTGGCTGAAGACAGTCCCTGAACCACTGTCTTGGATTTGGTCTGTCAACTGAGATGAATCCTGTCCTTAATCTGTCCTTACTCTGCAGCTCATGCAGTTGTTGGATTTCACACCATAGGTAACATGGAAGATACCTTGGGACTTTGGCTGAGATTCTTGAACCCTCCTGAAACCTCAAAAGAAGCCTGGATACCCTGAGGTATAACTCACCACTAGATAGCTCTGTGTAGGGAACTGAATCAAAGCTCCACAATGTTGATATTAAAGACACGTAAGATGAATCATGTCCACTGCTGTCTAAACTTTTTACCTCTTGGAATGAACCGTAAGCCCAGCCAATTGAATAGGCCAAGGAAGAAGGCATTTCTGAGACAAACAATTACACTCCCAGAAGACCACAAAGGATCTTCCTAGGGAGATCACCACACATCATCTTGGGAAGGGAGGAAACTAGAATAAACCAAATTAAATAGCTCTGGTGTAATGACTCACACAGGAAAAGCTCTGAGAAAAAGCTAGGCCAGTAAAGTAATTGCAAAATAGAAGCAATGTTAATGGCACTAAATTAAGCATTTTCTTTTTCTCCTTCTAGGCAGTTAGGGTTGAACCTTTTAGTAGTATATATAGTGCTTGGAAAGGCAGGTTATACGTGCATATAACCAGCACACGTGCAAAAGATCTTTTTGCTGGATATAGGTTGGTTTTATAAAAAGCTACACACTTGAAATGTCACGAAGAAAGATGTGATTTTGTCACTTACGAGACAGGTCACTGAGACCCGTGCATAAGAAAATCCTCCTCAAAAGAGAAGGCATCTCAAAAGGAGGAGTGTTCTTTGGCTAAAAGGCAATTTCAAGGGATTAGGTGACAGAACAATAACCAGCTGATACGATCTGAAAGATGTTCCTAAGGGTTCATAAAACAAAAGGTCTTCCTCCCAGGAATATTTGATTTTCTCAATCTGCATGGTGAGTACTTTTCCTTTATAATAATACCATAACAAAGATGATCTGAAGCATGACATATGATCCAACTCCTCGAAGGGGATGAAAACATGTGTATTAAGACAATGTGTATTGTCTTCTCCCCAAAAGAAGAGGTTTTCTAGCCCTTGCAAACATCTCTAAACATGCTGTCCAATTAATTTATTAGAAGTAGTCACTTTATCAATTTAAATATTCCATATTATTACTTCTACTACTACTATTATTATCTCTGCTATACCTCAAGATTTGGTGGTAGATTAATGTCAGGATTCTTGTTAAGCTTTAGTAGTAATTCATCCTTCTTTGATTGTAATAGGCATGAATTAAAGTATTTTCATTAAAATCATTGCACAAAAGTACAGGGAGTATTCATCTCTACAAGTTAGACACCCAAGTCTGAGGAAGTACTTTAGGCTCCGTGTATTGTGAGTGGAGAGAGCAAGAGAGGACCAGAAGGCAATTTTCAGATTTATCTTCGTTACCTGCTTAAGATGAAGATGAGTTATCCCTGCCAATGTTTATTGTAATCAACTAATTAGAAAAACCTGCTGTGACTAACTCAAAACTTGCACATGTTTTAGCAACCTCATTTAGGGCATTTGGCAACATTAAATGCTTGATTTGGTTGCATACGTACAGGTTTCTGGTTCCTTTTGAAATGTCTCAGGGTTACCTGACCAGCCTCCCATTGTGTCCCCTAAGGGCAATGGGGCAATGGTCCTCCACAGTGCCTGCCACTCCTCTGTAGATGTCTCATTAGTCTAGGAATTCAAGTGGATCCTTCTGACAATGTTTAAAAGTCAGTAGAATACCTCAGTGGCATTTTACATGCCTTACGAAGTCCCGTCTCATCTCCAGGTTGCAGAAACCTATAAATACATGTCCAATCTGCCAGCGCTGTATTGATGTCCTGAATACTCAATGGTGCTTAAGATGTTATTAGACATCTATGTTTAAGCAACTGAGTTCCATCCCAATTGGCCAAGTGTAAGTTACTCACCACAACTGGGATTTGTCTCACTTAAACTGAAATCTACAGCTCTGCCTTTTTTTTGGTTAAGGGATAGTTACAGGCAATCCAGGAAACCACTTCTTCTCATGTCGTTAAGGTATCTACCTTAGCATGAGGTGAATCATGTCCTGCAAATGCCTTTTATATCCATTGTTCAAAAAGGGTTTCTAGATGATTTGGTCATGTAGCTCTCTACAAGGAAAGATGCTTGAAGGTGGATGAGCGGGCTTTTATCTTCTGTTTGTTTCTGGAGATGGACTCCTCTCTTCTTTGAATCACTCCTCAGCAAATCAGGGGCTAATCATCTATTCATTTCATCAGGGAACAAACTCCTCTCTGAAAGTACTAGATACTAGTAGTATGATAGCCTACTTAGATTTAGCACCTTATTTTTAGTAAGGTAGAGGTGTGTGAGATGAATTTAACTAAGCATCTGACACCAAGGACAAGGAGTATTGTTGGGAGGTTTAGTTAAACCTTGGTAGTGGAGGTATTCATAAAGGCTTCGGTCAAGTGATGCTCCTTTTCAGAGCTCCCCTTGGGTATGCCTATGCTTACAGGGTCACCCACCATAAAGCTCCAGCCCTTTAACTGTCCACTCCCTGCCCCCCACATGCCCCATTTTATTTTAACTGTCTCTTTAGGCTTTGAAGATCAGACACAGGAGAAGAAGAACGGATCACTGCTTCATACTCAAGAGCTTCTTCTACAGTGTGCATTCATTTGCCTTTGCATGCTTAGCATTGAATTTGAGTATTACTCAGAAAGGCAGTGTAGACTTCATCTTAGAAACCAGTGAGGAGGGGTAGCAGGCAATTCAGAGAGGAGATCTTATTGAGCCTTGGTGAATCCTCTGCTCTGGAAGAACACCCAGGAAAAAGGGAACACTGGCTCATTTCAGGAACAAGGTTTTGGAGACTCTCGCTCATTACTTTTTGGTTTTTGTGTGCTTCCCTCAAAATATTTTTATCTGTTTAAAGATAAGCTACAGATGGAGAATCAAACAACAGTGATGGAGTTCATCCTCTTGGGTCTTGCTGATGATGATCAACTCCAGTATGTGTTCTTTACCACCCTATTAGTCACCTACATCTTGAGTTTAACAGGTAACATTCTCATCATCACCATCACCCTGATAAACCGTCATCTTCACACTCCCATGTACTTCTTCCTCAGGAACTTCTCCATCGTAGAGATTGGCTTTACCACCACTGTCATCCCCAAAGCATTGGCCAACTTGGCTTTAGGCAAAAAAACAATTTCTTTAAGCGGTTGTCTCACTCAAAGTTTTCTCTACTTCATGCTAGGTACCACTGAGTTTCTCCTGTTAGCTATAATGTCTTTTGACAGGTATGTGGCCATCTGCAAACCTCTACACTATGTGGCCATTATGAATTCACAAGTCTGCAGCCTGCTGGCGATTACTGCCTGGATTGGTGGGACTGTCCTTACTCTTTCTCCATCAGTGGTATATATCCAGATCCCATTCTGTGGTTCAAACATCATTAATCATTTTTTCTGTGATAGCACACCAATGATTGAGCTCAAATGTGGAAATACCAAGGTCCTAGAGTGCATGATTTTAATCTCAGCAGTGTTCACCCTACTGGGTAGCCTAGCTATTACAGCTGTATCCTATATCAACATCATTGCTGCTGTGGTCAAAATCCCTGCTGTGGCTGGCAGACAGAAAGCCTTTTCCACCTGTGCCTCTCACCTCACTGTGGTGTCTATAATGTACGGCAGCTGCATCTTCATGTACCTCACCCAGACCAACAGACTGGACCTCAGCAAGGTGGTGTCCATCTTGAACACTGTGGTATCTCCTCTGCTCAATCCATTCATCTATAGCTTGAGGAACACACAGTTGCAAGAGGCCCTAAGGGAGAGCATCAAATGGAGTATAGTTATTTCTAAACACCCAGAAATTTGAGGTGCTTGTAAATGTGGACGCAATGGAGAACGTGAAAGAAAATAATTTAATAACATTTCTGTCCCTCCTTAGACATCCGTCCATTCACTGACATACCTATTCCTACACATCCATCCACCCATGCATTCATCCATTCATCAATCCATCTACAAACAGTTGTCAATATTCCTGTAGATTATTGAAACCTGTTCTTTCAGTTTTTCTCCTTCCTTTTTCTTGCCACAAGCTTTCTGGTTTTCTTTTCTTCATGTTGAATGATTTAGGATAGTGGTAGCTAGTCCACAAACCACTCTCTTGCTGGGTAGTCCAAGTCCACATGAAGAATGAAGGGAAGTACAAAGGGCTTTGTGCAAACAACATCACTGTGTCATTTAAGGAGCCACTTGTACACACAGAACAGTTCCTTCAATGGAATGAAATCAGAAAGTATGGGAAGGTATGGGACAGAGGGAAAAATAACGTCGTCAGCTATCTGTGAACAAATGCCTGAGCCTTCCATCCTCATGCGTCTCAGTGATACGTGATGTGTGATAGATCTTTCTCTGATGTATATATACTTCACTTTGAGCCTCAGCAGGTGAAGAGTGTTGGCTGCTGTGTGAGCCGGCACAGGCAGGATGCAGGAACAAACATAAAACAATGGATGAAATGCAAAGAGTAAATTTATTTTCGTTACCTCGCCAACCGGGGGATCCCCAAAGCAGTACCCTGGCAGAGGCACACAGGCGGGGACACAGGCACCACGGGGCTCGGTTCACGCTAGAAGATCACCGAACCTGCTGTTTTCGCCCGTATATCAGGGTTTCGCACAGGCACAGTTTACCACCGTGCTTTGATCTTTCCCCACAGCAGGGCAGGAATCTCAATCGTCTTCAGTACGGTGCCTCTAAGTCTATCACAGGCCTATGTTATCTAAACACAGACGTTCTACTTGTCCAACACACAAGGCTAAACAATGGTTAGTACGATATATGTGTTTTTCGACACCTCAGCTGCAAGTCACTTGAGCATGTTTACAGTTCTCCTCGCCAATCTTCCATTATTTTCCCACAGCTACCTCTATAATCCAGTGAGTGAGGGTGGGAAGAATGCTAGATGTTTTCTGAAACAAACTGTGTATTTTTTGTTCACTGATGAAGGAAACAGTGTCAAATCTGTAACATGTACAGGTTTCAGTAATTCATATCATGGTTGCTGGAACCCATCTTATTTAAATTTTAGGAAACTGGGATGGGAATAATCTTACGTAACATCAGGGGTTGGATTCAGCACCTGATTTGGACCTATGTATAGGCATCTAAAAATAGGCATTAGGATATGTGTACACATGGTCATCCCTGGCCTACACTAAGAAGACAACAACAGGAGTGATGAGAAGGCATTGCAGACAGCAAAAGGGGTGTAATATGTGTACAGTTTGACCTGACTCAGGGCATCGCCAAAAATCAGCAACATGGGAAATGATGGGACACTATTGATAACAAATGGGGAGTACGAGCTTAACAGAACTAATCAACAAGGTAGATATTACCAGAGCAACTATATCATAAGTATGAAAGAAGTCTTTAAACATAACAAAACCTTGGCTAGTGAGGAAAGGGTAAGCAGAAGTGGGCTTTTTATTTAAGGGGATAGCTAGTGGTAAAGGGGAAGAACTTGGGAGGGGAAAGGAATATCAGGTGAAGCAACTCATGTGATGGTAACTGTCAGATGGTACATCTGTCAAACAATCCTGCTCCTGATCGGTGGAGTTCGGAACAGGAGAAGAAACCTGTTGCTGTCATAACCATACTTGTGTCTGACACCTTCATGGTTGAGAGACCTGGTGTCTTTTCCTTAAACTTGGTGAGGGAACACCTAGGGGACAGGAAAGGCATTCTGACTTCCTAGTGAAGAACTCTCTTTTACCAGCATCTTGTGCTACTTTAGATGCTCTGGACTGCAACATGAACAGGGCTAGTAGATACGGCTTAGGGGCTCCACAAGATTCAGCTCCTGTACAGTAGGAGCTGCAGGCCAAGCTGAACGTACCAGAACATCTCAATGGAATCACCCTTCTGACTTTCAAAAATGGCTTAAATAGAAGTGTTCTAGGGTATCAGAGCCATTGTCATGATTTGGGTGATACAACACAGGATGTACCATATACCTTCTGGAGCAGCAGCTGGAGACAAAATGGAATAGCCTGGGACGTCTAAAAAGGCCCTAAATTCCCCGGAAACATTATTGCCCCAATATATTCTTTGAGTAATGAAGAGAAGTAAGTGTGTTCAAGGCATTGTTCATCTGAAAGATAGTCTGCTTAACAGGCAGGGATTCATGCCATAGAATCGCCAACAGGATGTCAGAAATGTCTGTATCTCCCCGTGATACCAAAAGCAGCTTAGACCACTTGTCTAGAACTGGCAAAATTAATTCCTCTCTCCTTTCTGTTCAGTGATTTTCAGTGGACTTTTGTCCCTTGGATTTACTAATCACACTTTCTGTTATTAACAGCAGCGAAGGGAAATAACACAGAAGAGCTTTCTTTGGCATCCCGTACATTAAAGATCACAATATCCTGCTGGTATCAGCTCACTAACTGTCACTATCACATTGCATTGAGCCTCGTCATTCTCACCCTCAAGCGTTCCATCCTGTGCCCAAGAAGGCTGCACACACGAGCAAGTTTGAACATGTTTTTATTGGTGGTCAGAAAGCAGAGCAGGAGGTAGCACTGTTGGGCAGCAGTGGGAGGAAGGGAATAATGTGCAAATGTGCATGCTTGGGACCTGCTTTTTTACCTTGCCACGGAGACATTCCTTAGTGCAGAAGCCTGTGCGTATGCCATGAGGGCATCGCTGACTCCATTTCAGCTGCCCCTGGAAGCCTCTGAGCGTCAGCAGATTTTTGATGCATTGTGGAAACGGGGCACTGAGCATTTTAGTCAGAGGAGGGAGAGTCAGGGAGGTCTTGGAGCGCAAACTTCCTCAGCTCTTCACATATCCAGGCTTCAAAATAGGACACTGGTAAATACTTCAGGGAAGATACGATATTTGTGTCCATAAGAAACACTGCCATGAGCCTTCCCATTGCAGACTAATGGGCCACCAGAATCACCCTGTGAGGTAAAAGGAGTGGGAGAGGTCAGACATGTCAGAGCACAGCTTCCCTGCCCTAAGGAAGAAACTGGCCCTCTTGCCTCCCTCCGTGTAAAGAACCTCCTCTTTCGACCATCTCCCTCCAGGCCCAGCTCCACAGGGCTTGTAGCTGCCTCACTACTCCTCTAAGCCGATCCGTGAAGCAATTCAAACCTGGAGTCTGTCTGAGGTTCCGAAACTGCCTTCACAACCCTGAAAAGAAGAACGTAGTCCTACTTTAGACATGTGGGCATATCCGAGCTATCCCACTGTGTCAGGAGGATATGACAAAGGATTTACACGAGATCTGGAGCCTGCTGGAGCAGTGGCTAGGCTGGCTAGAATATCCCCAGGTACGTAAAAAGGCACACGATGCTGACAGTTGGGCAATTGCACCCCGGTTCAGTCAGCACATCAGCTTCAGAGCTCCTGAGAGGAGCCTCGGCACATCATTCTGAAGTATCCAGTTCATTTTAATCCCCCTCGTCCCCCACCTGAGAACCAACCTGACTGTCTAGTCCCAACCTCAATCCCAAGCTTGGAACCCGAAACAACACTTACACAGAAAGTAGATTTCTTGCCATCCTCATCACCAGCACAGATCATAGACTGACACAGATAGTTCCTTTTGAAAGACTCCTCACACACTTTGTCATGCTGCACCTTCAGGTCCATCTCCATCAGCACACTAGTCTTATCCCATGTCATCAATGTCCAGCCCCAGTCAGCCACTTTGCGTATAGTTCCCGGTTCCACACGCTTGTTGTGGCTGGGCAAGGGGATACGACTCACTTCCTCAGTTTGGTCCTTGGCTTCAGCTGCCAAGTAGAGAGAACATAGGGTTAGAGCAGGCAAAGGAATGGGAACAAGTCCATGGTGTCGTGGTTTAAGTCCAGCCAGCAACTAAACACCATGCAGCCGCTTGCTCAGCCCCCCACTCCAGTAGGATGGGGGAGAGAATCGGGAGGGCACAAATAGGAAAACTCATGGATTGAGATAAAAACAGTTTAATAACTGAAATAAAACAAAGTAGAACAGTAATAATAACAATGATAACAACAACAATAATAGAATATACAAAGCAGGCGATGCACAATGCAACTGCTCACCACCCGCTGACCGACACCCTGTGTGTCCTGAACCGTGAGAGCCGCCCCCCGCCTCCCCAGCTTTTATACAGAGCATGACGTCATATGGTATGGAATACCCCATTGGCCAGCTGGTTCAACCGCCCTGGCTCTGCTCCCTGCCCCAGCTTCCTGTGCACCTGGCAGAGCATGCGAAGCCAAAAAGTCCCCAGTGCACGTACCACTCAGCAACAACCAAAACATCAATGGGCCATCAACGCTCCTCTCATACCAAACCCAAAACACAGCACGCCCCACCAGCCACCAGAAAGAAAGTTAAGTCTCTCCCAGATGAAAGCAGGACACTGATGTTTTCCATGGGACTCTGGCCTTAAGTAACACAAAAATCTGGTCCACAAAACTGTGTAGACCTAGCAGGAGGAAAAGTGAGTAAATAATCTCAGGAGGTGTATAATCCTTTCAGTAGACAAAGGGAAGACTAGGCAAAGGAGTTCCGATTTAGACATCTGTTTTACAGATTTTGAAAGTTAAGTAAGAGAAGTGTACTACTGAAAGGCAAACTTGGATTGAATTCTTAGTGAGACTATTATAAAGCAAGCACTTTAAGCACATCTTTTTTTGGGGGGAGTGCTCTTCGAAGCATGGAAGAAAATCTGAAGTTTATACGAGGTACAACATTTTTTCTGTTGCTGCTAGGCTCAAATCAGTTGTTGCACGTGCTGAAATTGAGCACACACTTCACATTACCCTCAAGTAACCCCTGCAGTCCTCTAGTTCCAAACAGAAATACAGCTATGCCTAACAGAAGCTCCACTGGTATGCCATTTGTCATCATCAGAGATGACAAGACAGAGATTGTCCAGATCTTATCCAAGACTGTGCAGCTTGAAGAGCCAAAATTCCAACTGTATCAAAGGAGGAGCGCTCTGTGGGTATCCGATTGGGAAGTGGAGACTCATAATTGCCAAAGCTGGAAGCTGGTGAGTTCTGGCACCAGGAGGAAGGCTCCTGCTCCACCTGAAGATTTTCAGTTATGGAATACATTTAGTACGCTCAGAAAAGAGGAGGGACTGCAAGCATGAAGGAGTGAGAGCTCTGTCAAATGAAGCATGAGAGCCAGATGAGCCTGACCACCAACAGAAGGAAGAGGTGAATGATAGTAGTGAGAGGCTCCGTGCTGCAGTGGGCAGACACCCCCATCTGCCAATCTGATCGCTGTTGCTTGCGTGGCCCTCAGGTTATCACCCCCCACGGCTCCTCATCGTGGGCACTAAGGAAACTGCCAAGTGAGACCTGAAGTGTCAAGCACGGCTACATCTGGCGAGGGATGTGAAGGGCAACAAGAAGGGCTTCCATAGGTCTGTCAGCAGCAAAAGGAAGACTAGGTAAAATGTGGGCCTGCTGCTGAATGGGGCAGGAGTCCTGGTGACAAAGGACGTGGAAAAGGCTGAGGTATTCAGTGCTGCCTTTGCTCACTCTTTACTGTTTAGACTGGCAACCCCTGGACCCTGAGACCAGTGGGAAAGTCTGGAGCAAGGAAGTCCCTTATCCTTGGCAACATGTAAACAAATTGCATCAGGTTAAGGAACATGCAAACAAATTGGACATAGGCAAGTCCGTGGGACCTGATGGGATACACCCACTGGTGGAGCTGGTTGATGTCATTGCAAGGCCCCTCTCAACCATCTTTGGAAGGTCATGGCAATAGAGGGAGGTTTCTGATGACTGGAAGAAAGGTGCCATTCCTGTCTTCAGAAAGAGCAGGAAGGAGGATCCAGGAAGCCTCAGGTCAGCCAGCTCAGTCCCTGGGAAGGTGATTGAGCAAATCCTCCTGGAAGACCAGCATAAGAAGCTGATGAGGAGTAGTCAGCATGGATTTATGAAGGGCAAATCATGCTTAGCCGACATGAAAGCCTTCTACAATGAGATGGCTGTCTTGGTGGATGAACAGAGAGCAGCAGATGTTGTTTACCATCCTCTTAGTAAGGCTTTTGACACTGCCTCCCATCACATCCTCATGGACAAACTGAGGAATTATGGTCTAGCTAAGTGGACGGTGGGGTGGATTGAAAACTGCCTGAACTTGTGGGCCGAGAGAGCTGTGTTCAGTGGCATGAAGTTCAGCTGGAGGCCAGGCACTAGTGGTCTACTACAGGACTAAATTCTAAGTCTGATACTTTTAACATCATCATTAATGACTCAGATGATGGGACCAAGTGCACCCTCAGCAAGTTTGCAGATAATTTGAAACTGGGAGGACTGGTTGGGTAAAGTCTTGACAGGCTGGAGAAATGGACCAACAGGAGCCTCATGAAGTTCAGCAAAGGGAAATGCAAGGTCCTGCACGTGGAGAGGAATAACCCCAGGCACCAGGACAGCCTGGGGACAGACCAGCTGGAAAGCAGCTTTTCAGTCAAGACGTGGGGATCCTGGTGAACACCAAGTTGAACATGAGCCAGCAGTGTTCCCTTGTGGCAAGGAAGGCTAATGGTATCCTGGGCTGCATTAGGAAGAGCACCACCAGCAGGTCGAGGGAGGTCCCTTCTTCTCAGCACTGGCGATGCCACAGCTGGAGTACTGTGTCCGGTTCTGGGCTCCCCAGTATGAGAAAGATGTGGACATACTGTAGGGGGTCCAGAAAGGGGCCACAAAGATGATTCAGGGACTGGAGCATCTTTCATATGAGGAGAGACTGAGAGAGCTGGAACTGTTCAGCCTGGAGAAGAGAAGGCTCAAGGGGGATCCTGTCAATTTGTATAAATACCTCATGGGAGGATTCAAAGAAGATGGAATCCGACTCTTGTCAGTGATATCTGCTGAAAGGACACGAGACAATGAACACAAATTCAAATACAAGAAATTCCATGTAAACATAAGAAAAAACTTTTTTACTGTGAGGATGGCTGAACACTGGAACAGGTTTCCCAGAGAGACTGTGGAGTCTGCATTCTTGGAGCTATTTAAAAACCCAGGGGGATATGGCCCTGAGCAACCTGCTGTATCTGACCCTCGTTTGAGCACAGGAGGTGGGCTAGGTGATCTCCAGAGGTCCCTTCCAACCTCAACTGAATTTCTCTGAAAATGGCCAAAGTAAAACACTGCTTCTTGCATGTCATTTTAGACAGTTATGACATTGTTATGAACATTTGAGTTACTCACCTTAAGGTCTCTTCATGAGTGAGAAAGAAGAACTTCACAGGTGCTCTTCACAGAAACATTTAGGTATCTGCTTAAAGATGTGATGAAACTTTGTCTGGAAATGCCTCTCCATTGAATAGAAATCTATGGCAGCATGAGCGTGGACTGTAGAAGTCCAATTTTGGTCAGGTGAATCTCTGCCAGTACCACAGGGGAAAGTTTAAATATCACGTCAGTGAACGTGGACTGATCTTCTTCACATTAGATTCCTTGAGATGTGGAAGCATCAGAGATGATATCTTAAACTCAGAGGCAGGGGGCTATCAAAACTCCTGGGGGAATAATTGAGGTGACTGAGATGCTGTCAAGTATCTGAGACAACGAAGACACAGCTATAAGTGATGAACAGAACCAGCAGGAGATTGGTACTCTTCTGGAGTGTCAGCCACAAGGCAGGTGAGATCCTCCGAGGAATCTAAAATAGCACTGTACCTCTATGCTTAGGTGCATGGCTAGCTTTCCTGATGTCTTTCATTGGCAGACAATGACTATTTTATTGGGAGGGGTATTCTTGTTTTAATTATCCTTTTATTTCTTCCAAGACAGTCTCACCTTGTTCCCACAAAGAAGAGTTTACTTATGTGAAGGCAGGTCCTTGCATAGACTTGGTGGGTTATTGTGCTGCTTCGTTGTTTTTTTTATTTATTTTTTTTAAATTTAACATTCTTTTCTGCTTGCCCCATGTTTCCCTTAGGGGACTGACAGGAGCGTCAGCCAGCCACAAGGAAATCCAGACCTTCTTGTCTCTCATATACATAACCATTTGTGAGATCTTGAACATGCAACTAAAATAACCACACTGACATTTTGGAGGGATTCACTCGTGTCAGATGCACTTTACTAATGGGCTTCTGGGAAGGTGGTGTTACCGCACTCGTGTGTAGCTGCTGTGGCCAGGGAGTACAAGTGAAGCCTGCACCAGGCAGGTTCAAGGCTCACGCTCACACTCAGGTCCAAACTTCGTGCTTGTCCACACTGCCTGTGCGTTAGTGCTGGCTCCAGATTGCAATACGCCAGCTGATCTTTCCACCTGGGAAACTCGGGGACAGCAGGGTGGGCAGAGCAGGTGCAAGAGCAGATCTGGCTCGCCCTCACGTCTGCTGCTACAAGCAGTCTGTACGCCAGTGCCTGTGGCTCTTTCGGTGTGAGAACTTAGACTTAAGATTGAGACATAAAAATCCAGATGAGGAACGGCTCAGCTCCAGTTCCTGAAATAAGTGCATGCCAGCAGATATGTTCTTCCAAACGTAAATTTAATAGAAGATAAATCATATTGTGCTAACCATCATTGCTGGTTGACAACAGACTTCAAGGAAAAGAAAGTAAATATTAAATATGGCACCTTTCATGGACCTGTTATCCTGTTCTCTTTCACTTTTTATAAAATTCAGATTTCCCACAGAATTTTTTTTTTTTTTTTTTTTTGTTCTCCTTTCATATTGAAATCTTCACCTGGAAAATTTAGATTTTAATGACTCTGAAACACAAAATGCATTCCCACAGTATTTTCTTGGTAATACTGGAACAAATCACATCACGCTTCACTCAAATCATCACTACATTTTTTATTCCTTTATTCCTTTATTTATTCATTCATTCATTTATTTATTTATTTTTAAATTCAAAATGGGAATGAAGTATTTGAGGCATATTAGAAAATTCCCATTACTCCAAACTATATTTCCGCTCCTCCTCCTGCTACTTTGCTTCATGGAACTTTTCTTCCAAGATGAATACAAAGGCCATCTGAATCCTGGTATGGTTGTGCAGCTGTCCAGGTGTGAATGCTCAGTGTTAGGTGGTTTTATTGTCAACAGAGAGAAATACTCGCTTTGGCACATGGTTCCTCTCACCAGCTTAAACAGCTTCTTTAGGATAAGAGGAATGAGGTCAGTGTTTCTACAGATTTCACTGAATGCAGGGACTACATCTTCATTAATTCCCGTGTCAATTACTGTCTAATCAGCTGTTTGGTAAGACAAATTCCACTCGGATGTAACTTTTATCGTCTCTTTCTTAGAGAGTCATTCAGATACTTTCATGGCTTACCAGCCCGCTCTTCTTCTACTAGACCTTCAGTTGTGTGCTGTGAGTGATCCTAAGGAAGTCTTCGAGACATTGTTGAATATATTGTCAGGCAAGTGAACGATGCTGAGATTTCTAACCATTTGTTTTCTCAGTAACATGGTTTTACAAATGGCGATTCCTTTGTTGTGCCTTCTCATATTTTCCTTTTCTTCTTTTCTCTCTTTTTAAGAAGACAAGGAAAAAGTGCATCCTACCAACTGTGCATTGAGATGTGTAATACTTGGGCAATGAAAACAAAGGAGGAAAGAATGGAGAGCTGTGCTGAACTGGGCAAAGAGATAGAAAAGGAATTTGGAGGCAGGTATTGTACATTAGTGATTATCATGACAATGATGCCTTCTTCATCCCCGGTAGAAATGCCCACCTGCATTTGTAGTAAAAAGTTGCCCTGTAGGTTGCCATCTATCTGTTTCTTGAGTGTGACTGGTTTTTGTGCTTTGTCTCCACTTGGTCTTCCTCAGTGTGTCTTGGAGAAGAAGGTACTCTAGAAGGAGTGTTACAATCATCCCATGAAAACCTCCTAGGCAAGTTTATCTCATTTTTAATATCTTTGATTACTCTTTGTATTGTATGTGCTTTGAAAAAAATCACCTTTGGGGTTTTGTGAACTTGAATTCCAGTGTAAATCTTGGGTAAAGCCACTGTAGGAAGATTTGGTGGAACTCATATTGCAGAATACGTGCCAGTGATATTCTCGTCCAGGGACTAGTTTCCAATATCCACAAAGTTTTTAAGTCTCATGAAAGCACTTAGAATCTGCCTCCCTAAGTAAATAAAAAAAGAGGCCTAATCCTGAACAATCACTGGTTTGCATCTGTCCGTGCTCCTGACTGAGCCTGTGTTGTCAGCAAGATTTCTCAGACATGCCAAACTGATGAAGTATAGGGTCTCGGCAGCTGCAGGTAGTGGATTACTGAGTGGATTGCTGCTGGACACCTAGGGTGCCCTCATGTCAAGTGTCGTTTGGAACTTCCATCTCTAGAGAAATTTTGAAATTAAAAAGTCATGAGCCAAGACATCTGAAAGCAAAACTGGGTTTTCTTTAACAGGCAACTCCATTCTTACTGTGGGTTTTTTTGTGGCGGCTAATCAGCATTTCTGCCCTTTTATCGAAACTGAAGCTTGTTTTCAATGAACTGAACTCATTTAGCTTGTATCTGCAATATTTAATAGCCTCGGTTGTGGGTGAAATGAGGATTATTTGGATTTGCACCAAAGAGAGCAGGAAGAGGTCTAAGCAAGACACAAATAAGTTGCAAAGTAAAATTTCACACTGAAATTCCTCAAATACATTTGCAATGTTAGGTGATACATTACGTGTTTAGATCCAGGGCTCTGCTAGTTCCATCAGCCACAGTGTATGTGCAGTTTTTGGACAGTTCCTTCTGGAGTGAACCGACTAGTGCTCTGAGATTAAATCTGGACATTGCAGACAGGTCTTTTTTCTCTCCAATGCCTGTTCCAAGGAGTGTGTTCACAGATAAGGCTTGGATCTCTGTCTGCGCAGTACAGTCCTCCAAACTCTTTCACTGGGCTGATCTTCTCACGTTCTTCTCACATGATTTCTTGATGCTCTCATGGCTTTCAGCTAATATTCCCCTACCTCGTACAGGTCATTCTACTGGGCTGTAGCACGGCTCTCACTTTCAGCTGGAAAGAAGATGAAGGGAAATAGCAATCCCCCTGAACCACAAGAAGGCTGTAAGAGGCCCAGAAAAGGTCAGGCCTCACTCTTGTGCAGCACTGGTGTAACCAGTCCATTCCAGAGCCTGTGAGCCTCAAGCCCGGCAAATATGCCAGCTGGTGTAGGGCCCAAGTCCTGCATAGTTTGTGCCTTGAGTGGCTTATTCAAATCTGTTTCAGCTGTACTAAGACTCCATTGGTCTCTAGATTCCATCACCTGCCCTGGCTGGATGTGCACTTATGATAATGGAAGCTTTGCCACCTAGCGTGTAAGTAGAAACCTGCATTTAGACAACTGCAGTTAGGTGTCATGATCTCTAGCTGGCTCATGCATTCATTTCTCTGCTCAAAGATCTTCTTATCTTAAAACGATGGTTGCATAATTCTAGGGTTATGATCTCTCGATCTTCGAAAAGCCCATCAAGAATTCTGGTCTGCAATTGACCACAGTCAGAGAGAGAGGTCAGAGGGATTTGGATTCCTCTTGTCAGAATACAGCTGGACATCTGGTTGGGCAGGAGAGGCAAGGAGAGGGAGGTTTCAATACATTTTTGGGGTGCATCATGAGTGAAGACCAATGGACTCTTTTGGGGCTGGTCATATATATATATATGTTTATATATGTCTTATGAAATCTCTTTTTTTTTTCATTTGATTAGCTAACATTCAGCCCTCTGACCCTTTTGGTCAAAACCAAAATCATCTCGTTGATTGATGCTGGCCTGGCAATAAATCCTGCCTATCCTCTGGTCCTTCGAGCACAGCGGTGAACAGATCTGATCATTTCCTTTGGTTTCAGCTCTGGAGATCCTTTTGAGGTACGTGTGTGGCTATGGCTTTGGAGAACCTCCTTTTGCGTCATTGGGTTGGAGACTGCAGAAATGCATTACAATCATTGTCAAAGCAATTTTCAAAGAAATGTCTGAACAGATTCTGGCAGGTTGGTACGCTGATCATCGCATTGTTTGGGCTTCTTTTCTAGGCAGTTGGAGAAACAGATACTTGTAGAATGTGAGCCATTTTTGTCTTGTTCATAGGTATTGTATGGTAACCTACCAAGGTTATCAAGCTGTCAGGCTATCAAGGGTGCGTCAGGGGGAAAGCTCACAAATTTCGTATCCTCCCTTTTTTCCTTAGGGCTAACTCGGATTTTTCTGCCTGTAAGTGATATTACTCATTCCTTAAGGGCAGTTGATGACATTCATCAAAGAGAACCTCGTGCTGTTGAGCAGGGTGAGGACACATGATGTTGACATTGGATTCTTTCATATTGTTGGGGGAATTAGGTGAGGGAAAGACACTATACAAAACTATCACCATTCCTTGTTGTAGTTTGCGTTCCTTCCTAACATAGTATTTGATTTGGAATTTCTTTTGGAGGTTGACTCAAGTTGATGAAGTTTAGTGTCTTGTGAGAATTTAAAATGTGCTGGGATATTCAAATTGCTGCTTCTCTGGGTATTTTCAGCCATGTTCACTTTAGGGACAGTGGAGGCAGCTGCATGCGGAGGCTCTGGCTCCTTTGGGCATCTTACAGTAGGCATTGAAAATAGATTAACTGATCTCTTCAAGTGCCCATTTCTGTCTGACTACAAATAAGATTGTCAGGGAGCAGCGAGGGCCAGGTCCTCCCTAAGGGACAGGGAACCAGGCTCAATAACATGACCAGCAGGGCAGGGGCTTCACCAGCCAGGGTCCAGCCCTGCAGCACCGGAGAGAGACAAGCAGGGCAGTCCGAGGATGGCAGACAAGGTCAGTCAGGAGTCCAGATTATCAGGCAAGTCCATGGTGAAAAGGCAGGTCCAGGGTCAAGCTGGGAAGTCAGTCCACGGGTCGGGGTGTGGATCAATGGAGTCCATGGCCAGGCACATCTGTGGCTGAGCTGAACACTGCTACTTGTACAACATCAGTGAGACCCCTGGGCCAATGGGAAGGGTCCTGGGAGGCCCCAGGACCATTAGGGCCTACTAAGTGCGTTCAGGACCCTGACAGTAGCCTTCCATCCCAGCAAAGTGTGTCCTCATGTGTGGGAGGTCTGGGTTCAGAAGGGCCTTGCTGTAGAGCGATTTCATTGTGGTGTTGTCAGAGGACTATTTCAGGGGACACAGAGCTAGAGCAGGGACTGGCAACTGGGAAGGGGACATGGCACAAGAGATTTGGGGTTGGGTAGGGGTGTTCAGGCCGGGGTCCAGGCTGGACTGAGAGTGAAGAGGGTGGGACAGGGGGTTCTCTGAGCTGCCCCTGGCGAGCCTTGGCGGGTTGGCAGGTTTGAGGAAGGACATCGCTCAGGTGCCTGGGAATGGGTGGTAGGTTGGCAGCGTGGGGATATCAGAGCCCCGGGCCAGGCTTGTCCCTCAAGAGGAGTCATAGCGGCAAGGTCCTGCGCAGGTGTGGGCCAGGCTCCATGGTGCTTGGCACAGGCTCAGGAAGGCCTGAGCTAACTGCCAAGGGCCAGACGCTCCTAAGGGAAAGGGAGCCAGGTGTGATAACAGAGCAGGCAGGGCAGGGCCTTGCCAGCCAGTGCCCAGTTTCACAGGATCCAAGCGAGTCAAACAGGGCAGGCTTGGAGATGGCAGTCAGGTTCAACCAACGGTCGGAATCATCAGGCAAGTTTGCTGTGATGAGGCAGGTCCGAGGTCAATTTGGCAAGTCAGTATGGATCAGGACTGGTGACAGGTAAGGATCGGGTCTGCTGAGGGTAACCAGTCCAGTGATCGCTGGGCACGTCCATAGTGATGACACCATTCCAAGGTTAAGCTGGGAAGTCAGCTACATGGCCTTTCTGGGTGTAGCTGTACTTTGTTAAACAAAGGTTCTTGCTAGAAGTGACCCCAGAAGTGAGTGCTTGATTTTCTTTTATATTCTAGACTTAGCCTCTTCCTCAGAGAATGCTTGCATAGCCTTTTAAATATATTATACGTTACAATTAAGTGTAGTCTAAGAAACTAGCCATCGTTGTTTTGTAGCAATCAATTTTATTACTGGAGATAGGACTGATTTATTCTAGGAGTTCACAAACAAGCAAACAAACTGAAAAATGCGTACAATTTCTCTGTGTCCCAGACTATCAAGAAAACAGCTACATACTGCTGGACAAACGGTATCCCATTTCCCAAGATAGAGGATCAGGAAATGGATGAGAACAACCCTTCTGATTGCTGTATCTTCTGAGAAGACAAGTCATGCCCTACAGTCATGCACTTTCCACTCTTCAACAACATGAATTGTTCTGGTAACACGTACTCTATGCAATTTTGTCTCCGTATATTCGCATTTCGCATTCTCAGCATCCAGTGCCATGCATTTCAGAGACCTTCATTACTCAACACTGCTGCCGCAAATGGACACAGAAGAAAAGGAACAGGGCAGGCTTTATGTATAATGGAGAGAAGCTTGCATGGACATTAATGTACTCACCCTCTCAGTTAGGTGATGTCCTGAGCTATAAGGATTTTACAGTCGTCTTGGTTTGTTCTGTAAATCAGTGTAATTAAATTGTGGTCCTTCTTTTAAAGAGGAGTTGGGGCGGCATTACATTTAGAAGCCAGAGTAACGAAGTCTGGGATATTTACCACTGCTTCCCTTTATAGTTATTGGTGAGGAACAAGCAGGTCCAGAGAGAGATTTATTCCCCTCTCTCAGACAACTGGTTAAGCAGGTGACGAAAGAGGCACCTCCAGACCCTGACTGATCTCCTCTCTCTTCACTGGCTGCAGCAGGATCTTATTGTGATAAAGAACTTGGATGTGAAACTTGCAGATCTGTAGGGATTAATGTTTTCCTCAAGTCCGTGCTTTTCTTGAATGATTTTGTAGTTTTCTGTTTGGCATTTACTTACATATTTTGTCTACCTTTTTTCTAGATAAAAGAGAAGAATACAGAAAGAGGTTTCCCACCTTTCACATGTTCTTCCCAGAGGAGTCATCAAAGATCTCCTTGAGAAGGAGGGCTGAATGTATCCAACAACAGTGGGAAGATTCTGCAAGAGATAAAATGGCTTGTGTCTTCCTCTCATACAAAGGAGTTCTGAATGCGAGGGTTTTTTCCCTTCAGTACAAGACAACAAATTTATGAATCGCTATAAATGGTATTTTGGCCATTTGGTGTTAGTCTTCATACTGTGCTCTGGACAACTGTAATGTAGATTTCTCCACCTCAGCTACCTCTCTAAGTTCCTATACAGTCAAAAGAACCAAAAAGGTGCTCTTGGGGAGGGAATCATGTGGCACATTTTAAACATATTGGTGAGAATAAGATGGCCTGAGTTTCTGAAGGCCTGAAGAGACTCACTTTAAAATTGTCTGAGATGGAGGCATTGGTGTTTGCAAAGAAATTCTAAAAATAAAAAAAAAATCTAAAAATAACAAAGAGGAAGAATAAGGGATGAAGGAGGAAGAGAGAGAGAGGCTTTCCATGACGAATAGCTAACCAGGCAGTATGACAGATGATAAAGAATTAGACAGATAAGTTCTAAATAAACACATTAAAAGGGAAAAAAGAACCACTGTAATTTTTGCTTTTGACAATGGAAGAGGAATATTAAAGGAACCAAGAAAGAGATGAAGAAAAGTCCGATGGTCAGAGACTTACAAACAATGCTGGTAAAACTGGAGTGCCTCTGCACAAGGGGAGGGTGTCTGTCTGTATGAACCAGATGTGAGCTACTGCTGGGCTCTGGCTTGCTCATGGTACTGGCTTTTCTAACTTCTTTCTTTTTCTGTATTTCTGGCTTGTTCATTCTTCTGCATTTTCTGTGTATCATGTTTAAACCTAATTGTTTATTAAATAGATGAGTTACAGCTTGTTCCTAATGGCAGCCATATTTGGCTTTGTCCCACAGTGTACTGCACAATCCCAGTCAAAGAATGTGTCTGTAGTAACGTGGATTGAACCAGTATATCTGTGATGTTAAAAAAAACCCTCTGAGCTGTCCTGGAAATCTGGCCCTGCTTGAGCAGGGGGAGATGACCTCAAGAGTTCCCTTCCAACCTAATTATTATGTGATTCAGTGACATTTTTTGAAAACTACTTAAATGTCTAAACATAACTGAATGGGGGAAATTTACTGTAGTGTAGTTTGTCTATAGACAAGTCCAGGCACTACCAGTCAAAGGTCCATTCTGACTTGAATGATGAGAACCTGTCCATGAAGGAGGATAAATCATCTACAGTGATGCTGTCTTAGTGAAGAAGATACATTTAGTTTGCTTCATGTCAAACTCTTGCCAAGGTTGGAGTGAGATCAGTGTAGTAATTCTTCCTATGTTCCTAGAGTTTTCATTTGTATGACTGAGTCTCTGTCCTCTAGATCCCTTCTGCATGCTGACCCAAGGAATAGAAATTCTGTGACAGAATTCAGTCCACTGGGATCTGCATCGGAGACAGCTCCCTGCGTTGCTCTTGCTCTTTTATCTTGTAGTCGTTTCTGGGAACGCTCTTCTCCTTCTTACCATGTGTGGACTGAAGCCTCCACATCCTCATTTATTTTTTCTTGGGTAATCTTTCCTTCCTTGAGATCTGCTGTACAACCAATATTGTTCCTAGGATGCTAACCAATTTCCTCACAGAGAAAAAGTCTCTCTTTCAGGGACTGTACTGCACAGTTGTATGTTTGGCTCCTTGGGAGGAACTGAACGTCTTCTACTGACCGTGATGCCATGTGAATGGTATTTAGCGCTCTGCAATCCTCCTCATTATACAGCTGTAATGAATCAGAATATTTTCCAGGGCTGGCAGCTCTTTTCTGAATTACTGGCTTTGCAGTCACCTTGGTGATGATTGTACTGATGCTGAATCTGACTTCCTGTGGCCCCAATGGGGCTGCAGAAAGCCATTTCTACTTGTTCATCTCCCCTCATTGTGATCTCTACTTTCATGTATGTGTTACCACCTGCCAATAATTCCCTAAATCTGAATAAAGTGTTCTCCACCTGCTATACAATTGTGATCCCAATGGTAAAACCCCTCATACACAGCTTGAGAAACAAGGAAGTCCAGGAAGCCATTAAGAGGTTCTGGGGCAGAAAATCAACTTTGTGTTAATATTTTGGGGGATTTCTGGATGCTGTAGCCATCCTTGCATATGGGGTAAATTTGGTCTAATCTTAAGTGTGAGATTCAACCGCCCCAAAAAATCACCATAAAAAGTGTAGATGTAGAAAAGTAACCACTGTTAAAATATGGTGAATTTTTCTTAGGGTTTGACCTTGGCTAGCTGCCAGACACCCACGCAGCTGCTCTCTCACTCCTCTTCCTCAATAGGACAGGGGGAGAAAAACAAATGAAAAAGCTCGTGGGTCAAGAAAAAGACAGGGAGATTGCTTAGCAATTACCGTCAGGGGCAAAACAGACTCACATTGGGGAAGATTAATATAATTTATTGACAATTAAAAATAGAGTAAGATGGTGAGAAACAAAGACAAAAACTAAAACATCCTCCCCCCATGTCCCCTTATTCCCAGGCTCAACTTCACTCTTCACTCCTGGCTCCTCCCCTATGCCCCGCCGCCGCCATCTCTACAGCGGGGATGGAGGGTAGGGGGCTATGATCAATACATAACAGTTTCTCTCTGGCACTCCTTCCTCCTCACACTTTTCTTTTGCTCCAGCGTGGGTCCTCTGCATGGGCTGCAATTCCTTTAGCAAACATCCATCCGCTCCAGCATAGGGTCCTCTGTGGGCTGCAGCGTGAATATCTGCTTGACCATGGGCTGCAGGGAAATACCTCCTCCTCCCCCTCTTACCTTAGTGTTTGCACTGCTGTTCTCACTCTTTTTTTCCCTCGTCCTCTGCCTGTGTGGCATTTTTTATGTTTTCTTAAATACATTTTTACAGGGATGCCACCAGCTTTGCTGATTGGTTCAGCTTTGGCTAATAGTGGGACTGTTTTGGAACCCTCTGTGACTGGCATTGGGCAATCTTTTCCCACAGAGGTCACACCTGCAGCCTCCCCACTACCAATAGGGAGTTTTGCCATGTAACCCCAATACACTTGAAAATCCTAGAACATCATTAATGGCACTAGACATCCGTATTTAGGCAACTGAATCCCATGCCACATGGTATTCGATTCATGCTCCAGCTGTCACCTCAGAAAACCAGTCCTTCTGTCTGGCAGGTGTTTCAGATACCTCAGAACAGCTGAACTGGCACTGGGCACCTACAGTAGGCACTGCAGTGATATGATGAAATCCACCCCTTTGACAAACCCTTCTTTAAAAAAAAAAAAAAAGAATAGAAGTCCTCTAGCTTGTAAGGATGAGTGAATCAATGCCTGCAAAACCAAGTTACATTGGTCTTACATTTCTCTAAAAAACAGAAAGAAAGATACATAAGTAGGTAGGGAGGGAGATAGATAGAAAGATAGACAGGCAGGCAGGCAGGCAGGCAGGCACACAGACAGACAGATAGATAAATAGATTCATGAAGAAAGTGTTTTTCTGTAGTATCTGAACAGGATTTTTCTCTCTGAGATCTGGTATTTTGAGCAGATGACTATTTGGGTAAACCTCAGAGAAAAGCAGAATAGGGAAAAATGAAGCAAAGTTTAGTATATGTGTAAGAACCCAGTGGAAACTTTCATATTATGGCAAAGAGCAAATATGTGAAGAAGCCAGCTGCGGTGGGTTGGCCCCAGACAGCAACTAAGTACCCACCCAGCCACTCACTCGCTCAGTCCCACAAGGGCATGGTGTTAATGGCATGTGATACATCCCTTTGGCCAGTTTGGGTCAGCTGTCCTGGCTGTGTTGCCACCCAGCTTCTTGCCCACCTCCAGTAGCGGGGTAAGTTCAAATCCTGAAGATGGTGGGCTCCACAAAGCAGCCTAACAGGGAATTTGCTGCCTCCAGACATTCATCCAGCTGGACCTCTGCAAGCAGAGAGAAAAAGCAGAGGGGGACCACAACTCAGTAAGGGAATACTGTGTGTATTGACAGTCTCATAGACTGCCGTACAGGAGCACTGGGAAAGAGGAACATGGGTCAATGGGCGTCAGCTGTGGATTTGATGGGAAAGGCCCAGAGCGTGACTCCTCCCAGCCAAATCTTCTTACCAGCTTGGTCCCGCAGCCACCTACAAGCTTTGGCCTCCAGAAGCTCTGACCAAGATACCTTCCATTTATACTGGTGCAACCAGACTAAGGCCAAAACTGTGGCCCAGACAGTTGGCTGCACATCCTGTGGGGGAAAACAGAACAATCAAGGGGAAGAAATAAAAAGAAAGATCAGATCTAAACCTGCACGTGGAAAAAGTAAGACCTCCACACATACACACAAACTCTCTAAGCTTCTGAAATCCTCAAAATCGGAAAGTTCCCAGTACCTCTGCTGATTCCACCCCACACTCTCCACGCCCGCCTTCCACAAGCAGAGAGGCTCTATATCCTGACTGCTTTGATCTCTTCCTCTCAGTTCAGCTCAGACTGGAGACTTGGAGCAGAGGAAGGTTGAGCTCAGGACAGTGCCCCACTCCTGCCCCTGATCTGCTTACCTCACTAGGCCGTTGTCCCTCAACATCAGCCTTGCTGAACCCCAAGGCCGAGGCCAGGGCTGCGGTGAGGGCCCAGGAGCCATTTGCTTTCTGGAGTGCCACCACTACCCTGAGCCCAGAGAAGTCACACAGTCTTGTTGAGAGTGGTGAAATTGTCCAGTCCCAACTGATGTTAAATGCTGGCGGTTCTTCCATCACCTGCTCTTCAGGAGAAGGCTCCCGCTCTGGCAGACAGAAACATTCACACAGCTCATATGAGATAGGCAACAGCTAGTAACCTTAAAGTCTGCCTTCTCCAGGTATACTTAACTGTCCTCCATCCTCTCTGCACTTTCCCAATTTTTCCCAGTCCTCCACAAGCATCCTGAACCTTTTCCAGACCTCCCAGAGCATCCTCAGATCTTCCCAGTTCCTCATAAGTATCCTAAAATCTGTCCTGTAGCTCTAGTTTACCCAGCGTAATTCTCTCTGACCACCCTTAATTCCACCTATGAGCATCACTAATGTTACTCCTTCCTGCCACTTCCCCTGTTACAGCTCATGTTCACTGTTGAGAGCCCCACGGGCGTCCTTCTCCATCATCCACTCTTAAAGCCACCAGCCTCAGCATGAGCTCTTCCTTTCCACATTCCAAGAATAAGACTTCTTTGGAGCTACAGCAGCACTGGATCGCAAGAGAGTGAAGGTGAGGAGGGTCAAGCAGAGCCCATGGGCATTATGGTCCCAGGCATGGCTCTGCTCTTCAATCAGAGTAGATTTAAGAGCTTTTATGGGCAGAAAAAGAAGCACTCGGGCACAGAGTAGTTGGGGTAGAACTGGGGGTCATTTAAGGCTGGCCTAACAGAGGCCTAACAGAGGTTGGAAGGGGCCTCTGGAAGTCATCTCGTCCAAATCCCTACTCAAAGTAGGTCTCATTAGAACAGCTCGCTCACGTACCTGTGTAGTCAAGTCTTGAATAGCTCTAAGGCTGGAGATTCCACCAGTTTTTGATTATCCTTACGATTTAAAAAAAAAAATTTTTTTTCTTCGTACCCATTCAGCATTTCCCATGTTCCAACTTGTGTCCGTTGCCTCTTATCCTGATGCTGTGCATTTCCAAGAAGAAGTCTGCCTCCGGCTTTCTATTTTCCTCCAGTCAGCCAGTTGTAGACAGAAATAAGGTACCCTCTTCTTAAAGATGAACAAACCCAGCACTCTCAGCCTCTCCTCACTCAGCCCCCTCAGTTTAGTGGCCCTCCACTAGCTTCGTTCCAGTATGTCAACGCCTTTCTTGTAATGGAAGCAGAAGCTGGACACAGTACCCCAGGATGCAGGCTAGCCAACGGTGCTGAACAGAGGAAGGATCACCCCCCTGCACCTAGTGGCTGCACTCTGGCTGATACAGCCCAGGATGAGGTTGGCTTTCTTTGTTGCAAGGGCACACTGCTGACTTCTGTTCAACTAGTTGTCTGCTAGGACCCCAAGATCTTTTCTGTAGAGCTGCTTTCTTGAGTGTGTGTGCCCTGGGCCTGTATTGTTGCACAGGGTTATTCCATTCCTGATCCATTCCTGTCTCTGCTAGCTGGCTCTTTTTTGCTGAGGGTAAAGCTAAAGATTCATGCCGATATTTTGTGACAAACTTAGTGTTTGCGTATGGAATTAAGGATAAGCAGAGACAAGGATGAGGTTACTTCAGGGAACTATTAAGGCATTTGATTCTTAGTTTCCAGCCCAGAGTTGCGATGAAGGAGTTTGCTTTGTCCGTCACTCCACCCATCCCTAGCACAATGACAGTCAGGAAGTCTGGTGAGAAGATGATAGATGTTGAAAGGAGGGTTCAACCCTAGTCCAGCACATTTTGAGAATGCTCAGCTAAGAAGTTTCTCCTTACCTTTACAGGATGCTGGAAGCTGGGTGAGTGCCTCAGGGGCTTTGCGACCAAGCCTCTCAAGGCAGAACTGGCACTTCTGGACCATCCAAAACTTGGTGGACTTGAACCACACAGGCCTGAAGCCACGCAACCAGAGCAGCTGGCAGGGAACCAGGTTGCAAGAGGGAGAGAACAACGTGGAGGAGTCTGGAGGCAAAGAATCTGGGGAGAGAAGTGGGGAGATGGAGCTTAGACTCATGGGTATTAGAGGTAGGCAAAAGGGTGGTCAGGCCCACAGGATAGGGGGCTGCAGATGGTGAGGCGGCATCGGATGAACAAGTCCCGCTTTCCCCTCCCAGTCCTATCCCCACCGTTTCTGGCCTTACCACGGTGCCAGGCATCCCTCTGTTTCATGCGTACTGCCACACTGGATGTGAAGGGGGACGGAACCCCCAGGCTGAGGCTGGACTTAACTGCGCTGTGCCGGATGTCCTTCTCTGCCCTGCTTGTCCCCTCCCAGGCCAGTTTCCACAGCAGGTGCATCATGGCCATGCGGTGCACAGGCAGCCTGCAGGGGCAGGGAGTTAGTCCTTGGTTCCACCTCGGGGAGGGGCAAGGGACACGTGCAGTAAAGAGGAGAGGGCAGTGGGGTAATGTTCACCCAGGTCCTCTCCCAAGGTCAGGGCAGAGGGGACAAGGGGGGAGCACTGGATGCCCAGAATCTCTTCCCACCTCCGGCTGCAGTGGGAAGGATGCAAGCAAAGGGTCACCTGCTGCCCCTCCTCCAGACCTTGCCACTCTGCCTCATGGGCAAGTCTGTTACCCTCTCACCTGCCATCTGATGATGGGGACAGTGAGAACCTGAGTGTGTAATCGAAGGACTGGCTGCCCACGTGGTACTGAAGGGTCACTGCTCCCTCACCCCCCTCTGGATCCTGGTGGCAGAAGGGAAAGAGTCAGACAGAAATGTTCATCTGCAAGGCAGCCTGGCTGCCTAGGTTCCCTCCCTGCTCTCCTAAGGTGGTAGATGTCCATGGTTGGAGCAGAAGCAGTGGTGTCTCTGGGGAAAGAAGGGGTTCACAGAGCCCTGATCCTGGTCTCTCTCAGGTCTAATGGAGGTGAAGGACTCTCAGTGCTGGGAAGGTGAAACAGGGAGTGGGTCCTTTACCTTCCAGAAAGCCCTGCCCCAGTGCATACGGTTCCTGGATCACTCTCACCTGTGCTTGCCCATGGATTTGGGCATAGATGGATCTCTGATGTCCCTGGAAGATCATCTCAGGAGCTTTTCTGATCATTGACACCTCCAGGCCAGGTGGAAGGTCCCAATGTAGTGAGATCCCACTTGCCAGAGGCTGCAGAGCGCGCTGCAGGCATTTCACTGCCTGGTAAGGGGAAGCAGAGAGCACAGACCACTTGGGTTCCCTCCCAGTTCTGGGAGCGGGGGGAACTTGGAGGGGCTCTCTGAGTTGGAGTGGATGGTGGTATTTGGATTGCCTTGCATGTCTAGAAGAGCCATGGGAGATGTTGAATAGAGCAGAGGGCTACCTGGGTCATTACCTCGGATGTCATGTCCATCCTGGAGTGGATGCACACACATTCACCTTTGGTCTCCAGGGCCATGGCCTGGGAAAGGTTGAAGCTGTCACATCTGTTAGTAGGAAAACAGAAACACCTGTACAGGAAAAGAGGGGGAGGTTAGAGGTGGGACGAAGGTGAGAGGCACGAAGGACAAGGGTGGTACAAAGGACAAAGTCTGGAGAGGTAAGAATGCTTCTGATCGTAGAAATGAAACTGACTCAGAGTTTTCCCATTCACTCCGGGGTGAGAGACATTGCCTGCTGGACAGGGAGATAGTGAGAACGGGTTTTGGGCCCACAGAGCACACGGAGGTATTGCAGGGTGAGGGGGAAGAGGAAAAGTTCTAAGAGCAGGGGAAGATTGGGAGAGGAGGCCCGCTAGATGAAGAGTATAGGCAGTCTTAGTGAGGTAAGGAAAGTGTGTGTGGGCGTTGTTGCTGAAGTTCCATTGAGGTAAAGAGAAGAACTGGGGCTGTGGTGGTGCATTTCCCCCCACCTCTCCTGGGCCGCTATATGATCTCAGGAACTCCCGTTAGGCCTTGGCCTTTGTGTAATGAGTTGGGCAGTGAAGCGTCCCTTGACCATACCAGGAACTCTTGCATGGCTGAGGTGGGGAACAGCACTCACTGTTCTGCTGCCTGGCCAAGGCGTGGAATAAGAGTGGGGATTATTTGTCATCCCCTGACACCCTTATCTGAGCCATAGCTCAAGTGGAAATGCACCAATTTTACTGAAAACTTGAGAATTTTAGTAACTACCACCTTGGACTGTGGCCAGGATGGAAGTTTATGGATGACTAAAGCCAATCATCTTGCAACCCTATAAACAGAAGTCCTAAGTGAGACCCTTTGAGTTCTCCTGGACCGCAGCGGGCTGCGCCCAGCATCTGCCTCTGAGTGGGACACCACTCAGAGTTCACGAACTCTCAGGTTTGCAATATTCGGAGGACTGTCGCCGAAAGCTGACGATGGGGCCTGGGCTAAAACACTTCTTGAGGCTCAACCCCTCAGCCGTTGAGAAATGCCGAGACATTTGATGTGAATATTTCACTGGACTTGGGGGGAATTTTTAACAGGTATATCTTTTGTACAATTATATATATTTCTCTGTGTGTGTGTGTGAATTGATTTGGATAACTGATAGTAAGCATAATCTGTAATTAAGTCACTGTTGTGATTGTAGTAAATTCTATTAACTCACTTTGTAAATGTTAAATTAGTCAATGATTACGTGTTGCTAAAATCTTGTGATGTACCTTAAAACTGTGAATGAATCTTAGACTGCTGCTAGACACGTATAATCCCTTAGGCATAAATCGTTGACCAAGTCTGGGACTAGGATTGGATCCAGCCACGCCTAAGCTCCATCAGGAGTTTAGAAAGCAAGGGGGTCTACTCTGAATCTCGTGACTCAACGGAAGGGTCTCCTTACCCTTTTGTGTTAGACATAAACCGTTGTCCAAGTCTGAGACTAAGATTGGACCTAGCCACACCTAAGCTCCATCAGGAGTTTAGAAAGGAAGGGGGTCTGCTCTGAACCTCGTGATTTAATGGGAGGGTCTCCCTTACCCTTTTGCGTCTTCGGACTCTGTATAAATCATTCTAGCTCGACTCTAACCCAATTTTCCTTTGGATGTTTCATCCATGTAGTAAGTGATAGAGTGAACCTTGCCATCGAACTCTGTTAAGTCACACTTTTATAAATTTCTATTAAAACCACTTTTTGCTAGCTACCTTTGATGGTGGTTCTTCAAGCGACCTCTAAACCACTCATTCACGACAGGGGCAGACTAGGATCTGGGAGAATGTTTGAAGGACTCTGACAGTCAGGGGGAGAGGAAGGTTGTGAATTAGCATGTTAGGGGACAGGAACAGGGCCCCCCATTACCTGTGCTGGTCCCGGTAACGGTGGACCTCAGCCATGACAGCTTCCTCTTCACTGGAGATCTTCCTTTGGATGAAGATGAAAAGCTGAGGGAGAGAGGAGGGGAAACAAAGATTGCCAGGGCTGGGCACCCCTGTAGAGGAAAGACACCCTCCTAAAACGCAGGAAGCCTTCCCCGTTCGCTCCCTTACCCTCTCGCGCCCTCTGGCCTTCAAACAGGACAAGAGATTGGGTGTCTCCTTTCATTAACACCAGGACACCTCTTAGCACAAAGGGGCACCCCACAAGGAAGATCCACCTTCCCCAAGTGCAGGCAAATTCCACAGAAGCCCTCCCACACTGCCCACCCTGCCATGAGGATGCCCCCCGACACGCGAACTCCCAGTGCAAACAGCAGCAGAATATCTCACCCTGAGCCCTGAAGTCTACCTTGACGCTATTGTTTACACCCATTCCCCTCCCCATAACCCTTTGGCCCCTGGTACCTGACGGGGGTGCCCATGAAGGAGACGGGTGCTGTAGATAGACTTTAGGAGACCCAACAGGTCACAGCCCCCCAGATCAGGGCAGATGGAGGAGATGCGCCCCACTGCATGGTCCATGCTTTCCTGCGTGTATTCCACACTCTGCCTGTGGGAGGGCACCCAGAGTGTCAGAGGGAGGAGAACCTGGCCCACGGCTACCCTCACATGGCCACTCCCTAGCAAAGCCCTACCCCACTACCAGTGCTGCAGAAGCACCCTGAAAAGAGGACTTACCCTCTCACTGTCCCCAACATATCCTGCCCCATAACTGCCTTCCAGCAAGAGCTTGTCCCATAGTTTCACGTAGAAAAGTCATACTTTACTTACCTCTCGGCCCTGCCCCATCATCACCCCCAACTCACGGATAGAAGGCTTTGAAAGTGGCCCCAAAACTGTAGATGTTGAAGTAACAGCCCAGAGGCAAACTCTTCAGGAGGAAGAGCAGTGTGTTCTGGGGACAGATGGAGGGATGGGCAGAGCTCAGATGGGGAAGCCAGGCAGAACATCCGCCCACGTGAAGCAGCTTCCCTCTCTCCCCACCAGCTGGCCCTGACCAGTGTGGACAACGCCCTCCAAAGACCTCCTCTGGTGGTACCTGTGCATCCTGGAAGAGGCTGCGGTCCATGAGAAAGAGGAATTCCCCAAGCTGGCCTGGATGGGGCACCACCTCAGGAATGTTGGGCATCAGCGTCACCATGACCACAGGGTCTCCCAGCAGAGAGCCTGGAGTGTGTGGCAGGAAACAAGGAGGATTTTTAGGCTGAAGCCCGCTTCCCTGTCTCTTTGCTTTTGTCCTCCACATAGCCCTCAGCTCTGACTTATTGCCTGAAAAGCCCCTCAGATCCCCCCAGTCTCCCTGACACCCTCTCCCTAACCCCCACTTCCACCCTCCTCGCTCACCAGGTGGGGCTTTGGGATGTCTCCTCTCCACTACAGCACTGAGAGTGTGAGACCCTCTGTAATACACCAGCAAGTTCAGACCATCCCACATCCAGGGTGGCAATTTCAAGGAGACCTGAAGACAAGTAGGGTGTGGGGAGGAAAGAGAACCAAATAAAAGGAGTGAGGAATCCTAAGGAGCGTCAGCAGGCTGCAGACCCTTCCCTCCACTCGCCCGTTGGGACTCGAGCATCTGGCAGGGCCGTACCTCAGCAGATGTCTGATCTGGAGCCGTGTATTGCAGAGGGGTGTAGCTGCTGTTAACGGCTATGTGGGATACACCATGGGCTGACTTCAGACAGATGCTGAAGTGCACGTTTTCGGGCCTCTCCTCCTCAGAAGAGAACCAGCCTGCAGTGAGAAAGAGGTGTGAGAAGGTGAAAGAAGAGACCCTGGGGCAGCAGACAGCTGTGGTGGGGCACTGTCTGTTGTTGGTAGGGGGGAAACGTGGCATCTGAGACACCCTTCACTGTGCTGCTTAGTGGCGGGGGTGGTGATGGTGGATCTGTAGACTCACACTGTGGTTTGTACAGGGATCTGTGGCGATCTCTTGCTGTGGGACATATGGGGAGACCCGTGCGCGTTCCTGACTGTGAGGTGCAAGGGGGAATATTCAGATTCTCTCACTGAGACACGTGTGCAGATATGGGGGTCCCCCGCCCAGAGGGATGCTGGGGAGTGATGCTGGGGGATGCATTGAGGGGATCACTCACCAATGTATTTTCTCGAGGGGAACAGCTCGCATGGCCAGCAAAACTGGGCAGCTCCATCAGGCTGCAGTGGCAGCTCCTGGACATAGCACAGGGTGATGGTCACCTCCCTGTTAGGAGGCAGGGTCCCTAAGAAACAAGCGAAGACAGGACCCCAAAGATCCCACTGGTCCTGCAGGTATCTTAAATTCTCCATGCCTGAAGTGGCTTTACACAGCTGCTGGGCCTGCCACAGAGGGAGAAAAATGTGTCACTGAGGTCTTCACAGGATTCATAAAATCATAGAATTGTTTAGGTTGGAAAAGACCTTTAAGAACATCAAGTCCAACTGTTAAGCTAGCACTGCCAAGTCCACTAGCACTAAACCATGTCCCTAAGCACCACATCTACACGTCTTTTAAATACCTCCAGGCCTGGAGACTCAACCACTTCCCTGGGCAGCCTGTTCCAATGCTTGACGACCCTTTCAGTGAAGAAATTTTCCCTAATATCCAACCTAAACCTCCCCTGGCTCAACTTGAGACCATTTCCTCCTGTCCTATCACTTGTTACTTGGGAGAACGAACCGACACCCACCTCGCCACAACCTCCTTTCAGGTAGTTGTAGAGCACGATAAGGTCTCCCCTCAGCCTCCTTTTTTCCAGGCTAAACAACCCCAGTTCCCTCAGCCGCTCCTCACAGGACTTGTTCTCTAGACCCTTCACCAGCTTCGTTGCCCTTCTCTGGACACACTCCAGCACCTCCATGTCTTTCTTGTAGTGAGGGGCCCAAAACTGAACACAGTATTCAAGGTGTGACCTCACCAGTGCCCAGTACAGGGGCACGATCACCTCCCTCCTCCTGCTGGCCACACTATTTCTGATACAGGCCAGGATGCTGTTGGCCTTCTTGGCCACCTGGGCACACTGCCAGCTCATGTTCAGCCGGCTGTTGACCAACACCCCCAGGTCCTTTTCCGCCGGGTACCTCTCCAGCCACTCTTCCCCAAGCCTGTAGCATTGCATGGGGTTGTTGTGGCCCAAGTGCAGGACCCGGCACTTGGCCTTGTTGAACCTCATACGATTGGCCTCAGCCCATCGATCCAGCCTGTCCAGATCTCTTTGTAGAGCCTTTCTACCCTCAAACAGATGAACACTTCCGCCCAATTTCGTGTTGTCTGCATACTTCCTGAGGGTGCACTCGATCCCCTCATCCAGATCATTCATGAAGATATTGAACAGAACTGGCCCCAATACTAAGCCCTGGGGCACACCACTTGTGACCAGCCACCAGCTGGATTTAACTCCATTCACCACAACTCTTTGGGCCTGGCCATCCAGCCAGTTTTTTACCCAGTGAAGAGTACACCCATCCAAGCCATGAGCAGCCAGTTTCTCCAGGAGAACGCTGTGGGAAACGGTGTCAAAGGCTTTACTAAAGACTAGGTAGACAACATCCACAGCCTTTCCTTCATCCACTAAGCAGGTCACCTGGTCATAGAAGGAGATCAGGTTAGGCAAGCAGGACCTGCCTTTCATAAACCCATGCTGACTGGACCTGATCACCTGGTTGTCCTGTACATGCCGTGTGATGGCACTCAGGATGATCTGCTCCATAACCTTTCCTGGCACCGAGGTCAGACTGACCAGCCTGTAGTTCCCCGGATCCTCCTTCCGGCCCTTCTTGTAGATGGGCATCACATTTGCTAACCTCCAGTCAACTGGGACCTCCCTGGTTAGCCAGGACTGCTGGTAAATGATGGAAAGTTTCTTGGTGAGCACTGCTGCCAGCTCCCTCAGTACCCTTGGGTGGATCCCATCCAGCTCCATAGACTTGTGTGTGTCTACGTGGTGTGGCAGGTCACTAAGCATTTCCCCTTGGATTATGGGGGCTTCATTCTGCTCCCTGTCCCTGTCTTCCAGCTTTGGCTGGGTACCCAAAGAACAACTGGACTTACTCTTAAAGACTGAGGCAAAGAAGGCATTAAGTACCTCAGCCTTTTCATCATCCTTTGTCACTGTGTTTCCCCCCACATCCAACAAAGGATGGAGAGTCTCCTTAGCCCTCCTTTTGTTGCTAATGTATTTAGAGAAACATTTTTTATTGTCTTTTATGGCAGTAGCCAGATTAAGTTCTAGTTGGGCTTTGGCCCTTCTAATTTTCTCCCTGCATAACTTCATGACATCCTCGTAGTCCTCCTGAGTTGCGTGCCCTTCTTCCAAAGGTCATAAACTCTCCTTTTTTTCCTGAGTTCCAGCCAAAGCTCTCTGTTCAGCCAGGCTGGTCTTCTTCCCTGCCGGCTCGTCTTTCGGCACATGGGGACAGCCTGCTCCTGCGCCTTTAAGATTTCCTTCTTGAAGGATGTCCAGCCTTCCTGGACTCCTTTGCCCTTCAGGACTGCCTCCCAAGGGACTCTGTTAACCAGGTCCCTAAACAGGCCAAAGTCTGCCCTCTGGAAGTCCAAGGGAGCAGTTCTGCTGACCCCCCTCCTTACTTCTCCAAGAATCAAAAACTCTATCATTTTGTGATCGCTGTGCCCAAGACAGCCTCAACTATCACATCACCCACAAGTTTTTCTCACTCTTACCCTTCCGATTCTCTCCCCGTCCCGCTGCGGGCGGCGGGGGAGTGAGTGAGCGGCTGCGTGGTATTTGGCTGCCTGCCAGATTAAACCATGACAAAGGGCTAGTGATTGTGAGACTTCTGCCAGCTGCTTACAGAATATTTTGTCTGCCTCTTCATCCTGGTTGGGTGGTCTATAACAGACTCCCACCATGATATCTGCCTTGTTGGCCTTCCCCCTGATTCTTACCCATAAACACTCAACCCTATTGTCACCATCCTTAAGCTCTAGACGATCAAAACATTCCCTAACATACAGGGCTACCCCACCGCCTCTCCTTCCTTGCCTATCCCTTCTGAAGAGTTTATAGCCATCCATTGCAGCACTCCAGTTGTGCAAGTCATCCCACCACGTTTCCGTGATGGCAACTATATCATGGTTTTCCTGCTGCACAATGGCTTCCATTCTGTCACCTTGTCGTGGTTTAACCTGGCAGGCAGCCAAATACCACACAGCCGCTCACTCACTCCCCCCACCCCCAGCGGGATGGGGAGAGAATCGGAAGGGTAAGAGTGAGGAAAAACTCGTGGGTTGAGATAAAGACAGTTTAATAGAACAGGGAAAAATAAGGGAAAATAATAACGATAATGATAAAATATACAAAATGAGTGATGCACAATGCAATTGCTCACTACCCGCGCTGACCGATAACCAAGTAGCAATCGGTACTTCCTGGATCACGCCTACCCTTCATATACTGAGCATGACGTCACATGGTATGGAATACCCCATTAGCCAGCTGGGCTGGCTGTCCTGATTATGTTCCCTCCCATCTTGTGTACCTAGCTCAGTCAGTAGGCATGGGAGCTGTCCTTGGACTAGGAGGGCACTTAGCAACAACTGAAAACATCCGTGTGTTATGAACATTCTCCTCATACTAAATCCAAAACACAGCACTAGGAAGAAATTTACCCTATCCTAGCCGAAACCAGGACACACCTCCACCCTTCATCCCAATCTGCGGACCACCCCCTCCCACCACATTCCCAGTACCTCCTCCTTCTCCCAGAGCATTGCTTCAATACGAGTGTCCCCCATGGTAGCGTAGAAGGTGTGTACAACAGTGTCAGAGTCCACAGGAAAGATGAACATGGTCTCCTTGGGGACTTGCTGCATATTGCGGAAAAGCAGCTCAGACTCTACATCGGCTACAAAGTCCTGGATGGTTACATTTACTGTCACGGTTTCCAGCTCCACTTCAGGATAGGAAGAAAAGAACCATACTCCTCGCTGGAATAAGCCTGAGGAAGACACAACAGCTGTCAGAGTCCCTGGTTGCACATCGGAAACTTTAAATTTGAAGTGTCTGCTTGTAGTGGGAAACAGTTGGGTGTCCAAACCTGCCACAGAAATGTCAGCTGCAGAAGCTGACAAATAGCAATGAAAGGTCCCTGAGGCTGTCAACATGTTTCCCTTAGACCACAGATCCTCATCTCTCTAAGCCCCTTTTTGTCCAACGCACACGGCAGCGGGGCCCTCAGATCGCCTCAATGTGCCATGCTTCATCTTAGTTCAGGCCTCCCATGGCATTGAGAAGAGTCTGTCTGTCCCCCAGCACATAGCGTTAGACAGTCCCACAATAGAGCTTCTCGCAAACGGCAGGAGGTGCCTTACAGCTCCTCAAACCTTCAGACCTTATCCCAGAGATAGGAGCAGGTCCCATCACCTGCTTTGAGACTAATGCTGCAAAGAGATGAGCTTGATTTTCAAGTTAAGCAGATATACTACTCATTTTGGACTACTGGAAGGGAAGGGGGGACCATAGCAAGGGCACTTAGCATGGCATCAAAGGTAGAGTCACAGGAAATAGCCTCATCTTCTTTTCATTGTCAACAGTGAAGATGTTTCTCGCTGACCTCCCTTTCTCACCTGTCATACTTGTAGCGTATGGTTTATTTGAGGCCAACAATGTGTAGATCTGAATTTGGTTGGAAGAGGGCTTTGATGACCTCCCTTCCTGCTATGACAGCAGCCCATCGAAAGGCAACCTTCTTCATACCTTTGCCCCTGGTTTGAGATGAAGAGCATCTCGTATTAGGGCAAGGTTTGGCATCAGTGGTGCATCAAACCTGATGGTAAAATGCGTTGGAGTAGCGTCTTAGTCAAGAATGGCGTAACACTGTAGTAGGAATAGAGTGACACTTAGCAAAGGAAGGTATAAGACCTTCATAGGGGTTGCTGTAATGTCTTGGAGGGGGATGGCGTACAGAAGATGGTAGAGTTCGCCTGGAGGGGATGATGCAACTCACCAATCAAGCAATGTACCTAGGTTTCACAACACAATTCAGTAGGGGATGATTTAGCACCACAGTAGAGGTGATGCAATATCATAGCACTGAGAAGTGTTGCCCCCCATCCCACAGTAGCAGACATCTCTTCTGCATCATCCTCCCACTTTTTGATGGTTTCCCTGGAAAGCCTTCAGCGCTATGGGTGAGATGAATCACACTTACTAAAACATCTTTTGCTATGCCAGCCAGAAAAAGTGAAGGCTGACTACAGGCCATGGCCCTGAGTTCCCAGAACATGGTGAGATGGGACTCCCTGTCAACCACCCCAGAAATCAGTTCCTTCCCACATTGCTCTCCCAGCTAAAATCTTCTCCACTGCTCACAAATGCCACCCTTCTGGCTCCAACTCACCCCTACACATATACTCTTTGCACAGGACGCCACTTGTCCTCATCTTGAGTCTTTGGTCAAAAACAGCTTCTGTGTGGGAAAGAGCATAAAGTGAGCTATGAGGACCTTGTGAAAAAAACCTGGACACCTCCATCTTCCCTTCCTCCAAGATATGGAGCTCTGCCTCCACATACACGGGCCAAGATGATTCTTTGCTTCCTCACATCCCAACTCAGGATCCTTTTTGCCCCTCTCACACCAGCTGGTAGCAGATTAGTAGGAGAGAGGCCTGGGATGGGAATTGCAGGTGTCAAAAATGCGTATTGGTTCAACGGGGTGGTGGTGCTTAATTCAGATGAGAGCCCAGGGGAGGTGGGAGCAATGATGGCTCACAGCCTGAGACATACGGCACAGCATGAGTTTGGGCCTGAGCAGTGATAATTGCACCTGGAGGACAGCGGTACCAATGTTGACAGAGGAAGAAATGGGCAGAAGGGTGGACAGACAGAGCGGGCAAAGCACCATCTGGGAGGATGGGTGGAGGAATGCATGGATTTGTGTGAGGAGAACGGTGTAGCTGGATGGTTGGAGAGGGCTGTATTCAGTGGCAGTAGGACTGAATGGCAGAAAAAAGTGACCGTATGGGGAATTGGGGAGGGCAATGGATGAATGACTTTGTAGTTGGGATACATGGATGCACATCCAGGGAAGTGGGGGGCAGGAGGGTGTTGGAGGAATTGATGAGCAAATGCAGTTGTGTGGAATGTGAGGGCGAGGATGATAAAAAGTGTCTGGTTTTAGACACGTAAAGCCACCAGGTCTGTGTACAGGTCGGTGGTCTGAACTCTTCCTATACTGAGTAGAGCCTTAACTCAGTTGTGAAAACATCGGACAGGAGGGCCATTTGCAGCGAGGAGTCCTAGTATGGGGGAGTGGTCCTCGCAAAGGTGAGGAAATCCAATCTAGCTGTCTCCCATAGGTCCTGTGCTATACGTATTGGCATCATGTGTCTATCTCGGAAACGACAGGACGTCTAAAATGATACTAGACAGCCATGTTTCAACAACTAAGTCTCACCCCTAAATTTAAATAAGAGGAAGAGCCTCTTCCTCTTAGCACAAAAGTAGGATTCAGTTCAAGATTATTATGTATAAATGTAGGTATTTAAAACAGATATGTTCAGATTAACTTCTAAACCCCTGCAAGGGCGCTTGCCAGAGGGCACAGAAAGCGGGGGTGAGAATGGGGCAAAGGAATGAATGAGGAGTGAGGGGGACGCGAGGGGGGATAGAAGGAGGAAGGGAAGGAGGGACGTGCATTCTCTGCTGTAGTGATCCCGATGGGGGGAGCGCTGTACATCGAGGAGTTAGTGATCCACTAGCAGTTAATCTGAGGAGGCACAGGACTGTGCTGCGCTGCGCTGCACATACAGCTTGGCTGTCAGGCCTGCGCTGGGCTGCACAAATCCCACGGCTGCAGGGTAACCTCAGCCAGCTCATTGTGACAGAGCCGGCTCTGGAACATGCGCACTGTGATATGCTGCGTGCTGATTAGAGGCCCGTCAGAAGGACCCTCACCCGTGCGCTCTGCGTGGCACGCTGCGGAGCCACAGAGCGAGCAGCGGGTCACGGCTCTGCCAGGTGCTGGGGCAGGCGTAGCCCTAATTTGTGGAAATCCGCCCTGTTACCCCGGGATTGAAGTGATGACTGCTAACAAAATCAGGCTGGAGGGTGGAAGAACTGTCTTGAAGAGTCTGTCGAGCCTTGCAGCCGGGAGGACGCGATGCATGATTATGCAGTTCCCTCCCAGGCACGGTAATAACAGCACCAAGGGAGCTGGGAGGAGCTGTCAGCTCTTGATCCTGCTCGGGGTGGGATTGCCAAGGGAATGGCTCTCGGGACCCTCCCTTTTGTTCCCAGGCGAAGAAGCATCTCCCGCTCCCCTGACTCAGCCCAGCATGAGCAGCAGTCTTTTATTCTATGCCAGCGCTGCCCCAGAGAGACCTTCTGAGTTAAGGGCTCCCTTCTCTTGACACTTGTAAATCTCAAACGGCTCCACAAGGATCAAGGTAAGTTCTTCCTGTAAGTCTAGGGTCTGCGCAGAGCAAAAGCAGAGAGTGAGAAAAGTCAAAGAAAAAACGAAAGGAAGGCAAGTCAGCAGGTCCAAACCTGACACCAGGGACTTGGACTTCACTCACCACCAAACGGAAGGACAGGTATAATTCTCCTCGCTTTACTCATACGAGAAAGCTCGCTCGCTCACTCTCTGGTGCTCTCAGAGAGGTCTATCTTTAGTCAGCCATCCTTGCTGTCAGTCTCTTTAAACTGTACTTTGATAATCCTCCAGATTCTGGAGGACCCCTTCATCAGAGGAATTCCTGGGGAGATAGCCCCTATTTGACGAAACTGAGAGTTGCTAAACTGATGAAAGACTAAAGATAGGATTCTTTGTTCGTAGTAGAAATCCTGGTTTACTGGCAACTGCTTTTAAGGATCCCAAGAAGAAAACTCATATGCTTGCACATCCATGTTCCTGTATTTTATTTTCTGTCAGGTAGGAGACTGAATTTACAAATACCATGATCTGTGCATGTGCCTCATTGTGAATTTGGACCTTAGCCTGCTGCCCTTGACCTTAGAGATCCCAAATGCGTAGGTACCACTTGAACTAAGTGGCCTGGCGGGATGGGGCAGCAAACACAGACACAGAAGCCTCCAAGCCTTTGCCAGGGTATGGCAAGCGCAGACAGACAAATGCACACATGCACGCAGAACAGGTCTGCAATCCTTCCGCGTGGAGGGAAGGAAGGATGGATGCACAGGCAAAGGCACTCACCATGGAACGGCAGACTGCAGCAGGAGCAACGAGCAGACAGACACAGGAACGGCCCCGGGGCTGAAACCTGTCAGCCACAGCATGAAAGGATGTTCACAGACGGCTCGGAGGAGGAGGAGGAGGAGGAGGAGGAGGAGGAGGAGGAGGAGGAGGAGGAGGAGGAGGAGGAAGAAGAGGGCTGGTCTTTGCAGGAAGCGGCAGGGACGGATGGGAGCTGCGGTCGCTGCGGCAGTGCCTGGGTGGATTCCAGGAAAGGGAACGCTGCCAAATGCGCGCTCTGGGATACATGTTTGGGAACCAGGGATGCTGCCAGCCCTGCCTGCTGGGATGGGTGGGAGGCACTGGGTGTGGGGGTGCTCCAGGTCTCTGGGCGGCTCTGGGAGTTCAGTGGAGCCGTGAGGAAAGCAGGAACGGTGGGGAACCTGGATGGAGGGTGCTTTTTGGGCCCGGATCGGGGAGCCAGGCTGCGGGGAGGGGCACTAATGGAGACCATGCTGTGGGTCGGTCCCGTCCTGGGGAAGGCTTGGCTCCGAGCTGGGGATGCTGCCTGGGAAAGGCCTCTTGTGTGTGGTAGGGGCGTCTTGGGGGGCGAACTGCAGCAGCGGTGCACGGGCTGGGGAGGGAGGGGGTGCTGCCCAGTACCGCCCGCCCCGCGGGGGGGTTGGAGATGGCAGGGTGGGATGGGGTGGGGTAAGGTGCCCGTGTTCCCCCGCGGCAGGCACCCCCCCACCAGAAGCGAAAGTGGCTGCTGGGCAGGGAGCCATGCCATTCCTGCAGCCAAAGTGCACCCACAAAGGCACTTCAGCCTGCCTCCTGACACCCTCCCCTGACGTTTTGTTTTGCAGCGGGCCACATCAGGTCCAAGAGGATACAGGCAGAAAGCCAGTTTTGGACCAGTGAGGAAACCTTGGAAAAAGAGAGGGGCATCTTGAGTCTTTATTCTAGACATACACCTGCAGAAAAGTGAATGCCAAAGCTCCAGACCTGGAAGGGGCACTGCTATGGGTGACCTCTGGAAGCCTACATCCAAAGACAGGGTCCCATTTTCCTGAGGGTCACCGAGACCTCCTGTTCACCAGAGGACAGGCTATTTAGGTTGAGAGCTGGAGTCACCAAAGTGCACTCGGTAGCTTGTGCACGGTCTTGTCAGAGGAGCAGCTACGGGCTAGCCTGATGTCCATGTGCATGACTGTGAAGTAACAGGCATGGTCAAATCCTGATTCGCTTCTGGAACACTGAAATTTTCTTTTCCTTACCTTGCAGCATTTCAGTAAGCCGGGTTTCATCAGTGTTGCTTTTCAGGAATTTTCTTCTCCAATGCTGATTATTAAAAATGTGAATTGAAAAACTCAGAATTCTTTTGAAGCGTCACTGAGATTTCTGCTGAATACTGAGAGCTTGGTGGTCTGCTTCTGGATATGAACTGTGTTCAGTGCTTGAATGGGTGAATGGATGACTTTGATCCTGAGGTCCCTGCTGAACTGAACCACCTTTTTCCATTCATTAGGAAAATCCATTACTGCAGAGAGACAGTATGGACACCGCACTGAGTATGTTTCCATCAGTGCCCCAGCAGTCCCTGCATTTTAAAATGTTCATTCACAGTGCCCCTCCAATCCTGCAGCACACACCCTCAGTGATGTGCTTAAAAAGAGAAAAAAAAAAAGACAAAAGTGGACCCTCTGGTACCTTGCAACATGACTGTGTCGTAGTTTCAGCCTCTTTAAACCGGACACTTCCTTCAGGAGAAAACACCATTTTATCTCAGCATCGTTAGTGGCTCAGAGAAGACCTTGGCAGTATGCTATGCATAGCGCATGTAGGCTAGCCCGCAACAGGGACTGCAAGCTCTGAACAAAAGCCTGTCCGTATGCTTGCCTCTGGTGGCGTGAAAACTCTTCCTGATTGGTGTCTTCCACAAAGACAGAAAAGACAAACCTCTCAGTTTTGGCTCATTAGCTAAGGGATTTATAAAGGAGAGTTGCCTTGTGCTCTGACTAGAAATGAAGGTGTAGGCTATATCTACAGTTCTAAAAGAAGCTGTTACAGTGAGTGATCCCTGACGCTCAGGCCAAGGGAGTGCAGAGCAGCTTTGCTCCATACTCTGGCCTAGCAACCCATAGAGATCACCATGGCCACCCTGTGTAGCATTTGCCAAGGTCCCCTGTAGGCACCATACAGTGATCCTCTCGCCCATAATTTTTAGACACAATGGCTTTTTTTTCATTTCAAAGTGCTTGCAGCAAACGTAGGCATTGTTTTGCATAACGCTGAGGCTGCATATCATGTGCAAGTGGAGTCTACAGTGGGTGGTGTGGGGAAGTTTGGGGCTGTAATGAGTGCTGGCATAGAGCTGGAGGTATCAGAAAGTTGTGTAGAGAAGAGGAACTCAAGCCTGATTTTCTCCATGCAGCCTTGTGGGAGAATTTGTGGATTGAACAGTTACCATTCATGCTGAGTTCAGTTTCACGTGGAATTAGCTATTGTGTTGCAAAGGACAGCTTGAGACGGACCTCGCAGTCATGCACTACGGAAGCTCAGAGTACAAGGAAACAGTGGCCACCATGCATCTAGGTTTTCTGGCTGTGGTGACACGTCTCTGGGGTGGATTCATTGACTCTCCCCTGGGTTCATTCTGGCATTCTAGATGTGATCAGATAAGTACAGAGTACAGTGGACTAACCACTTCCCTGGATTACCTAGCTGCACTCCTGCTGACAAAGCCTGGGATGCTGTCAGCCTCCCATCCTGCCATTGTGGATCCTTGCTGCCAAGGCACTAGTAGGTGGGATCCCATAGGGATCTACTGTAAAGGGCAAAGGAGCAAAAGAGAGCTCACAAGTCTTCGAGGGAAATCTCCTTCAAGCACAAAAATGGTCCATCTGGATACTCAGGAAAGCATGCAGATGGATCAGGAGACCAGCTTGGCCAAACAACTGAGCTCCAATGCAAAAGACAGCATATAAAAGAGGTGTAAACAGGAACAGAATACAGAGGAGGAATACAGAAACATTGCCCTGGCATGCAGGGATGTTGTTAGGAAAAACAAAGCTCAGCTGCAGTTGAGAGTTGCAAGGGCAACAAGAGGAACTTCTACAGCTACATTAACAGGAAAAGAACAAAGATGGAAAATATGGGCTCACTGCTGAACGGGGCTTGTGATTTAGAGAGAGCAGATGAAGACAGGGCAGAAGTACTCAATGTCTTCTTTGCTTTAGTTTTTGCCATCAGTGTCTTGACAGGCCTTTGTGATGCCTCCCGGGGAATCCCTCATTGTAAGGTAGACCCTCAAAAGTCCACCAAGAGGACACTTAGTTTTTTATCAAGTTGTTCCAACAGTTTTCTCTTTCTGTGCATGTCTGTCTCAACAAAAAGGAACTTTGGGGTTTCCAGGATGACCTGAATTTCACTGTCCCTGTTCCATGAAACTACCTGAGCCTGCTACTATTTTAACTAAATTGGAACAACTCTAACAAATTTTTCTTCTTTTCTTCTTCTCTGAGAGGCTAGTCTTTGGCAACTGGCATGTATGATAGCTGTGTGAAGGACAGGTACGTTCCACTTATGGTGCTACGGAGAAAACATGCCTGAGGTTCCATGGAATATATCATGTACTAATGTCAAAGATTATTCAAGCTGTGGCAGGAGAGCATCTGTATTTAAAATGCAATTTAAAATCTGCAATGTAAGCTGACTGTAGGAGTCATCAGCCCAACACTGTCCCTAATGTAAGAAAACAAAGGAAATTCTTCTAGCAAAATTTGCATGACCCATTTTGGAGGCACTGGGTGGCAGAAGTGCTGAAGGTAGGATCCTTACTTCAAAATGCTTATTGTGAATACATAAAGCAAATCCAAGGAAGACCTAAGACCAAAACTCAAAGGTCCTCATAGCCACTAAACAAGAATTACGCAAAGAGAGAGTTGTTTCTGAGAGGTGTTCTGCATTAGGGAATAAAACTCTAACCTATCAGTAAAACTAAGACTACTGTGAGTTTTATTAGCTTTAATTAACAGCTAACGACCAAAGCAATAGTCTAAAAGAGGGATCAAAGAGCAGAATTAGGTAGATTCTACTTCAGCTACATGGATCTAACAAGCTAAGAAAACTAGTGTGAATGTGTGCCATTACAAACTGCAGGGAATTTTTAATGTCATTCTCTATTCTGTTATGCATAGGTTATATTGAGGTATCTCTCAAACTTTGGAGCTTCAAATAACATAGTGTTCTGTCATTTCTGTGTTAATGGAAACAGTCAAAACCAGAAAGATTCCTTTTAAATGCATCAGACCTTTAAATGCCTGAGAACATTAGGAGTTTCTTTATTGTGCTTGTAAGTTAAAATCATCTGTCACTCCCAGATCCACAGCTTTCACTTGCATGTTCATGTTAGAAAACTCACGGACAAAAGGCATCTCATGTGAGTGAAGTTATAGCAGAAAGAGAACTTGGATGAAATCAGTACGAGGAGTGATTGAATCATGATAGGGCTGTATGCACTGCTCTTCCTTTGATGATGTGTCTTTCCCTATGTCATGTGGTCTCTTGACGAGGTTCCATGTGCATACATTGGAAAAGGCGCTTCCTCCCTCTGTCCCCATATATGGACACATTTCTGCTGCCAAAAGCCATTCTGTACCTTGAGATTTACTAGGGTAGTCCAGGGGTTGGTTGCCCCTTTGGTAAGAGATGAGAAGCCTGAAGAACGCAGCATTAATGACCACTTTCTCCTCTGTGGCAGGCTAACTTCTTCTCTCTTTCTGTGCATCAGTTTCCCATTCTGGGCAGTAAGAAAACACAAAGCTGCCACGGCTGGCACAGCACTGCATGAATATCCCATCTGCACCACACACACAGCAACACGCATCGGGGTAATGAGGCGATGTGACTAATGAAGCAGGTAGTACTGAGCTTCACCCTCTACACTTTCTTAGCACTCTCTAGGGTAGCTTTCCCTCCAATTATTCCTTCTTCCTTTGCCTGTCTATAGACAAAGGGTATTTGGTTTTGCTTTGTTTTGTTTTTGCTTTCTTCAGACTGTGGGTGTTTTGGTTGTCAGCTGGGCTTTCCCTTCAGTGCAGAGAGCACCTATGGGACCAGTTGGGATCACAGACCTGACATTTGGGGGGAGCACAATTAACCCTACACCCCTAATGGAGCCAACCCTTAAATACCAACTCCTCCTAGTTCTGTGCTTGGTCACTATCCCAAACTATGAAACTCAGAGAGCACCAACATCACGCACTTTCAGCACACACAGCCGTTGCCTTCTTTCTTTGTTCAGCTAAGCCAGCTCTAGAGTTGCACCCTTTGATCCAGTGGCTCTCCAGGGATTCCCAAGACACTCTTTGCTTGAGTAACTGGCTGAAGCACTGTGATCTTGGTGCCGTGACGACCCCTCTGTCAGTCTGTCCATTTAATTCCTCCCAGATGAAGCCAACAGAGGGAACGGAACCAGGAAACCACACTCTACTGACCGAATTTGTCCTCTCTGGATTGTCCAACCACCCAGAACTGCAGCACTTGTTGTTCTTCACATTCTGCTTAATTTACACCATCACCACCACTGGGAACCTTCTCATCTTCATGGTCACAGTGCACCCCACCCTCCGCATGCCCATGTACTTCTTCCTCTAGGTCCTGTCCTTCAGCACTGACTGTTGTTCCTAAGCTTTCCATTGGGCTAGATTGTGATTGTCCCCACAAGGCCAGCTGGGGAAATTATAAAACACCTCACCACTGTTTGGGCTTTGGATTGACCACATGCCAAATCAAATAGTGGCATTGAGAGGAATATCACTGCAGCTGTTCAAAAAGTCCACTCTGTTTTCTACAGGATTAGATTAAATCCACTGCAAGCAAGGAAATCACAGACCAGATGAATTTCCCTGGCACTTACAGCTGTGTGCGTGAAGCTCACCATCCCCTGTTCTTAGGCACTTGCAGTGTAGGCTTCCAAACGTGAGGTGGTGAGCCCCCTCTACAGTCAATGAGGGGCAGGGGAGAAAGGGGCATACTGGGATATGTCTTTCCAAAGGGCGTTTTTTTCCCCCCACATGACAGGATTCTCTTGTTTGACTGACGGTGCCTCTGGGGGAACCTGTTCATTTGTGCTGTCTCTGGAAAGACCATAGATGGTAACTTCTACCGGTAAGCATGCTGAAGCCCCTCCATAGCTTCCAGGTGCTTGCAGAAGAGACTCAGACCTACAGGCAGAAGGTGCACACAGGAAGTGTAAAGGCAGCCCTAATGACTCATGATGCATCCGCCATGTCATCATTGCTTCTAGTTCTCACTTCTGCACAAGGTTAAAATCCGCTCTTGACCAACATGGACATGCTGCACAGTCAGGCAGAGCAAGGGGTGCCTGCTCTCCACTGCTAGTTTGGACCTTGCCTTCCCTTCACTTCCTGACAATCCACAGTGCCCTCATCACAGCCCAGTTGTCCCACTGGCTCTGGGCTGAGTCACCTGCCCTCCAGGAAAGGACATAGAGCCTGAAGGTCTGCCTCACACAGGACCTGTTGACCTTCAGGTCTAAGTAGCAGGCTCTGGGAACTCCGTCCTGTGTTCAAGCACCACTCCTGAAATCACCATGGACTGCGGAGTTAAGATATAGAGATACATGCATACACATACCTATATAGTTGTACATATGTAATGAACAACACTCCTGAGTGAGACAGTTAGAGATTTCTGAGTCCCAGCTGGGACACCCCCATCACATTTTAGTCATTGAAGGTGGATCTTACAGACAAAGAAGTCAGAGAAGAGGACTAAGAAATCTCCATCTGCCTGAGGATGGAATAAATCACCCCTAGTATTATGTTGACTTTGGAAGGACCCTGGACAGCCAGTTGAGACTTTATTTTCGCCATTTTATATGGCTTACCCAGGTGACATCATTATTCCTGTACCTGTATACTGAACTCCCAATGAATCTCAGGGGATCCTCCACACAGCACATCCGTGGGAGGAGTGGTCAGATGTAAAGAGTTGTTTTCCAAGGTTGTATCCAATTCTGTAAAAGAATATGAGCTCAAATATTAGCATGAAAATATAAAACATATAAAACACTGCTGTCAGTCCCCCCACCGGGGACTTTTCAGCTTCCCATGCTCTGCCAGGTGCATGGGAAGCTGGGGAGGGGAACGTAGCCAGGGTGGTTGACCCAGCTGGCTAATGGGGTATTCCATACTATGTGACATCATGCTCAGTATAAAAACTAGGAGGCATGATTCAGGAAGTGGCAGCTCTCGCGATGTGGGATGGGCTGGGCCTCGTCTGCACATGGTTAGCGATGCATTGTGCATCGCTTGCTTTGTATATTCTATTATTGTTGTTGTTAGCATTATTATTATTACTGTTCTACTTTGTTTTATTTCAGTTATTAAACTGTTTTTATCTCAACCCGCAAGTTTTCCTACTTATGCCCTCCCGATTCTCTCTCACATGCTACCGGAGTGGGGGGCTGAGAGAGCGGCTGCGTGGGGTTTAGTTGCTGGCTGGGGTTAAACCACAATCAATCAGTTGAGCCTTCTTTCTCTAGCTCCACATTTTATACTTCCAGTTAGTCCTACATTTCACGTCTGTCTTCCAGCTTATGGAATAATAGTGTGGCCAGCAGGAGTAGGGAAGTGATCGTGCCCCTGTACTCGGCACTGGTGAGGCCGCACTCTCTTTCCTCTGTATATACGCTGTCATTGGCAATGCGTGGAATTAGTCTTCTTTTCAGTATTTTTGTCAGAAAGAGTAAATACCTCCAGCAACCTGCTCTTTCTGGGATCCAACTTCACAAAAGCTCCTAAACATCGTTGTCAAGTTACAAAATACAGCGTAGCTCTACTCAGATGAGCAGGGGATGCAAACCTACCTCCAACAGAAGACTCCAGCAACCTTCCCTTACAGGATTCCTGATGCCTGTGTTAAGGCAAGTGCTGGGATTCAAGAAGAAAGCAAAATCTCAAACTACCTTGAGCTTCTGGTCATTTCGAAAAGAATAGTAATAATTAGCAGATTTCAGATTCTGTCACTGCGGGACTCATTAAAAAGTTCTGGGAGTTCTTGGAGTGCTTCACTTCATTTGTGTGGATCAGGACTATGTGCAGATGCAGGAACCTCATGATAACTGGAGCAGAACTAAGATGGGGATTTTCTGTGTAGGAAAAAGAAGGAGCTGAAACTGTTTATATTGTAAGGGGAGCACAGCCCCATGACTTGAGGCAGGTAATATTTAGTCAAATCTTAACTAGTTAACTCAGATCATTCTGTAGTCAACGGAGAGAAGCAGACAACCCTGGTGGGCAGTTCACCTGAGATGAACCTACCTTTGTGAGGTTTCGGTCCCACTTCAGGAGCGCCTCAAGGGATGCTGCTCTCTAGGGTATCCCAGATGACTGCACTGGGCTGGCAGACATGGCATAGGGCCATCCAGAGACACACAATCAGCTTGGGCCACGGCTGGTGGCCAAGGGTGTGTCCCACCACACAAGTAAGGCAGTAGCTGCCTAGGCTGAGGATACTAAATTGTATTTTTAAGCTCATCCCTTGGTACTGCACTTCAGCCAGAGGAGATCTGATCAAGGGAGTAGCAGGCAGGAGTCCTCTCTTGCTGAAGCAATGGTCTAAGGGAGGGTCAGAAATGGAAGACCCCCAAAGGTCTTATATCTCCGTCTTATATCTCCAGCCTGATTTAAAAGCATTATGCTGACAAGCTCAGATGTAGACAAATGTTCTGTAGATGCGTGAAAACAGAGGAGAGGGCTTCCTCCCAGGTGACTGGCTTAGGCAAAACATGTTCCTGCAGATAAACAAGTGAATGACATTCAACGCTGGGGTTCAGAACCAGCAGCATTCTTCCAGGGCTAGGTGCAAGGGCCATAGCTGACCTGGGGTGTTTGGAGGAGGAATGTGTTCCTTTAAAACAAATGAGTTGCACAGGTTCTCCCCATGATGTGGGGTCCCACAATACCCTCTCTTCTTTGGTATAGAGTCTGGAATTCAGGGAAGTGCTTACATCATTGATCTCTGAGAGGGTCTTGCCTCTGGGCTGTCTCTGATGGTTGTTCAGAGGTCTACAGGTGGTAGTCAGAGGTACACAGGTGTCTCCACTGCCCTGACCCAGTGACCAGAATGAAGCTGGGAGTTGTTACAGGCTATTTATTAGCAGAGTTTCTCAAACCATGGTCACAACCCCTGGGAATGAACACCATGACCAGGATAACAAAATATGAGAGAAACCAGCCTGAAGCCAGCAGTGGTCAACCATGCTGAGGGAGGAAGAGTGAAAGAGGCTGGAACACACTTCCCTTCAGAGATGAAGGGTCATAGGACCCATGGTCCTGTTCCAGCCACCAGTACTGTGGTCCTCACTCACCTCACTCATGCTGGTCCCTCCTGTAAGAGTATGTGGAAGGACAATGTCTTCTCCTTTAAGGGTATCTGGTCAAGGACCTTCTCAAGGCAAAAAAAAAGAATAGTGATAATAATAGGAGGAAGCCATAAACAAGAACATGCAGGGACACAAACCTGACCGACAAATGATAAGGGAGACAGTGATTCTGTCACACAAACCTGGTCAGTCACACTAGGGCTCATGAGGACATGTGTTATTCAAGTCCTGTATGTAGGTGCTGTGTGGCAAATAAGGACACGGACTCCGTCTGAGAGGGCACAAAGACGAAGACGAAAATCCCTTCATTATACAGCACAAGCGCCTTTTTATACCTCACATTATGCCACGTATGCACTTCAAAGAATTCCCTAGTACATCCCCTAAGCAAAGGTCATCTCGACACTCTTCCGCTAATTTCCTTATCTTTGTCACGCTCTCAGAACCGTTAACTGCCACCTCTTATCTCCCTTTTTCCCACGGCTTCTTTCACTTCCCATCTTCCCATGGCTTCTTGTTTACCAACACTATGATACTGCTTGTACTCTCAGGCATTGATTCCTCCACAGTGCTGTAAATGGCAGCACCTTGTTTGATGGCAGCACCTTGTCTGCCAATGTCCTTTTACGTCTGTGCATGTGTGTGTCTGGGATACGTGCTCAGCTTTGCTACCAGTTGAACCTGCAGATGAAAAAGTGGCAGCTGCATCCCTCATCCTGGGCAGAGACCCCCGGAATGGGGGCACTGGCCTGGGCTCCAGCAGCCAGGCAGGAGGGTTCTGGGAGGAGGATGCTGGAGACGGCAGCCAATCCTTAACAGTTTAGTGCAGGCATGATCTGGTTGAGCTGTCAGTATTCCTGGGAGTACGCATATATAATCCTTATGCAATGGGGGGCTGATCCTTTGTTAGTATGCACACAGTGATAAAGTTGTAACCAGACTTCTAGGGACTTCTGGAACCAGACTTCTTATTATGCAGGCATCAAAACAGGACTTGTGCTAGTAAATCCTTGGCTAAATGGGATCAATTTGGTTGCAAAGATCTTAACAGAACATTAGAAAGACAGTAAGAGGTGTAAAAGGTTCCAACAGCAGGCCTAGTGACTGGGCTTTGCAGTTTGGAGGATGAAAAGAGATGCCTATCAAAGTATGCACAAGACCTCCAGTAGGTAATGGATCACTCCCAGCTATTGAATCAATAATGAGATTGGCTACAAAACAATGGTTTACTGGAAATGAAGGGGTATGGGAAGGGAAATGCCGACCTTAATTAGGAAAACAGCTATGTCTTACAATTTGTGAAAGAATGTGTAATGTGGACTAATGTTACTGTAGTGAGAGACTAATTTGTGCCAGAGCTTAGCACAAAGGCCATATGAATTGTACTTTAACTTCAGTTTTTCTCTATGGAAACGTAACCAGTAGGTAAGGAAGTGTAAGTAAAACTTTAAGTACAGGGTATTCGGTAACAAAAGAGAAGGAAATGTCTCAAGACACAGACAAAAAGGGTGGCTGGAGGCTGCGAGAGTAAATCAGAAGAAGAGAAGACTCCACACTCCGTGAACAGGATTGGATGAGCAGAAGGCGGCAGATATCCTGCTGGGAGTCTGTTTAGACCACCTAACCAGGATGAGGAGGCAGATGAAGTATTCTACCAGAGGCTGGCAGAAGTCTCACAATCGCTAGCCCTTGTTCTCATGGGGGACTTCAACTTTCCAGATGTCTACTGGAAATGCAATACGGCAGAGAGGAAACAGTCGAGGAGATTCCTGGAGTGTGTGGAAGATAACTTCCTGACGCAGCTGGTAAGCGAGCCTACCAGGGGAGGTGCCTCACTTGACCTGCTGTTCACACAGAGAAGGACTGGTGGGAGATGTGGTGGTCGGAGGCCGGCTTGGGCTTAGCGACCATGAAATGACAGAATTCTCGATACTTGGTGAAGTAAGGAGCGAGGCCAGCAAAACCGCTACCATGGACTTCTGGAGGGCGGACTTTGGCCTGCTCAGGACACTGGTCGAGAGGGTCCCTTGGGAGACAGTCCTAAAGGGCAAAGGGGTCCAGGAAGGCTGGACGTTCTTCAAGAAGGAAGTTTTAAAGGTGCAGGAGCGGGCTGTCCCCATGTGCCGCAAGAAGAACGGGCAGGGAAGGCGACCGGCCTGGCTGAACGGGGAGCTCTGGCTGGGACTCAGGAAAAAAAAGAGTTTATCATTTGTGGAAGAAGGGGCAGGCAACTCAAAAAGAGTACAGGGATCTTGTTAGGTCATGCAGAGAGGAAATCAGAGAGGCAAAAGCCCAGCTAGAATGCAATCTGGCCACTGTGGTAAGAGACAACAAAAAAAGTTTTTACAAATATATTCATAACAAAAAGAGCCAAGGAGACTTTCCATCCTTTATTGGGTGCAGGGGGGAACATTGCCACCGAGGACGAGGATAAGGTTGAGGTACTTAATGCCTTCTTTGCCTCAGCCTTTAATAATCAGAGCAGTTATCCTCAGGGTATTGAGGCCCCTGAGCTGGAAGATAGGGACGGCGAGCAGGATAAACCCCCCATAATCCAAGAGGAAGCAGTTAATGACCTGCTACGCCACCTGGACACTCACAAGTCTATGGGGCCGGACAGGATCCAGCCGAGGGTACTGAGGGAGCTGGCGGAGGAGCTTGCCAAGCCACTCTCCATCATTTACCAGCAGTCCTGGTTAACTGGGGAGGTCTCGGACGACAGGAGGCTTGCCAATGTGACGCCCAAATACAAGAAGGGCCAGAAGGAGGATCCGGGAAACTATGGGCCTGACCTCAGTGCCAGGGAAGATTATGGAGCATTTCGTCTTGAGGGCGCTCACAAGCCATGTGCAGGACAACCAGGGGATCAGGCCCAGCCAGCACGGGTTCATGGAAGGCAGGTCCTGCTTGACCAACCTCATCTCCTTCTATGACCAGGTGACCCGCCTCGTGGATGAGGGAAAGGCTGTGGATGTGGTCTACTTGGACTTCAGTAAAGCCTTTGACATTGTCTCTCACAGCGTTCTCCTAGAGAAGCTGGCGGCTCACGGCCTAGACAGGTACACTCTTCGCTGGGTAAAAAACTGGCTGGACGGCCGAGCCCAGAGACTTGTGGTCAACGGAGTTAAATCCAGTTGGCGGCCGGTCACGAGTGGTGTTCCCCAGGGCTCCCTATTGGGGCCGGTCCTGTTCAATATCTTTATCAATGATCTGGACGAGGGGATCGAGAGCTCCCTCAGGAAGTTTGCAGAGGACACCAAGCTGGGCGGGAGTGTTGATCTGCTCGAGGGTAGGAAGGCTCTGCAGCGGGACCTGGACAGGCTGGATCGATGGGCTGAGGCCAACTGTATGAGGTTCAACAAGGCCAAGTGCTGGGTCCTGCACTTTGGCCACAACAACCCCAGGCAACGCTACAGGCTTGGGGAAGAGTGGCTGGAAAGCTGCCCAGAGGAAAAGGACCGGGGGGGTGCTGGTTGACAGCTGGCTGAACATGAGCCGACAGTGTGCTCAGGTGGCCAAGAAGGCCAATGGCATCCTGGCCAGTATCAGAAATAGTGTGGCCAGCAGGAGCAGGGAGGTGATCATGCCCCTGTACTCGGTACTGGTGAGGCCGCACCTCGAATCCTGTGTTCAGTTTTGGGCCCCTCACTCCAAGAAGGACACTGAGGTGCTGGAGCATGTCCAGAGGAGGGCAACGAAGCTGGTGAAGGGTCTGGAGCACAAGTCTGATGGGGAGCGGCTGAGGGAACTGAGGTTATTTAGTCTGGAGAAGATGTGCAGGGGAACTGGAAGCAACAAAGAGGGGAGTAGGCAGGAAAGGGGAATAGAAGAGGCTGGTCAGGTGTCAACCTGGGCCAGTCACTGCTGGTCTGGCTGAGCTCTGCACTTGACCACCGCAGTCTGTCCTGTCTTCTTATTAAATCTTTTCATAACTCTCCCTGCATAATCTCACTCTACCCTGTGTGTCCGTGTGCTGCAGGGACTAAGTGCCAGCTACCAGCGTGTGTGAATTTGATGCCAGCTACTGAAGTCAGACTGGGATTGTGGCAGCCTCTGACCTCTGGTGTCAGCTACTGGAGCCAGTGGGATCCCAGTGCAGCTACCAGAGCGAGCGGGGTCTCGGTGCCAGTTGCTGGAGGCAGTGGGGCTCTCAGCTGCCAGCTGCTGGGGCAGGAACAGTGTGTATCCTAAAACCATTTCCTGGGGGGATGGCGTGAGTGAAGCGAGTGAGGGGTTCAGCACCGGCAGCTGGAGCGGTGTATAGGGTTTGCGTGGCAAGGTTTTGGGAGTGGGGGGGCTACAGGGGTGGCTTCTATGAGAAGCTGCTAGAAGCTTCCCCCATGTCTGATAAAGCTGATGCCAGCCGGCTCCAAGATGGACCCACCACTGGCCAGGAGAAACAACTCTGCAGACACCAAGGTCAGGGAAGAAGGAGGAGGTGTTCCACGCACCAGAGCAGAGATTCCCCTGCAGCCCGTGGTGAAGACCATGGTGATGCAGGCTGTCCCTCTGCAGCCCATGGAGGTTAACGGTGGAGCAGATATCGACCTGCAGCCCGTGGAGGACCCCATGACAGAGCAGGTGGATGCACCCGAAGGAGGCTGTGACCCCATGGGAAGCCCACGCTGGAGCAGGGTCCTGGCAGGGCTTGTGGACCCGTGGAGAGAGGAGCCCACGCTGAAGCAGGTTTGCTGGCAGGACTTGTGACCCCGTGGGGGACCCATGCTGGAGCAGTCTGTTCCTGAAGGACTGCACCCCGTGGAAAGGACCCACGCAGGAGCAGTTCGTGAAGAACTGTAGCCTGTGGGAAGGACTTACATTGCAGCAGTTCATGGAGGACTGTCTCCCGTGGGAGGGACCCCACGCTGGAGCAGGGGAAGAGGATGAGGAGTCCTCTCCCTGAGGAGGAAGGAGAGGTAGAAACACCGTGTGATGAACTGACCGCAACCTCCATTCCCTGTCCCTCTGTGCCACTGCGGGGGAAGGAGGTAGAGAAAATCAGGAGTGACGCTGAGCCCTGGAAGAAGGGAGGGGTGGGGGGAAGGTGTTTTTAGGATTTGGTTTTATTTCTCATTATCCTACTCTGATTTGATTGGTAATAAATGAAACTAATTTCCCCAAGTCGAGCCTGTTTTGCCGTGAAGGTAATTGGGCAGTGATCTCTCCCTGTCCTTACTTTGACCCACGAACCTTTCGTTATATTTTCTCGCCCCTGTCCAGCTGAGGAGGGGGAGTGATAGAGCGGCTTTGGTGGGCACGTGGTGTCCAGCCAGGGTCAACCCACCACAAGCGGGAACGCAGGTCACAGCCCATGTGTCTGGTGCTGGCTGCTGCGGGGGGTGAGTATCTGTATCTTCCCCAAAGTGCGTGTGTGTGGAGGGTGTGTGTGTTCACCAGAAAACTTAAAGCTGGACCAGCCGGTTAGCAGGAGCCCCAGCTCCGGGCAGGGGTATCAGCTGGGCAGGGGGTTGGTGCTGGTACCTGGGTGGAGTGTGAGGTGCCAGGGGGACGACTGGGTGAGTGCTGCGTGTTTGCAGGGAGCATCAAGCTGGACCAGCCGGCAAGTAGGGGACCCATGGGGCGGGTCAGAGGGCCAGGACCTGGGCAGGGTACCAGGAGAACAGAGGGGCTGTGCCAATGCTCAGGGCACCTGCAAATATCCATGTGGCTTGTGAACCATGAGAGTGTTGTGTGTGTACCTGCACTAGTGGCCGCCTGTCTCTGACAGCCCCAGAGGCAGTGGGGACATGGGTGTCTGCACTTGTGTGTTATGTGGGTCCTGTGTGTCGGTGGTGTTGACGGCAGCACCTTGGCTGTGGCAGTCTGTCTGACCGGTCGTGTCAGTGTCCTTTTGCATGTGTACATGTGTGCCCACATGTCTCTGGGGTACACACTGAGCCTCACTACTGGCTGAGCCTGCAAAGAGGAAAGCAGCAGCCATGGCCATTGACCTGGGATGGAGACCCCGGGTCACTAAGCGTGGCTCTAGTGGCCGGGCAGGAGGAATCACCAGGCTGTGGAGCTGCTGGAGGTGGTGGCTGCTTATAACATCCCCTAACATGCATCAATCCAGATGATGAAGGTGATACCAGGGTTAAAACAGGAGTGGTCAGTAGGATTGTTAAAAGGAAAGCCTGGAGTTCCCACATGCTTATGAACTACAAAAGGGTTAGTTCCCGCAGGGTGGTCTGGTTTTCCACCTTGCCTTCATAATTTTTCTGGGGAAACATTGTCAATGAGATAAATAGGGCCACTAAAATCACATCTGGTAGGTTTATGCTGATGTCTCTGAACAGGTCTGTCCATGCACATGAGTCTGATTTCCCTGCCTGTTCCTGTAACAGATTTCTGTCTGTTTTACCACTACTTTAAAAGAACATTTTTTTTTCAAATTATTATTCCTCAAAATAAAAACAACCATACAAGCAAGCCCATTCCTCCACCCCTTTACTTTCCTGTGTTGCAAACAGTACATACTCTTGTCTATAAGCCCACGCTTACTCCCTTCTGCACACCCTCTTAAAGCACCTATCCTGGCAGCAATCATTTTATTACACTGAAAGAGAGGCAAGGTCTGAGGTCAGCATTTACCGCAATGTCTACATTTCTAACACATCTGGTAAGGTTGACACTTTCAATGACTCTTCATGGTTGCTACCTACTGAGTGGGAGGTTTTCAAGGATAGAAATCCATAGAAAAACCCTTAGGAGGGTTTTTTTCCTTCTCAAAGAAATTCTGATTTACTTGAGGATAAAAGGCCAGAATTCCCTAAAATTACTTCCTTATGAGAAGCCATTGAGCCAGTGAATACCAGTTGAGTTTGTCATTCAAAGGTAAACTGACAAGAGAGACTAAGGTGACTATCTAAATGAGGATACCTACTCTTTAGCTGAGATTAGTCTAACCATACAGGAAACATTCTCTATAAATCTTTGTTTTAGTTCAAACAAGGATTAATTAAAGGAAATCATACGTTTCAAATGACACAGACAATCAGTTGAAGCAATGAGAGAATCAATATTCTTGATTAGGATAATCATGTCAGAAATTAGGGAGGCATTGTGTATCAATCACATAGATCACTTAAATGATGCAGAACATAAATAACAAGTAGGATTGCTTATGCTGACCTACGCTGATTTTGCTACGTTAAAGATCGATGGAGCCACAACAAACATGAACACAAACCCCTCAGTCTCTTTATTTTAGAAGAATTAAATTTTGTAATCATAAAACGTCTCTTTCATAGTAACAAATAAATACAGGAAATGGCAGAGAGCCCTCTTCTTTTTATTTTTTGCTTTGGTGGATAATGAAAATAATGAATCTTTGGAAAAGACTTGGAAGCATAATCTCAGAATAAAGAAGTGGAAGAACAGGCAACCAAGTATGTAAGTCAAATATTGTCCACAGATCACACATTCAGGAGGCAGTATTCCTGCCTGCCTAATCATAATCTAAATCATCTGCCTTCTTTATAAAAATTATTGATATGTGTACTTCCCAAAGAGGTTTCTAGAATCAGTTTGCTACAGGAGCCTGCAGAAAAGTCAACATTTTAGTCCTCATTCTTTAACCTCAAATATTTTATTTCTAGTCAGTGATTTTTTCAAGGCAGTCTTTACCTCTTTGTTCCTCAAAGTATAAATGAAAGGGTTCAGCATTGGTGTAACAAGGGTGTTCAGAAGGGACACCACTTTGTTCATACTTAGTGAGGCATGTCCTCTTGGCCTGACGTAAATGAATATGACCGCCCCATAAAGCATGATGACTACAGTCAGATGAGCAATGCAGGTGGAGAAAGCTTTCCGTCTCCCAGAAGTAGATGGGATCCTCAATATGGTCAAAATGATGGCGAAGTAGGAGATGACAGTCAAGAAGGAAGTGCTAAACAGAAGCAATATAGCACCAACAAAAATGAGCCATTCAATATGGCGGGTGTCAGTGCAAGCCAGCTTCAGCATTGGCCCAACGTCACAGTAGAAGTGATTGATGATATTGGGGCCACAGAATGGCAGTCTGAACACCAGAATAGTTTGCACAAAGACAGTCATAAGGCCACCCATCCAAGAGCCAAACGAGAGCTGAGCACACAGTTTTCCACTCATGATGGTGGTGTACTGGAGAGGGTTGCATATTGCTATGTATCGGTCAAAGGACATGGCTGTGAGGAGGAAAAGCTCAGTAGTACCAAGGAAAAAGAGGGAGAAGGCTTGGGCTTTGCACCCAGCTATGCTGATAGACTTCTTGACCTCCACAAGACAGGCCAAAAACTTGGGTGCAGTGGCCGAGATATAGATGATTCCCAGAAATGACAGATTTCCAAGGAAGAAATACATGGGTTTGTGGAGAGTGTTGTCATTCACCACTGTGGTGATGATGATGACATTCCCAGTGACAGTCAAAATGTAGATGACCAAGACTCCCACAAACAGCAAAACATGAACCCTTTGAAGGCTGGGGAAACCGAGAAGAATAAATTCAGTCACAAAAGTCTGGTTTTCCATCCTCTGCTTCCACTTTGTATATTTCTGCATTAATAAATATGGCAAGTAAAGGAGTGATCAAAGTTTTTTTCTATGTGAGTAGGGAAGAGGAAATATAGAGATATACATGTGTATGCGCATATACGTATGTATATAAATATATATATGTAAGAGACATTTTAAAATTGATTTTAATATATATTTTAAAGAAACCAGAGGGTTTGAGATCCTTATAATAGTTTTACTGCTTAATTTCTCAGGTACTTTTTCAGTTGAAAAAGTGTTCTCTCTTATACTGGAAGACTGTATGGAAGACTGAAGAATTTATGATTGACAGTGATATATACTGGTAATATTCCCTCTATCAGTTACATTTCTAAGGGTGGGAGACATGACCGTAATTTATGTCCTCTAAAAGATGGATGTCTAGTCAAAATTAATCTAGGCTCCTACTTTGAAGCTCAGAGTACTGCCAAAAAGTGATTAACCCCATCCAGACGTAGGCAACATGAACTACCTCTTACCATAGGCGTTTCTCCATCGATTGTCCATAGCAGAACACAGGAGAGCTGGATGGCAATAGTTATCCAAAAATGTTATTGTTTGAACAGAGATGAAATGTATATCGCCTTTTGCATATACAAAGCCTTCATAAGTCTGTCCTGACCATAGCTTTATGTAAGAAATCACTCTCTTTCCAAGGAAAAAAAATAGATTATGCAGAAAATATTTTAAATCTCTACTTTATGAAGATTTATGTCACCAGTTTTGTGTTACCTTCATCTTTTTCATCCTCACAGGTTGTTGTCAAGCAGTCCTAAATGAAAGAAAGAGCATGACAGTCACATTCTAAACCTATTAATTGCTCATGTATTCGTTTTTATTAAAAAAAGAAAGTACAAATGATCTGCTGTCCTTTCATTCCTACTTATCAAAGTAAGCATTAAGTTGACTTGAGAGTAGAAGTCATGATCTTCCCTTGCTAAGCACATTTTAAAAAGCATTCAAGTTTCTGCCCCTCCCTGCTTTAGGATAGGAATACCTTACTAATACATTATTGTCAACATATCCTGTCTCTCTTCACCCTGATTTCTATCATGCAATCTAATTACTCATACGAGCAAACAGTCTAAATTTCTTGGACAGCAGATTGTTCTGAAATATTTTCTTTTTCTTGTCCTAAACCACTTAGAGTATAATACTCACATGCCTCGGTCTCTTTAGGGCCTGGATTACCTTCAGTAGCCACCAATGGTTCTCTGAATAATGAAAACACAAAAATGGAAGGAAGATATTCACATTTGTGAAAAAGCCACCAATGTTAAAATCATCATCCCAAATAACAAATATCTTCTGAGGAGGGAAGGGAGATAAATACCTGTCAGCAATGCCTATACTCAGCATATAATTAAACCTCTCTATGTGCTGTTGTTAAGCAAGCTGAGTAGCTCCAGACCGAGGGAAGATATTCAGGTAGTTCCATTGCACATTCAGAGGCATTTAATAAAGCCCATTACTGTGCAAAGACTATTGGCTGGGAAGGAGCAATTAACTCAGCTCATCCAACATGAAATCTTCAGGGGGAAAATGGATCACTTAAACGGTGTAAAGGGCCTGCAGAACTTTGAAAAGCAGCCTAATGGATAAATCAGCATGGAAAACCAGAGTATCTTAACTAGTAACAAAAATTAAACTCTTGTAAAGAGTCATGAAAAGAGCCCCAAATTCTCAGACAGACCTGATGAATCAGCTGTTGCAGAGTATGTCAGCTCTATGGATTCGATGAATATAAGGATCCATATTTTGTTCCCCTGCGTTTCTTTTCATTTTGGATGGCAATGATGATTAAAATTTGTGAGCAAGTCTACACAGCCTCCTCTGGGTAAGATGGGTTTGGTAACAACTGCTGATAAGATAGTAGAGTGACTGCAGAAGACTTGCGCGAACAGAACACCCAGAACTAACTGTCTGAGAACTCTTTCTGAAGCATACTGCCATACCATAATGGCAGCTTCATTCCTGAATTAACTCAACAAACTTTAGGCTGTTTTTATCACCAATGAAGCTCTCTGTCCCACATGCCTCTTTATCTCCCCCTAACTCTCGCTAAGGAAGTCCTTTGACAAGGAAGGAGCACATCCACTTGATCTGAATGGGAGGGCATGGGTGACGGGCTCAGTAAATGTTCTGAAATTTGTTTGACACCAAAGTTGAAAGCTTCCACTGGGAGTTAAAAAATTATATTCCTTCACTGCTAAGAGAAAGAAAATAATGAAGCTATTTTCACTGGGGACAAGCGGAGGTTGATGGGTGATTATGAACAGAGAACACAGCTGAGCAGCAGACAGGATGGGCCAGGAGGGTGTTTCGTGTACATAACTGCACAGATATGCAGAAACAAAGGAAGATAGCTGCATACAGACATATGCAAGGGAGGGGAGCATTAATGATATGATAAAGATTGAATCAGCCTTCAGGTGCTTATTAAGCAAACCACCCATGTTCATAACAAAAAGCAACAGCTTGTTTCGATTCAGCACAGAACTAGGGATTTTTGTTACAACAGAACGATCCTGGTTCAAACTGAAATAAAAGTTTTCATGCAGAACTGTTTCTCATTTTGGTTTTGCTCTAGCTCAGCTACAGCAGCTTCCATCTGAAGTTCCAAACATTTCCATCTGCAAGAACAGAATTCCAAAGAGTTCTGGCTCCTGCAAGTTTTTCCTTCCCACCCCCAAGCCTGATCCCATTAATTTTGTTGTCAAAGAGTTTCACAAACCATTGATCAGGTTTCTCTCAGATATTTGTCTCACTACCCTTGGGTCACATGCTTGAAATCCTTCTTCCTGTCCCAAACACCCAGGGTTTTAAAGCAGCCCCTTTTTCTTCTTCACACAGGAGAAAGCCCCCAGCTCTGACCACAGTCAGCCCACAGCAGAGAGACAGCCCTCAAAAACACCAACGGAGACTCAACATTTACCTCAGACCCAGCCAAAGGGTTGGATGATGAACCCCTGCTCCTACCAGCTGCATTTATATTAAGGATGCTGCTTTTTCTCTCTTCTTGATATGCAAGGCGCATAAAGACAATCACAGCCTAACAGGCACTTTTTACAAGTACTGTTATCAGCACCAGGAGAGATGACCAGCTGATAGTTGGATTGCCAACAGAACACATAAGCACTCCGGGACGATTAATCAGCCTTTTTGTCCCTCCCCGTTGCTCCCACTAATGGTTTAGTTTTGACAGGTCTCAGACCGAAATAGATCTCTTATCAGCAATTTTCCCATCCTGACATGTAGGAACATGTCAGTAAATCAAAGAGCGTGTGAGACAGCAGAACAGTGAAAAATGCAGCCTCCCCTTCCCACCTCAAGGACCTTTAGTAGCCCTGCGTTATCTGTATGCAAATGAGATATGTGCCCCTCCAGTACTTGGTACTCCTGAAAGTTCGACAGGCTAGACAGGGAGTTGGCGTTTGGCGAGACCCATCACCAGTTCGGTCTTCAGCTTTCTCTTGCTGCCAGCCAGCTCAGAGGGACATTGTCGTTACCTTGGGTATCAGGTTTTTTCAGGGCATCTCAGAAGACCCTGGTGTCCTGGAAGGTGACCCCTGTCCCATTTCTCTGGGCCACTAGGGCATTCAGTTTTTCACAGGAATATGATCTGAGATCTGTTTTGTCCCATCTGAAGTGGAAGCAAAAAGGCCCATGCATGAATTATCCCATGGTACTGGGATTGACAGCCTCCTGGGAATCACCTGCAGTGGACTGCATGCATCGTGGTGGATAATTTAAAAAGATTCTGCCCTGAAAGTCTTAAAAGGTCTTTTTAAGTCCACCACATCCAGCACAACCCCAAAACCTGTAGTTCAGAGCACACATCTGGAGCAGGAGTCTCTACAAGGAGCACTGCCAGATTGCTGAAACTGCTGGTTTTCAAGATGCACACGCCTGATTACCCCCAGTAGCTTTCTGGACGGTCTTTACTGGTATCTTATGCAGGAAGATTATAGTTCCTGTGTACACAGTTCCCACATGCAAGAATGTTCTCTTTACCTCAAAGGAATAAGGCAAAGACATTTTCTTCCACTACCCTTTAGGGAAGAGTCATGTTTCTGAAAGGAATTCTTCCCTCTCCCCCACGGCCTTTCTAAAAGTGTCCTGAAAGCCAGACACCTCCAGAGATATGCCTGGTACATAATATATTCCCTCCACATCACCCCTACACTTTTGAGGAGAACTAGGAGTGTTTTGTTCAGGTTTCTCAGTGGGGGTGTCCCAGGCAGCAAATCGACAGGAAGAAGTGTCCCTTAGAAAATGCTGACCACAGTGATGTGTGAGAAGGCTTTCACTTCTCACACATGGTGGAGAAGGCCTTCTGCTCCCCCATGCTCGATGGCATCCTCAGGATGGCATCTCTAATGCAGACATAGGGTGCGCAAGTGAACAAAAATGGCAAGACTACATCTCGGATGGACATTGCAGCAGCCTGGTGTCACTACAGGAGAGCTCCAGCAAAGAGGTCAAATCACAGAAGCGGTCAATTGGGCTGGGGCCACAAAAACTTCAACTGGTTTGAGAAGTATGTGATGACGGTGGAACTAGTCATTCCCCCAAGCCACGAGCCAGCTGCCAGTGGGAAAACCACTTTCTAGTTCATCATGCTTGTATGGCCAAGTACTGGTTGGAGGACATGGTGGCCAGCAGGTAACACTTGGACACTGCAAGAGATCCAAAGAAATAGAGCTGAGCCATACAGTCCTGAGCAGAGGTGGGTCCATCCCCAGTCAGGAAGTTGCCCAGCAGCCTGGGCAGGTTGATGGAAGTATAGCAGATCTCCAAGCTGCTCAAATTTGCTGGAAAGAAATACATTGGGCTGTGGAGATGCTGGTGTGTCGCCACCAGCAGAACAATGAAGATGTTCCCAAGCACAGTCTCTGCACAGACAGTGAGAGAGAGGAGGAAGAGAGGCACCTGGAATCAGGTGCTTTCCCGAATCCCATCAGGAAAAACTCTCTCGGTGACGTCTGTTTTTCCCATTCCCCTTTCTCCATGCAGTGTCCTTGGTCTTTCTTTTCCCCTCTTGTCAGAAAGGGCACCTATAAGAGAGGGAATGTTTGTGAAAGAAAATGTTACCAGAGAGCAAGCAGTGTTTTGCGCACATCAAGCTGTATTCATGTTCCCTTTAGGGGCTCCATGCCCAGTGCAAGAAGAGGAACGGGTTCTTGGAGAGAGCTTGAACTAGGAGCACTCCTTTCCGCCACACAGATGAGTTGCCCCAGGAAGGTGCCTACTACTCTCAATGGAATAAAAAGGGAATAGGCATTTTCTCAGTCTTCAACAGCCCAATGACTATGCCTCAACTTATCCCCAATATGTCCTTCACAGGTGTCAAGGACAGAGTTCCTTTTGCTATCAGCAGGAGAAAGACAACTTAGTGTCTAAGAGGAGATTTAAATCTCAGATCCACAGTAAGTGGAAGGGGGGCCAGCACAAGTATACTGAGCTTTGTGTATGGTGAGACAGAAGCTAGCATTGCTTGCTGAATTGCTGCATGAGCATATCTAGCTAATTATTACATCATAGCGTTGTCTGAAAAGCGGATTCGTGCCCGGCGTGCAAGTAACCAATTCCACACGCTCAGGAGAGATATTGTTTTATTCAGGCCTGGGTGCTCGGTGGACTTGCCACAAATCAAGCACACCTGGTCTAGTTACCTTTCTGTTTATATCCATGCTTCTCATACTTATTTTAAGATTCTCTTTTACATATTCCTTAAATTTCCGGGAACTAATTATAATATTACATCATCCTAGACACATGCGCACTAAAGCCTTTAGAGTCTCCTTGAGCGTCTCGGCAGGGCAGTGAACTCTTCATGAACCTGTTCCTTTCTTTCCTTATAAGGTTGAGGTTTGTCTCCGAGCCACGTCCGGACCAGGTTTGTTTATGGTTCTCGTTTCCAAGGTTACTCTTCACTAGAGTCTAACAATGCTTCTAGGATACACGATACAGACTACAATTCTACACACCTGCAAACATCACACCTGCTAGTTACCTAACTTCTAAGCAACAAGTCTTCATTGTTTAAAATTACTGGCAGTATGGAATAATAGGTACTGTAACAGACTGTACCTACTGCATCAATAGGATGGCTACTTCAATAACATCACTGATAGGACAGCTGCAGAACAAGAACAAAGTGACTCGGGGTCAGTCTCAGAGCTGACTCTTCAGGAAGACAGAACTGACTTAACAGGCACAATAAACAACAGCCTGTCTGGAGAAACTGAGGAAGTCCAGAAAGCCACAGGTCATTGAATTTAGGGGGGATAAAAGGCCAGCTGAAAGGTCGAGGGGTGAGATTAGCAGGAAAGGCATCAGTGAAGACCCCACCATCTAACAAACTGCTGTGGAGGTGTAGCGATCCTGACCGAAGACGGTTGCATGTCAAGGAGTTTGTGGCGCACATAACAGTTAGCCGGAGGATGGTCAGCCCTGTGCCGTGCCATGTCGTGCCGTGCCGTGCCGTGCCGTGCTGCACGCAGGGCGTGACCGTCAGGCTGGGCTGCGCTGCACAAATGCCCCGGCCGCAGGACAACCTCAGCAGCTCCTTCTAACGGAGGAGCCCACAGGCAGCGCATGCTCGGCGCTGGCGATTACGGCTCCTGCCTGTCCTTGCCTGTGTCTGAAAGTGCAGCAAGAAGTTCTCATGTGAACATGTGAACGTCCTTTCTGTTTGACAGTAGAAATGATGAATACCATTGTTTTCCTCCAGTAGCTTGAGCGACCCTTCCACGCACGGGATCTGTGCGGTGTGCTGCACCCTGGTTGGAGACCCAGCTGATGCTTTACAGCTTGGTGTTCCCAGCATCTGAAGGGACATAACATTTTCTGTATGATCCTCTCTTTCTTCATAGAGTTAGCTTTGATAAATAGCATTTTAAAAGATAGCTTACAGGGCCAGAGTGCTTGTCTTACTGGGACCATAGCAAATCAGCACCTCCTAGTGCAGACTAGGAGGCAAAGGTCTTCTCCAGGCCACCTCAACATGTCGGGTGGGGTGATCTTGAAACCCCCGTGCCCTGAGCTCTAAGGGCCAGTATGCAGGTCTTGTGGACCTCAGCAGGTTGGTAGCTCTCAGGGATCTGAGAGTGCTTGTCCTAAGGCATCTGAAAGTGCCTGCATAACTACAGCACTACACTGCTAATAGTGACCATGGCTGGCTGGCTCCGTTTTTGATAGGTATCCACCGCCAGTTGTCAGAGTTAATCATATCGCAGCTACATTGTAGACACAGACCGGCAAATTTAAACAAACATAACTGATATAAATGCACCTGCTGTTGCTGTGATTATCATAACCACATGCCACAATCTATGTCAGGTATCACAGATCTCTACACGTATACTTCTTATAGTCACAGTTTCTTTCCTCACTGGCTAATACAGTGTCCTGGTTCCGGCTGGGACAGAGTTAGCTTTCTTCCCAGTAGCTTGTGGGGGGTGCTGTGGTTTGGGTTTGGTGTGAGCGGAGCCTTGATGGCCCATTGATGCTTTGGTTGTTGCTGGGTGGTGCCTGCACTGGGGACTTTTTGTTCCTCTTTTCAGCCTCCCATGCCCTGCCATGTGCAGGGGAAGCTGTGGGGAGGGAGCACAGCTGGGGTGGTTGATCCAGCTGGCCAATGGGGTATTCTATACCATGTGACATCATGCTCAGTTGTCGTGGTTTAATCTGGCAGGCAGCCAAATACCACACAGCCGCTTGCTCACTCCCCCCGCCCCCAAAGTGGGACGGGGAGAGAATCGGAAGGGTAGGAGTGAGAAAAACTCGTGAGTTGAGATAAAGACAGTTTAATAGAACAGAAGAGGGAAAATAATAATAATAATAATGATAGAATATACAAAATGAGTGATACGCAATACAATTGCTCACCACCTGCGCTGACCGATAACCAAGTAGCGATCGGTACTTCCTGGATCACGCCTACCCTTCATATACTGAGCATGACGTCACATGGTATGGAATACCCCATTGGCCAGCTGGGCTGGCTGTCCTGATTATGTTCCCTCCCATCTTGTGTACCTAGCTCAGTCAGTAGGCACGGGAGCTGTCCTTGGACTAGGAGGGCACTTAGCAACAACTGAAAACATCAGTGTGTTATCAACATTCTCCTCATACTAAATCCAAAACACAGCACTGGGAAGAAATTTAACCCTATCCCAGCCGAAACCAGGACATCAGTATAAAAACAGGGCGGGGGGGCTCGCCCCCATTCGTGACACGCAGTTGGCGGTTGGTGAGCAGTTGCATTGTGCATTGCCTGCTTTGTATATTCTGCCTTTGTTGTTGCTCTCATTGTTATTATTACTGTTCTACTTTGTTTTATTTCAATTATTAAACTGTTTTTATCTCAACCCGTGAGTTTTCCTACTTGTGCCCTCCCGATTCTCTCCCCTATCCTACCGGTGGGGGGGGGCGGGGGGGGGGGGGCGTGACTGAGCAGCTGCCTGGGGTTTATTTGCCGGCTGGGGTTAAACCACGACATACAGCTTTACACTTTCCTCCCCAATAACCAAGGAAATAACACAACTGATGTCATATCACATCAGATGCCCTCTCTCCTGTCAGTAGAAGAATAGGCACTGCAGGTATTGAGTACCTCTGAGCTTTCAGCTGTGGTTTTGGGGCTCTGTGCTCAGTGTTGCCAGTAAGAGGCTGAGTGAACAGAGGGTGAAGTGGGGAAGGAGCATCATCCAGTGCATGCTTGTGGTAAGCACCCATTACGAGCCTGAGTGCGTGCTCAGGGCAAGTCCACACTTGAGGAACAGAACCCTCTGCATCCTAGGGTTTTCCCAACACTGTGGATAAGCACAATGATGTCCCTGCTGATTTCTTCCCCATGACTTTCGAGCCTTTACAGGGAGATGGAGATGGTGAATGAAAGCACCTAGGTGGTCCACAGAAATCCTGGGATGAATAGGCTGCTCAAAAAGGTGATGCACTCAAACTCTAATGTACCTTTCTCCCAGGCTGGGATGAATTGTGTCTGGAAATGCTGATGACATGTGGAATTAGGAAAGATTCCCCCACTGAACACTGTGAATGAAGAGTTTCCAAATCTCCTGGGCAAATGGATGAGAGTTAAGTGTTAAAAACCTGAAGGAGTGAGGTGAAAACCCAGGTTACAATGAGAGAGGGAGTGTCTTATGGAACAGCCCAGTGGGAGATGAAGTGAGAAGTATTGGCCACCTTGGCCTATACTCTTGCTAAGCTGCTCCAGCATCTCACCTGAGGTGTGTAAGTGTCCCAGGGCTGGGTCCAACACCACAACAGCACAGCTTTAACTCAAGTCCCAGAGCCATGCTCTCTAGAATTTCAGAAGGGGTAAGCAGGAGAAAGACATTCAGGAAAGGGCAGAACTAAACCACACATCTTCGCCTCTTGTTTTTACTATGTAAAGACCACTGATTAAATCAGAAGAGCCCAGATGTGCCTCAGCAAACATGGCACTTTCCTCTAATCTTCAGCATAAAGTGATGACTTTTCCTGTGGTGGTGCCTGGGAAGGAAGACTCAGGTCTGGGTGTCACCTGTTCTGCCCCATATCACTTCCCTCCCTATTCTCTCTGAAAACCCTTATCTCACAGGAAGGCCAACAGAAGGAGCTCTTTCACTCTTCCTTCCATAGCTGGAGCTCTGGGCCTGAAGCACCCGACTGCCATTTCCTAGTGTTACGGAAATAATCAGTGTCCTGGAGGGTGTCTCCCTTGGGATTTCAGGGAGGGAGCACTGCATAAGGGTATCCCTGTGGAGGATGAAAGCTCTGAGCTGGTGCAAACTGTTTCAACACCTCAGGCAATGGCTGTCCCTCCCCAGACCTCCAAAGCATTTCAGCCTGCTCTGAGAAAAAGAGAAACTGAGGTGGGGCAACAAGCACAGGCTTTTCCAAGCTGATGCAGCAGAGCCCAGTGAGGCTCCGGAAAGGGAATTCAGCTCACATCCTGCAGAAGACCATAATGGGATTGACTCCTTCAGAATTAGGCAGCTGTGGGTGACTGAGGTTGCCTTTTCAGCCTCTGCCAATGGTCAACGGGGAGAAAGAAGCAGAGTCTGGTATCCCCTCCAGGCCATGGAGACCAACAAACTATGATCAGATGAGTCACCCTTGGGAGTCTCTTGGAGGGAAGAAGCCAAAACCTCTCCCTGGGTCAACAATGCATTTGTTGGTGGCTGAAGTAAGCTGAGCTACCAGTATTTTCCTCACAGTCGTGATTCACCTCTCCAAAATGTGAGGTCCCCAATGCCCTTCTTTCCTCCTTCTACACCCCAAGGAGAGTGGGAGGACACATTCCGCTCAGTCCCATCCCATTTGCATCTCTGGCGAACGTGACCCCTCTGTCACTGTTGGTGACACTGTCTCCCCACTGACCTCCAGGGCAGGAGGGGGTGGCCAGTGCACACAGACATTTGTGCTGTGTCTGCTCCAGACAGCAGAGGTGAAGCTTAAAGGGAGAACAGCATTTATTTTCAGAGTCGCATGCTCCAACGGAGTTAAAAAGTTAAAGCTAAAACCAAGTTGGACATTAATCACCTGACACCTTTTCTGTTGCAGCTGGGATAAGTTAGACATCAGCCATCTATCTGCTGGGTGAAGTGTTGCTACAGCCGCTACTGCTAAGATCAAGCTGAAATAAGTTCAAGCTAAAAGAAGTCTAGAAAAAGCCTGGCAAGTCCTCAGCTCTTGTCTTGCTAACCTAGAACAGGTCTGTGCTCTCCCAAGAGCAATGGCAGCACCTTATGTACTGTATTGCAATCCACAGCTCTCTGGGAAGCGACGTCCTTTCATGCCCCTCCTGGTGACTCCCCTGCAAGGAAGGATCATGGGCCCAACTGAAATAAAGGCTATGTCACACCTTTTGGCTTACAGAAGATTCACCGTTTATTGGAAAATGAATCAGAGACTTTGCCAACATGGGCTGAGACCCATGAATTCAGGGCCCTGGGGCAGGAGGGAGTACATTGCATGACTGGTTTGCTGATCACAGCTCCTGCAGTTCTACCTCCAACATGCTGGCAGTTTTCAAATCAACCTCGCCCCACATGAGCTCTCTTGGACATTATGATGGGCTGGCTCTGATGTAGATGAGAGTTTTACTTCCAAAACCACTGTTTTACATGGCAATGCAGGTGTGGGAGTTCCTGACACAGCCTGGTCTTTCGGGGTAAAGCAAAGAGGTCAGCAAGTGGGGTGCAGCAGGAGTCCTTCATTGGGAGCCACTGCTGTTGTGCCTGCTGTTGACACCTCTAAGCACTCATCTTCTCTGGTGTGCACAGCACTCTCTTGTCAAGACAGAAACCATAGAATCATAGAATCATTTGGGTTGGAAAAGACCCTTGAGATCATCGAGTCCAACCATTAACCTAACACTACCAAATCCACCACTAAACGATGTCCCTAAGCGCCATCTTTGTGGACGCCAGTAGCTCATTTTGCCAAAGCCTAATTTGGGAAGGGCAGCCACTGGGGAATGTGATGCTTCCTTCCCATTCCTACCCCTGCCCAAACCAGACACGCTGGAGGCTCTGAACTAGAGCTTTTCTCTTGAGGAGCTCAGCATGGCACAGGTTCAGCCCAACTAGTAGAAGACATAAGCAGTGAGAATTCATCTGTAACGTAAGACCCCAGCTGGTAGCAGGAGTGGTATCCCAGCATGGTAGGTGAATTTAGGCTCTACTTTCTGGCCCTTTTTAGCTCTGCAGGTGCTGCTGGTCTCTAGCACAAAGCATGTGATGAGCTCAGAGCCTGAAGACACTTGGCTCCACGCTGCTCCCAAGGAGGGTGTTGGCTGCCTCCAGGCACTTGTCCAGCTGGGACACTGCAATCAGGGAGAGACAGGGGCACTAGGGGAGTCAGGCAGGAGGGAGAGTCCACAGATGGAAAGGAGAAAGGGGACACAGGACTCCTTCAACTGCCCCCAGGAAATTGTGGTCCTGTGAAGGGGTGAGGCAGGTCCCACTGGAGAGAGAAGGGAGGAGGCTGTGCTGTGGGGATCAGCAGGAAAAGGACCCTCAAGACTCACCAGCTTGGCTGCACAGCCAGGTCACAGCCTTGGCCTCCAGCAACTCACAGAGGCCTTGGTAATCCTTGTCGTTTCTGTGCAGCCAGGTCACAGCCAGCACTGTGGCCCAGACGCTTGGCTCCATGACCTGTAGGAGAACAATGACTCAGGCATCCTCCCTGCCCCCTCACTGCTTCCCACCCCTTCCTTTGTGGCTTCTGGTTTCTGATCCCTTCATTCCCCTCTGGCAGCCCTTGGAATGCCAGTGTTGCCACCAGCCAAGGGGTTCCCACTGCCCCAGGATGACACGCTGCCACCATAAGAGGTTCTCCCCTTACCTCACCAGGCATCTTTCCCTTGATTTCAGCCTCATCCATTTCCAGCACAGAGGCCAAGCCTGAGCTGAGGGCCCAGGAGCCATCTACATTCTGCAGCACCACCAGCTCCTGGCACTCAGCAAAGGCTTTGGTTAACCAATACCCAAAAATTGGAGAGCGCAAAACAAATTCCGTGGGATCCACATACTCGAGAGAAGAAATAGATGGTGCTGGTGGTTTACATGCTGTGGGAGAAGATGTGAACAGGAGGGAGAATCACAGGAAGCTGACCCCTCTCTACTGCTCGGTTGCAATGCCCCAGAACATTATCTCTGCTCTTCTTTCGGCAGCTACCTGCACTCTAAGCTCCTTCCTGCATGTCCCCAAAGCACTCCCACCCACAGAGCTTTCTGGACACCCCTAACTCACCCCCAACTTTGACCATTGCCTCTTCTCCTGGCATTCCTGCCCAGCCATGTCCCAAGACCTCTCTTGATAGCCCCCCAACACATCTTATCCAAATGTGCATTTATGATCTAGCACCGTCCTTGTCCCCTCCCTCGTTTCCCTGAGCTGGGTCTCGTATTCGCTGAAGGACTTGCAGGTTTAAGGGTAACTAAAGGAAGGGTTAAAGGCAAAATTCATTGGTTTCCACGCCATGGGCAAGACATGGCAGCGTAACCCTCCCATCAGACATTAGATTACCCCATACCTTTTGAGCAAGCCCCCCGCTGGGGCAGGGCAGCAATGCCATGGGCGAGTCGACGGAGGGCAAGCCATGACTGACACACTGCTGTCAGCCAGCCAGGTGGGACCCAGATGGTCCTAGGATAGCAGGAAGAGACTCTACTGGAGCCACGAAGCTCAACGATCTGGCAGGGGATGAGTGACCGGCGGGGTGGCAACAGTGCCAGGGGCCCTTCGAGGGCAAACAGGGAAAGGGGCTGAATTAAGCGCGTGGGAAAGAAGCACCTGGTGGTGATGGGGCCTGCCCCGTGAGACTGGGGGTGGCCTGTGGCTGGGGTTCCAGCTCCAGTGGAATGAGAACATCCCATGGAGCTGCCCCACCAGCTCTTTCTGCAAGTGTCTTTCCTTACCTCGGTACCAGGTGACCCTCTGTGATGTGCGAACCCCCACATAGCTGGTAAAGGGGCAGATGATCCCCGAAGTGAGGCTGATCTCAACCGCGCGATGCCTTGGTTCGTCGCCTGACCCACTCGCAGCCTCTGGCAACAACCTCTTCAGCAAGCATCTTGCGGCCAGACGATGCCCAGCCAGCCTGGGGACAGAGAGGGGTGAGGCCTGACCGCCTGGCTCGTCTGCATGCTGGGGAAAGGTGGACAGAGAGGGAGCCTGGACACCTGGGTTCTCTCCCTTCGGGGGTGAGGATGGGCAGAGGGAAAACCTGGATGCCTGGGTCCTCGTCTGTCTGGAGGGAAGTGATGCCCAGGTTCCTGGGTCCTACCCCTGTGGGGTCAAAGCAGGGAAGGACGGCATGCTTGGACACCTGGATTCTCTGCCAGTTTGGGATTGTGTGTGGAAGGTGGGAATGCATAAGCTACCTGGGCCCCCCCCAGCTGGAGTCCATGTTAGAAATGAGGGGATGCACGCATCTTCCCTTGGGACAGGCTCTCACCGGCCATCTCCTTGTGGGCACAGTGGGAATTCAATCGTGTGAGTGACATCCTGGCCGTCCAGGCGGTACTGCAAGGTCATGACCCCCTTGGCCACCGTCATATCCTGGGAACGCATGGGAAGCTACTGGAGGTTACTGGGGTCACAAGATGGTTACTGGGGGATATTAGGAAGTTACTGAAAGATTACTGGTGGTTACTGGGAGGCTATTGGGAGGTAACTGGGGGTGACTGTAGTCCCAGCTCTCACCTCTGCCTGTCCATGGATCTGGGCGTAGAGGAGGCTGTGTTGACCCTGAACGATGCACTGAGGGGTGCCCCCCAGCACCTCCACCTCCAGGCCACGGGGCAGGGTCCAGCTCAGAGAGACTCCCTCAGCTGCTGGCTTGAGGGCCCTCCTCAGGCACTTCAACACCTGGGGACAGAGGGCAGGACACCACAGTTCGCAGCTCCACCAGGGTTCAGCCCATGGCCCCCGGTGTCGGGGTTCCCTGGGGACAGTGGAATGTGTGGGGTAGCCTGCTCCAGCTGGGTTCCCTGGGCACAGTCAGGTCTATAGTGGGGCACAGCCTGGGCACCTGGCTTCTCGGTGGGGTGGGGTGGTGGAGCAGAGTCAGGGGAAGCCTCAGTGCTTGGGTTCCTGGGGCAGCTGGGTCTCAACTACTGTGTGTGGGCAGTCCAGGTGCCGGCGTACTTGGAAGTCAGTGTGTCCATGGAATAGAGGGGGACCTGCCAGGGCTCCTGGGTTCCTACCACAACTGTCATACTGTTGTCAGAGGAGATGTAGGTAGCTTCACCCCCTGTCTCCCTGGCCAGGGCCGTAGCCAGGGCAGCGCTGTCCTTGGAGAAGCAGAAGGAGAAACACCTATGGGGGAAGCAGGGAAAAGTGTCAGAAATGAGAGCCAGAGGTGGGTGCAAGGATGTCGGGATAGAGCTGGAGAACACAGGCTGGAGTTAAAGCTGGGGGAACAAAGCTGCGGTGCAGAACAAGGGGGCAGGAGGAAGAGCAGGGAGTGAGGCAGGGACTGGGGTTGGAGCTGGGCTTAGTCGGGCACCTGGCAGAGAAGAGCTGGGACTTGGGGCAGGGCTGGGGTCAGTCTAGTGGGGCTGGGGCAGAGCTTGGGGGCACATCAGGGTGTACAAGCCCTGTGCCTCAGTCTCCCTGCGCACTCTGTGAAGGATGCCTTGGTGGTGGGAGTAGTAAGCAAATATTCCCACATTGGGGCTTGGCACTGGAGAGCTGTGCAGGATGGGAAGGGTCTTTGGGACACTGGAGGGGCCCAAGGACTGGGACAGGCACTGGTGAACAGGGGCCCTCATCAGGGATGGAAATGACTGGACAACCAAAAGGAGACTGGAGGACTGGGGGCAGGGAGTCCCCATTACCGGTGGCTGTTGCGGTGACAGCAGACCTCAGCTGCGATGGCTTCCTTGTCAGGGGGTAGCCCGGCCATGAAGATGAAGAGCTGGGAGACAGGGGACTTGAATAGTGGGGCCCTGCACAGGAACCCCAAAATGGGGAGAGCAGGCCCCTGAAATGGAGAGAGGGGCCCAGGAGAGAGACCCCCTGTAGACAGACTACCCCGGGGAGAGCTATCCACTCAGGGACAGAAACCCCCAAAGATATAGACCCACTTCTCCATTCCCCCACACCCCACACTATCCTTCTTCTCTTGTGACCACCCTGTGCTTTGGGTGGCTCCTCCCACCCACACTCCTGTGTCCTCTCTCTCCTCCTGGGACACCCGTTCCTCCACCCCTCCATGCCCCTGCACCCAGACCTGGCGCATATGCCCGCGGGGGCGGGGGGTATTGTAGATTGAGCGGAGGGTTCCCAGCAGATTGGTGTCACCCAGACGGGATCCGGGAGAGGGGATGCGCCGCACGGCCTCGGTCACGTTGTCCTGAGTATATTCAACACTTTGCCTGCAGAGAGCACGGCATGTTTGGAGAGCACATTGCTCTATGCCGGCCCTAGAGCTCCCTGAGACCCTGCCCCATAGCATTTGCCACAGCTCTGCCCCCGGGTCCTCTGCAAGTCCCTGCCCCATAGGAGTTCTTGAAGAGACCTGGCTTCTAGTTCCTGCAAGACTCTGCTCAGCAGAACCCAAGAGGTGCTATCCCATAATGCCACAAAGATCCCGTCCCCAGAATCCAGCCCTGCCCTACAGTACCCAGTCGTGCCCTCCAGCACCCAACCTTGCCCCATACCAACCAGCCGATTTCAGAGCACGCACACCTGCCCTCCAGCACCTAACCCTGCCCCAGAGCACCCGTTCCAGCCCCACAGCGCCCAACCATGCCCCTGCATTTTGTACCCAGCCTTCCCCACCAGCACCTCATCCAGCCCCATAGCACCCAGCCTGCCCCACATTTGCTCACGGGTAGATGCCCACAGATGTTTCTCCATAGCAGTAGATGTTGAAGTAGCAGCCCAGGGGCAGGCTTTTGAGAAGGAAGAGCAGGGAGTCCTGTGGAAAGACACAGCAGGCAGGTCTTGGGAGGCACTTGGTGGGGCATACCTTTGCCCATAGTCTGGTCCTCCTAAACTCCCCTAGATGATCGGAGCCAGTGCCTTGAACTCCCCTGGGCACTCGAGATATTTCAAGACCATTTCAGGCCCTACCAGTTCCCACTCACATCTCTGTCCCTCCGCAAATGCCTGCCCTGGCCCACTCCCCATCAACCTGCTCCTCCACCCCGTCCTGGTCCCTGCTCTGCAGGGCTACCTGTGCATGCTCAAGAAAAGTGGTGTCCAGGAGGAAGATGAACTCTCCAGACTGGCGCTGCCCAGGCACTGCCTCAGGGATGCTGGGTGCCAGCGTCACCAACACCATGGGATCACCAAGCAGGGAGCCTGGAGGAGGAATGGGGTGGGATGAAGGCCACATAGGGACCTCCTCCTCCTCCTGGTTCTGATTCTCATTGTGCTTTCAGCTTCCTCCACCTCAGAGCCTGTGACGCCCCACACTGGTGCCTCAATACCCTACGGTACTGTCCAGCAATTGCACAGCCCAGTGCCCCATGTATTCCAGTCCAGTGCCTCCAATACAGCTCCCCAGTGAGTCCTAGCACAGAACTTCCAATACGCATGCTGCTATATCTGATACCTCACCACGGTGTCCCCAGCACCCCATGCTGGAGCCCCAGGACCCAAACTATCCCATCTGAATGCCTCCCATTCCCATCCCAGTGCCCAATGATATCTCGGCCCCCACAATCCCCAGTGTCTCCCTGTGCCCCAATGCCTCCTGCAACCCAGAGCTGCCCCCATCTTCCCTCCCCAGCTGCACTCACCTGGAGGGGCCCCAGGGTCTCCCTTCTCCACCACGGCACTGACTGCAGCAGGGTCTCCAAAATACACCAGCAGCTCCAAATCATGATGACTTGGGGGGCTGCCAGCCAGTGAGACCTGGAGAAGGGTGCCTGGTCATACACAGGAGGAGGGGACCAGACCCAGCATTGGGCCAGGAGCACAGGCACTGATCCCAGTGCATCCCCTTTTTCTCAGTGGTGACACCCCTGCTCAGCTGCCCCCGGGATCCTGGCACTCAGGAGAGCATACCTGTGCCGTGCTGCGGTCCTGGGCAGTGTAGGTCAAAGGGGTGAGGGGGAAGTTGGCCTGGACATTGGCCACTCCACGGGGTGACTGCAGGCTAGCGGTGAGCAGCAGGCTGTAGGGCAGCTTGCTAGTGAGACAATTCCAGGCTGCAAGGAGAAACATGGCACTGGGGAGGGCAAAGGCTCTCCCTGCAGGGGTGGGGCGGGGGCAGGACCTGGCATCCATATATAGGACATATGGAGAGAATTGGGGGTTGTCAGTAAGGCGTATGGAGGGGTGCATGAGTCCGTTCATGGGAAATGTGTGTGGGAGGTGTGGATCCCCTCATGGGGCACAAGGAAGCATACGTGGACCTGTCCGGGGGCTGCATGGGGGAAAAATGTGGGTCCCCCTGTGGGTGCAAAGGGAAGTTGCATCGCGTCTGTTCGTAAAGCACGGGGGGAGTCTGTGACCCTTCTGTGGGGTGTGTGACTGCGAGGGCAGGTTCCTCGTGGGGTCACTCACCATACAGGAGTGTGTGGGGATGCAGTGTGGGTGGCAGCACAAAATGGGCTGCTCCATCTGGCTCCCGTGGCAGCTCTTGGACATAGCGCAAGGTCACAACCACCTCCCTGCCAGGCGACAGGGTGCCCAGGAAGCAGGCAAACACCTCGCCCGGATACTTAGACTGATCCTGAAGGCATTCCAGATTCTCCCAGCCTCCTGTAGCCTCGTGCAGCTGCTGGGCCTGGGTGGCAAAGGGAGGGACAGAAAGCTGATCGCCAGGCAGGCCATGGGCTGCTCATCCCATGCCCCTCTGGCAGTTCGCCCATTCGTCCCTGGATGCTGGTACCTCATCCCGCAGCATGGCCTGGACCTTGGCATCCTCACTGCGGGCCTGGAAGGAGTAGATGGCCATGTGGGGGCCCAGGGGGAAGGCGAAGAGGACTTCTCTGGAGATCTGACTCTTGTTCTGGTAGATGAGTTCAGAGGCCACGTCAGCCACATAATCCTGGATAGCAACATCCACCACAGCACTACACAGAGGCACTGTGCACAGGGGTATGTGGAGCTCCTTCCCCAGCAAAAAGGATCCCGTTGCTGTTGGGAGAGATGCAACCTGTCCATCAGCAACATGAATGACACAAGGAGGTGGTTGGGGCTTCTTCAAGTACGTGGCTGTTCCCACCCTGGAAACCGAGACTAGGTGAGGGTCTAGTGTGAGCCTGCCATGGAACAGTGTCTGCCCCCCGCCCCCCAGTCTCCCTTTTTCTCCAGACCTCTGTTCCCCACCTGTTTCCTGTAGAGCTCTTGGCCATTCCTTGTTTCACTCTGGGAAGGTCCAGCCCAGGTATTTCCCCCTAAGGCTGCCTATCCTTCTCCTTTCTTTGTCCCACTTTGGGAGCATCCCCCATCCCCCAGATGTCCCTCAGCTCTCTGATCCTCAGCTCACCGTCATAGGCGTAGGATTTTTCTAGAAGTCCAAAGCTCTGATGCCACATTTCTGGAGACCTGCAGACAAGAAGGGTCTCCTGTAAGAGGAGAGATCCACAGAAACCACCAGGAAGCCCCTATTTGGTGAAGATTCCTTGCCATTTCCCCAGTCCTACACGCATAGCTGGAAGCCCCAACCCACCAGGTACAGCCAGAGCAAAGCCAGGGATTCAGAAATCCCTGTTCATGAGCACTGGGACATCACCAGGAGCATCTCTGCATTGAGGAGGTCTGCACCCCACCCCCACCATGGGAGAATCCTGAACAGAACTGAGGGATAGCAAGGGGAGATGGAGGGAAGGAGGTGTGAAAACAAGGGTGGATGGATGGATGGATGGATGGATGGATGGATGGATGGATGGGACTGTATTGGGATGAACAATACATGGCTGGATGGATAAATGGCAGATGAGGTCCATTTTGGGACAAATGGATGCATAGGTGGACAAACAGGGACACATAAGAATTTTTGTTGAAATGGTTGAATAGACAGGTGGAGGGGTCCATTTTAGAAGAGATGGGCAGGTCCCCATCACAAACGGTGGTGTGTGAATGTAGCTGCACAAGAGAGAGCACCTGCGAGGGCAGGTTGAAAGTCCAGATAGTAAGGGGGAACATGTTGGAGAGAGAAGTGAGGCCAGGGCGGGTATTCCATGGCTGCAGAAGAAATCCCAGAAAGGCACTGGGGGGAGGGTGCAGTTCACGGGGCTGTCTTCTGGCCAAGCGAAGGAGGTGACAGGGACCGCCCTCCACCCCAAGCCCATCCACGTAAGTCTCTCTGGTTCAGACACATTTGCCTCAATTTCCTCAGTTCTTGCTCGGGGGTGACAGGGTGGGGAGCACCAGAAAGATCCCCACCCCACCATCATGCTGACAGGGTGGGCAGACAGAGCAAGCAGGGTGCAAGTCCTTGGGGGAGCAGGGGTGAGGGATGGACAGAGGGATGGGCTGAACAGGGGCAAGGTCTCCCCAGTGAACAGGGACAGTGAACAGAGAATAAGGAGAGAATAACAAAGCCAGGCACAAACAAGCAGACACTCACCAGAACCACGGCCAGAGTCAGCAGGGACGGACTGACAGTCGGATGGACGGAGGGAGAGCTGGAAGAGGAAGGGGGGAGAGTGAGGGGCAGGCGGATGAGAAACGGGCAGAACGGGGGGTGGAGGGACAGAGCAAGAGATGCTCGGGCAGACGGGAAGATGCAGGGCTGGGTAAGCAGAGGAATGGCTGCGATGGAGAGAGCGGCGGAGGGGCGGGCGGACGGACAGACGGACGGAGGGCGGGGAGGCAGGGCCGGGGGGCGGAGACACCCCCACCCCCAACCGGGATCGCTGCAAAGCTCCTCCTGAGCACCCCCCGGTCCCCCGGGGGCCGTGGGGGCAGCGGGGATCCGGGATGCCGGGTAGCCTGGGAGGCTGTGGGATGGGGAGGGCAGAGGGGGCACCCCCGGGGGCGGGGGTCTGGCCGGGGTCCCTCGGAAGCCGAAGGGGCGAGTGGGCGGGAGCGTCTGCCACCCGCGCTGCGGGACGCCGCCCCGCATGAGCTGCTGCAGCCCCGGCAGCGTCTGCGCGCCCTGCCCCGCCAGCGCCCGGGCGGGGAGGGCGTCCTGGGCGGGGGCAGCGTCCCTCGCCGCCGCAGGGTGCTCCGGGCACGGCCAGGGGAGGGACCGCGCATCGCTCGGCGGGACTGCTCCTGGCCAGGCGGAGTCTGCCGGGCCTCCCCGCCGCCAGCCCTCCCGCTCGGTCCCACCTGGATGCAGCGGGCAGCAGCTGCCAAGGGCCCCTGCAGCCGGGGCAGTGTCCGTGTGCCCGAGGAGGTGGCGCTCGCCCTCCAGGAACCTGTCCCCCTGCCAGGCCTGCAGCACTGGCTGCAGATTCGCAGGCTGGGCTCAGGTCCCTACACCGATTAGTGCCAGGCTGTTAATTGGGTGGGGGATTGCAAAGAAGCAAAGCCGAGACACTGGCCAGCCGAGGAATGGGAAGAGCTGGCAGACAAGCTCAAACTTCCATGCCTACTTCTGACGGGGGTGTTTCCTCTCGTCTGCTGCGCTGGGACGCTCCGTCTCCACCCTCCTTGCATGAGCCAGCCCCGTGCTCATGCTCCCTGGCAGTCAGCCCCTGGTCGAGACAACCACCTCACTGGTGGTCTCTAGACACTCAAGGGGCCAAACTGCATTGGACTTCAGGTGTGCTGCTCCCAGAGCACTGGGAGTGTGCCCAGCACTGAACTCTCGCTTCTCCAGCAAACCTGGGCAGCTTCCTGCAGCCTGCCTCTCAGGATTGGTGTGATTCTCGGACAAGACCACTCCAAGGGCCGTGCTGACAGTGTGACAGCCTCGATCAGCACAGACAGTTCTAGCTGCCTTTGTTCAAATTCTGCCACAGTGCGACCAGTCTCACTACAGTCATGGAGATCACGTTCTTTGAGGAAGTGGGTAACCGACATTCACGTGCTGCTGGTAGATTGGCCCATGACTACCTTCAAGAACTGGCCGAACACCCCATGTTGTCTCCAATAGTCCTGATGCTTCTGAGTAGGCAAATGAGTCCCACGTGTAGGTGCTACATGCTGCATTTGAGCAGCTAGGGAACACTTCCCTGCCTCTCGGATCTTCCTTTCCTCACCACAGGTGATGAGTAAGCGGCATGCTTGGTCAAAAAGTGCCACAAACACTGAACTGCTGACCCCTTAACCTAGTTTCACCTTCCCAAAACTTCTGTCCATCTGGGATGCATACTTGCAGGTTCTCACTGACTCTTGGTGGAGACCACTTGATGGCGGTGAATGGTTTTGGGGCGCTGGACCTCCAGGACCTCTCTTCTGAGCATCTCTGGAGGACATCAACCTCCTCAAGTCTGGGCCTCTTTTGAAGTGCAATGAAATAATCCCTGGTCTTAGTGTGGCATAAAGGTAGTCTGCTCGGATGCTCACATACTTTCTGTCCAGACAGGACAGAAGAGTCTCTTGCATCCAGAATAGGAAGCAGCCAGGTGAACAACCCAGCTGATGGTACAAGGAGTTGCCACAGGGCTGGAGGGCAGCTGTGTGCTGCTGCTGAGGGGACTGTTGTAGCTACCCCCTGCCTCTCGCACACATACATGCTCTCAAGTTCTCCAGCATTCACCCTATGCTTTCATTTGTGAATTCATCCCTGGCAGACAGTGCTGCTCAGAAAGGAGGGGAACTGAGCTGTGGAGAGGTTGTGGCCCCGGGTACAAATCCATGGAAACATTTGGGGTACCAGGTTTCTGCTGGTTTCTTAAGCCTGCACGGGTCCAGCAGATCTGAATGTGGAGGGCCCTGCCAGGGAGCAGCAAAGGCCAGCTGCTCCACAAGGGAAGGGGAGTTGGGAGCCAAATGCAACAGTAAGGTGGGTGGGAGCAGTGACCTCACCAACAAGGAGCCAGGATGCTGAGGGGTAAGTCAGGGTCAGGACTGGGTCCAGAGACAGTGGTCAGGATCAGGCACAGTCAGTGGTCACCCAGCAAGTCGGGTAACAGCGGGGACGGGCCCTTGCTTCTTGCTTTCTTCACAACAGCTCTTATCAGCAAAGGAGCTGACCTTGGACTCGACCATCTAAACTGCTTAACTAGCAGCTGAACTGGAGCAGGTTCATTGTCTTTAAGAAGTCCCACTTTCTACATACTTACTTTCTAAAAGGTTCTTTTTATAATTTTATTCTGTCCATAGCCATTCTTATTTTTTCTGCTTTCAATAACAATGCACAGAAATATTCATGAAGTATGGGTACGCGTGGAGTTTCAATAATGAACTAAAGTTTGACCATGATTGATATGAATTTTAAGGCTCTGGTCTGTTTCAGTGTGTTTTAAGAGGCAAAATTCAGTTGGCAACGTGTAAAATACATGTATATATACAGTCAAAACATAGACATCTGTAGTGGGTTGACCTTGGCTGGTTGCCAGGTGCCCACCAAGCCACTCTATCACTCCCCCTCCTCAGCGGGACAGGGGGAGAAAAGAAGATGAAAAAGTCATGGGTCGAGGTAAAGGCAGTTTAGTAAAGAAAAAGGAAAGGTTGCACGCAGAAGTAAAGAAAAAAAAAGAAAAAAGATTTCTTCTCTACTTCCCATCAGCAGGCGCTGTGCAGCGCCTTCCTGGGAAGCAGGACCTCAGTACACGTAGCGGTTGCTTTGGAAGACAAACATCTTGATAAGGCATGCGCCCCTTTCCTCCTCCTTTCTCTCAGCATTTATTGTTGAGCATGACGTCATATAGTATGGAATATCTCTTTGGTCAGATTGGGTCAGCTGTCCTGGCTATGTCCTCTCCCAGCCTCTTGCCCACCCCCAGCCTACTGGCCTTCGGGGTGGGGGGTGGGTGCAGGCTGTTGGAGATTCAGCCTTTGTGCTGTGCGAGCACTGCTCAGCAGTAGCCCAAACATTGGTGTGTTATCAATGGCCTTCTGGCTACAAATACAAAGCACAGCACTGTGAGGGCCGGTATGGGGAAAGTTAACTTCATCCCAGCCAGACCCAATACAACACTGTAGAACACAGTTTAGGAAAAATAAATCATTTTAATATAAATAATAGCCACACAAAAATAAGCGGTTTCTTGCAATTTTGACTGATAATGGGAAACAAAGTAACAGAGGAAATAAATGACAAAGAAAATAGGAAAACTACTTTGCAAAGATCTTACTTCAGACTGAAAATTCTGGTTTCACCCTGTTCTAGTTGTGTCATAGTCTGAAAAATTTGCAAAACATATGAGGTATTTTGGGTTGTTAATGGTAAATTCCCAAATGCAGTAATGCCAAGGGACACTTGTTATTCCGGCAGGAAAAACAAGCAGGGGGACAAGTGACCCACCTCGTATCAGTTCCAGGTGGAGGTTCGTCTTTCAGCAGTACACGGGCAGGCAGAGCAGAGGCAGAGCCATCTGGAGAAGGTTTGTGCACTGGAAGACCCGATTCAGCTCCAGAGCAAAAGCGCTTCAAGTGGGGATGCATCATATCAGACTAGGCTGAAATCGCATTTCTAAGAGGTGTGTCAGATTAATTTTGGTTAAATTAGAAAAGATTCTTTTATAACTCTCTTCTACCCTCTAAGGTTGGTCCAGGATGAATATATTGGATGGACATCAATGCACAGGATATGAAGAAAATTACAGCAGGCAGGATGAATAGGTAGACAAACAGGCATGCTGTCAATCTGCTAGAGATTCACTGTAGTGTAACTGAATACCAAATTTCCTTAGATATTATTTTACTTTCCATTTGCACAGTATATTTTGGGTTAAGAAGGGCAGAAATTCTACTGATAGCCTTAGCAGTCTGCCTGTAAGAATTACAAATGCAAACTGTCCTGCAGCAAGGCAGGTGGGAAATTTTCCCATGATCTTTTCCATTGCAATACGGTTTGTGAAACAGGAATAATTTTTTCTGTTCTGAAGTGTTACTTTTTTGGGTATTCTATCTGAATGAAATAAAGATATTTCAATATGATTGTCCAGAATGGAGGCATTAGTCTGTGGTCAAGAGAGAGAGAAACGCTCTTGCAGTATATTTCATCTCAATTACTTTGAACAGTGGATTAATATGTCCAGATATGTGTGTCTACACTGAGGTTAATTGTGTGTGCAACAATATTTAATGTGACAAGTAACACCAGGTCCCTGGCAGATCACTTTCTTGTTCCTCAGCCTTGTGTTCTTTTAGCTTCTGAAAGAAGCACACACACAAAAAAAAGCACACACACACAAAAAAACCCAAACAAAGAATGAACAAAAACCTGCCAACCCCTAAAAAAAAAAAAAAAAAAGGAAAAAAAGAAAAAAAAAGGGAGAGGAGAGAAGAGAGGGAGGGAAGGAAAAGAAATTGATTGTTTTAATAACTATCAGTGCATCATTCAAATAAAAAATACATTTCTTCTCATGATTTCCTTCAGTATCTCTTACACTTCCTAGGTCTGGTATTTGTCATCTTGGGTGATGAAATGGTCATTCAAAGAATTCCTCTCTTTTCCTTTCTTCTTTTGACTGGGGGTTTCTAAATCATAGCTTGTTTCTGTAGGCTGGAATATGACTTTCTGACCCTGCAGGTTTCAAAAACTATTGCCAAGTGAGATAAGCCATACCTTTCAACATCTTCCTCTATATTTTTCTGGATATTTCAGGTTTTTATCAAGTTCAGTATACACAAACGCTCATCAATCTGTCCAGTTCTCAGAAAATGCATATTACAGTTTTCCACTGGTTGTATTGCTCTGGTATAGTCTAGGTCATCAAAACATCCTGCTGCAGTTCCGTGTGATGCTTTCCGAACCCAAGGAAACAACTGTTAAAAAAAGTACATAAGACAAAATTAAAAATATACAATAACCTCTCTCATAAATTATTATCTGGAGAATGTTCAAGAACTGCTTAAAAAGAAAATAAACAATATGACCGTACAGTGGTAACAATAACATCTTTCTTCAGTAATTACTCGGTGACGACGGACCTATAATTAAATGCAGTTCTTGATGCTTTATTCCAGGCTGTGATGCATTTCCTCTTGGCTTGATACATGGCAAATGGGGAATGTAGAAATAAAACAGTCATCACAACATTTCTGCTCCTGGAATTTGGGAATATCCCAGAAATGCCATCTTTTCTCTTCCTCCTTTTCTTGGTGATCTACATTGTGACTGTGATTGGCAACATCCTCATTTTTGTTTTGGTGGTGGCTGATCGGCACCTCCACAAACCCACGTACTTCTTCCTGTGCAACTTGTCCTGCTTGGAGACCTGCTACAGCTCTGCCATCCTGCCCAGGATGTTGTCCAGCTTTCTGACTGGGGACAAGAGCATTTCTATTGGCAGCTGCATCACACAATTTTATTTCCTTGGTTGCCTAGCAGTCAGCAGAAGTTTTCTCTTATCGGTGATGTCCTACGATCAGTATTTAGCAGCATGCACACCCTTTCACTACAGAGCTGTCATGAATAGCAGATACTGTCTGCAGCCTGTAGCTTGGCCTTGGATGAATGGTTTCCTTGTTATGGCCATAAGCTGCTTCCTGATTTCACAACATTCCTTCTGTGGTCCCAAGTTTATCGGTCATCTCTTTTGTGATTTCACGCCAGTGATAAAACTCTCTTGCGGTGACACCAGCCTGACCGAACTGTTGGTGTTCATCCTCTCGTCAGTATGTGCACTACCCACTTTCCTACTAACCCTGGTGTCCTACATACGTATCATCACCACTGTCCTGAGAATGTCTTCCACCACTGGGGTGCAAAAGGCTTCTTCAACTTGCTTTTCCCACCTCATTGTTATTACAGTTTTTTATGGAAGCTTAAGAATTGTTTATGTCCTGCCAAAAACTAAGACTCTCAGAGCACTGAATAAAGTCTTCTCAGTTTTCTACACTGTTTTGACTCCACTGCTCAACCCCCTCATCTACAGTCTGAGCACAGAGAGGCGAAGGACCCTCTGAGTAAAGTGATCAAGAAAGGTGAGTATTTCCTAAAGGTTAGAAAGTTTTAACCATTTTCTTCCCCTAGAAGACAATGACAGAAAATAAGTTATGATATTTGAGGGAAGATTCTCCTCATGTAATTTTTAGCCCTCACAGCCTGTGCTACTTACCCTAGACTTCTCACTACCGATTAGCTAATCTGACCTACCTTAATTGCCCAAGCGAGGATGAGACATTTTTCTCTGGAAAAGGGTCGTCTCTCTTTACCAATTGTACCAGTTGCCTGGGTGCTTAGTTCAGCTTTCAATGTCTAACTAGTGATACCTCAAATCAGCTGATCGCAGTTCCACTCCTCTGAAGAGTGGCCCATTTCACTTTAAGAGAGCTCTTAAGGGCAGTTGATTCTTAGGTGAGTAATTTAGATTTAAAGAGTAATTTTTTTAGGCAGCTAAAGGTAGGTCAGAGGAATGGATCTAATTCAGAGGGATCAATTTAATCTCTGTTTTAGAGTAACTATACCAGTATGACTATAATTGTTGCAGTGAATGTGAATGCTACACAGTTGATTGCATAGCTGTAAGTTTGCGTATTTAAAAAAATTAAATGACACACTAGTAACTCTTAATTGCTTATACGTTTTTAGACATTTCATGTTCATGTCTTAATTTTTTTTCTCAGAAAGACACCCATACCTTTTTATGTCAGTAACTACAAATGTTTTTCAGCACTTAGCCTGAAACCTTAACATTCCTCTAACATTTTATGCCTATGGTTTAGAAGCCTAAGGCAAGGAGACAATTGAAGAAATGGAGATGTCTGTATTATGACTGTTTCCATTTACTCAGATTACAACCATCTTAGATATCATAAAGTGTAGTCTGGCTGGATGGTTGGGCTTGAAGGGTAGTAATTAACTGGTTGTACTCTACCTGGAGGCTGATAACAAGTGGAGTACTGCAGGAAAATACACTAGGACCTGTCATGTTTAACATCTTGACCTGGAGGATGTTGCAGAATACTTTTCTGTAAAGATTGCAGATGACACAAAACTGGGGAGACCAGTTGATAGCCTTGAAGATCAGGCTGCCATTCAGTAGGGTTTTGGCAGGCAGAAGGAATGGGGGCAACAGGAGCTGCACAAAATATAACAAAGCATAACCCTTGGCAAAAATACAGGCTGGGTACTGACTGTCTTGGGAGCAGCTCTCCAGAAAAGTGCCTGGAGACCTTGCAGGCAACAAGCTGAACATGACTCAGCTGGTAGCAAAGAAAGCCAACAGCATTCTTGGTTGTGTTAACAGGAGCATAGTCAGTAAATGAAAGGAAGAGATTTTCTCCCTCTACTTTGCACTCATTAGACCACTTCTAGACTACTGCATCCAGTTTGGGGTTCCAAAGTCAGTAAAGACATGAAGAAACTAGACTGAGTTGAGCAGAGTACCACCAAGAAGACCAGGGAGCTTGAGCACATGTGCTCCTCCTCAAGGAGGAGAAACTGAGGGAACTGGGATTGTTCAGCCTGGAGAGGAGAAGCCTAATTGTAGCTTTGCAAAGAGTTGCCATGAAGAAAATATAGCCAGCTTTACAGTGGTGCTTGGTGGGAGGATGAAAGACAATGAGCTTAAGCCGAAATAAAAGAGGTTCTGACTGATGACAAGGAAATATTTTCACCCTGTGGAGACTGAAGCATTGGAGCAGGTTTCCCAGAGAGGCAGTGCAAATCTCCACCCTCTGAGAGTTTTAAGTTCCAACTGGATAAACTCCTGAGTGACCAGATCTCATAGCTGAGCCCACTTTGAGCAGGCAGCTGGACTAGAACTCCTGGAGGTCCTTTCCAACACTTATTGTCCTGTGATGCTGTAGAACTTTTATATGAAATTAGCCTCGGCTAATTTGCAAATGACTGGTTGGGTAAAAGCATGATATTTAAAGAGACAGATTTTAGTTTTACTTTCAAGGTGCTATCTGGGAGGACTGCTATTGACTTCTGAATATAACCTTCATCATTTTTAACTGGTGCAAATTCATACTGGTGGGAGAAATTTCTATAAATGATTTTCAAAGAGAAAATGCCACCAGACTTCTATTATTATGCAGAAAATCTTCATTAAGTCATAGTCATAACAAAAAGCTGAACATTTTTGTTTTGTGGAAAAAGCTCCTAGACAATCAATTTCCTTGCGGCACCTTTCATCTCTTTGTTTCTCATGCTGTAAATGACTGGATTCTTTACTGGAGGTAGCACCGAATAGAGAACATTCACAGTGAGCTCCAGAACTGATGGGGTGGAGGGGACACATGGGTCTGACAGACAATGATCCCAGTGGAAACGAACAAGAAGATCACACTGAGATGAGAAAGGCATGTGACGGAGGCCTTGTGCCGGCCATGCTGAGGGAATTTCATGCTGAGGAACATGTTCCTGATGTTCAGAGGGCACCTCCTGTGTTTCAGTTTGTGCTCACTGCCTCTTGTCCTGTCGCTGGGCACCACTGACAAGAGTCTCACTCTGTCTTTTCCATTCTCTCCCATCAGATGTTTATACACATCCATAAGATCCCCCCAAGCCTTCTCTTCTGCAGGCTAAACGATCCCAGCTCTCTCAGCCTTTCCTCACAGACGATGAAGGCTGCTCCAGTCCTTCATCACCTCCATGGCCCTTCATTGGATTCTCTCTGTGTCATCTGTCTATGTCTCTCTTGTACTGGCGAGCCCCGAACTGGACGCAGTACTCCAGGTGAGGCCTCACCAGTGCTGATGTCTACGCAGTAACCTCTGTCTTCACAGACAAAGCATCAGTTCCAGAGAGCAATCTCTGGCTAGCCCTTGGGTGCTGGGTGGCATGCTTCTACAGACTCTAAACTCTTCTGCAGTAGTCTGGCCAGGCAAATGTCATTTGCTGAAACACAGACATCTGGAGTCATTTGAGCTGGCCATGGTTGACAGCATGGAGCTGGCATATACATCGCAGGATTCAGAGTAGATTTGTATCCATACAGAGCAGCAGCTGAAGGCGAGGCAGGACACTCCCTGTGTCTAAAATGCCACAAGAAACTCCATAATTCAGTGTTCCCTGTCCATATCAAGGTCATTGGGAGTGCCAAAAATGGTGACAGCAAATCAGAAAATGGCAGTGCGGTTGGAATGGGCTACTCATCCGCAAGGTATTCCCTACCCAATCCTGTAACTAGGGACACTTAAGAACATTGGGGGGTACCCAGAGTTCCAGAAGGACTTTGGGAAGGAACCCTACAACCCCACATCAGGAATCTGGACCATGTCTCCAACACCCAGAGAACCTAAGAGTACCAGAGGGAACCCAGTTGCCTTCAGCAGGAAGCCTTTTCCATCTCATAACTATTGAGTGAGTCACAATCCCAAGGTTCGTTCCAACAAGGACACGGCAGTGTCTTTGGTAGCATTTAGCACTGGATGAGGACATCCAAATGCACACATTTCATGAGACAATCTCCATGGCAGCCATGGAATCTGAATTCACAGTGTTGTCCGTGGGGATTTAGTCACTGCCATGGCTGAGTTCAGAGAACAGTTCATCCAGCCAGACGTTGTCTGCTTGGGCAGTGCTGAACAACTCTCAGCTGCAGTGACTGTGTTTGGAAGCTCTCCCATGACTAGAAGGGGAGTTTAGGCACCCACACCACATTAGGCGTATCTAGAGTGCCATTTTAGTCCCTAAACACAGGTCTTGAACAATATTTTAGGGTATTGAAGACATCTGCACGGGGCTGGCAGCTATGACATATGATCTAGAGGAAACGTGCCCTTCTGGAGTGGTAGCTGTAGGCCAAATGGGACAGCCATAGGCACTAAAATGTCACCAGATGACTCTCTTCAGGAACTGACATTGCTCCCAGCCTGGTGGTTGTGCAGCTTAACGACTAACAAGCTTGTTGGTTCTGCTCTCAGAATTTTCTTCATCTGAAAAAGAATACTGACTTTGAAAAGGCAGAGTTGAAACTAGCTAATCCATTCTGGTGAAAAACAGATGTAGAGTTAGGGGACACCAAATGATGTCAAAGCAAGAGCTGGCCACTCTTCAGAATCCTAGGACACAGTGAAGGAACTCTTGAAGAAGTGCTGGAAACAACAACAATGAAGGTGACAATTTGGTGCTCTTACTCTCATTTTTAAAGATAAGGCAAATATATGAATCGATGTCTTTTATTATTCCCATCAGGTATCCTTATTTTGCCGTCTGCCTGTTCCCAAACTACTTCTTTCTCCAGACCCTTAAGACAGTGTCCCATTGGTTTTTTTTACCCTTATCTGGCATCTGAAGGCCAACAAGATTCAAAAGCGTTTTCCTGGTATTGCCGGAATCCTTTGCTTTTTCTCTTGCTTTCCTGTCTTTCCCACCGCATTTTTAAGACCCAGGTTTTCACTTGTGTAAATAGATGTAATTCAGGCAATGTCTTAATGATAGCCCTAGGACCATGGTGAAAAAGAATTGTTGCTGCTGCAGTGGTAATTCCACACTCCTATGCGGTGGAACACAAGGGTCTGCACTCCTAAACTGTCGGCATGTTCCTGGGACTGGTAAGCAGTCCAGGGGAACCCCCAGGAACAAGTCAGGATTTAGCATGAGCTAAAGTCTACTCCCAGTAGGCAATTTGGGTGTGGCATCTCAATTTTGGCGGCTAGGAGGGTTTGGTAGAATGGATGTGGCCAGACTATGTCAGCTGGCCTCTGGGCCAGAAAACAGGCCCTAGCACATAGAATTTACTTCAAAAAATACATAGCTTAAGCGATTTAACATGGTGATGGCTGAAAGTGTATCCCTTGGTGCTGAAACAATCATCTCACCTAAGTTGGAGAAACATTTCACGTTCCTAAGCATAGGAAGTTCGTCCTCCCTATGTGACGTCCAGCCACTTGTCCAGAAAGTGACTTCTAGAGGCCTTGCACCATAACTGAAAGCCCCATACATATGCTTGAGAAACCTTAGACTGTCTACATCTATACTGGACACTTATGTTTTGACACCTGAATGGTTCCCTGAATGTCTCACCTGAACTCACGGTCTAAGCTGGGGAGAAATATGAACCTCCAGTGTCTTTCCAGACAGCTGATCCAGCTAGAGATATGTACATTCTGCTACGTAACAGGCAGGTGGTGCTTGTGGAGCTCAGGAAACCTGGTAGGTCTTTGAGAACAGCATCGTTCCCAGTGCAAGAACAGTTCATCCTGATACTCTGGAAAACAAGCAGGCCTACCAGGAGAGTGGCTTGCCGATGCAGGGAGCTCATGACAGAGCTCCAATGCAAAAAAGGTGGCACACAGGCTACAAAATAAGTTTTAGAAACATTGCCAGGGCATGTAAGGACGGTGTTAGGAAAGCCAGTGCTCACCTCAGGTTCAGCTTTGCAAGGGCACAAGAAGAACTTCTATTACCACAGTAGTTGTGAAAGGATGAACAAGGAAAATGTGGGGAAACTGTTTTAACAGTTATGATATGTGTAAATGTGAACAGCGGTGTCTGGATTTGCAAGACTGTCTGCGATACTGATGGAGAACTGTAGAGGGAGCCAAATGATGCGGTTTTGTTCCTGTTGTCTGCGGTTGTGGTCCCCGGAACAAACAGGCTGGAGCGTCCCACCACAACACAGAGGGAATTTGTGGATTTATGGGAGCCCAGAAGTGAATGAAGTTTGCCTCGTTGTGGACAGTCGGAACTTGGAGTTGAGGAATGGAGTGAAAACTTATGTGATTCACACCCTGGTTGCACCCCGTGCAATCTAGAGGGACTCTGGAATGTGACAAGTAAAGGTCAGCCACAGTGCAGCTTAAAAATAACAATGCTGCAAATCTAGACATGTAGCAGAGAAAAGCGTGCCTGATGAGTGTAGTGGCCAGGGATGTCTCAAGGAGATGTGGAAAGAGCTGTCTTCTGGAGGTGTTTCTTTCTCTCCAAGACTATAGCTAGAGCCAACTTCAGACTTATGTATCATCTTTGTTGTACTACAGATTGAAAAGATAATCCTCAGGCCAGCTCTTGTGGTCTAGTTGTGACCATTCCAGCAGCCAGGATGGAATGAACTCTGTTCAGCTTCTGGAATTCATGTAAATCATTATACCCGTCTTTGGGTTGCCTAACACAGCTGTACAGAGCTCAGTTCACCTGTCCAAACATTTGAGGTGCCCTGGGGTACCCGGACATTCTCATCAGGCCACTAAATATGATGTAGAAACTACACGAAAACCACACTCTTCTGAACAGGCAGTTGGATGCCAGGTGGGATACTCCAGGGCATCTCAAACTGTTTGCAAGCCCGTATTCTGCTTTTGAGGAAGATTTGATGTAGATTTGATGAGACAGATTTTTTGAGGTAGATTTGGTGTTTCACTCCAAAAGAGTAAACAAATGCTGATTCAGCGATGGTGAGAGGGGATCATGTGTGAGTGTACTCCGTGAGTGGCAAGGAGCAGAACTTGGGAAGCAGAGGGGCAGTGCCAAAGGGTCCTTTGTTCAGTCTGGTTTTGTATCTCCATTGTAAGAAGGAGATAATGAACATTGCTGGAATTTGTTCTTACATCAGTCACAAGGTAGGCTATTGTAGTTCCTTACCTGGAGCATTACCAGAGCTCTGGCAAGAGGTAGTGGGATACATGGACATCAAGAGAAGCCATTAAGCTCATGGTTTTGATCTCATGGAGCAGAGAAGGAGGTGCTCAAGGCCTAATGTAACAGAGGGTGGGGGCTGAGGTGCAACATTTAAGGCTGAAGGTGTTTGAATCCAGAGATGACCCTGATCGGGATGGAAGGAGGGAGCTGTGAGTTAGGATGGAGTCTGTCAGCAGGCTTGTGGTTCATGAATGTGTCAGCAGTGTGTGTTGCAGTCACAGTGTCTTGGCTGATCACTATAACTGAAGCAGGGAGAGCAGGACCTGTGCATCTGCCAGTGCCTTGGAAGAGCAGGTTTGGAGAGGTGGGTCCATGGCATTTCCTTTCCACATGCCGTGTGTGGGGATCGCTGACTGAAAGGACCACCTTCCTGGTACCTGGGGTTTGCTGTTTGACTTCTGTAAGGGAAGTTTGATACAGGAGAAGTCTATGTCTTTCTGTGCTGCCTGTAATCAAAGTCTGTGAGTTTCTGCTCTAATGAGCCCCGGTGGGAACACATTGTCCAAGTAGGTTCCTGGTCTCGCATCTCACACTGGGCTCCATTAAAACTCCAAGTAACTTTTCTTTCTGCTTCTGCCTGTCATTTCTTCAAGGCACCTTGCCAGATTTTGCCACAGCTACAAAGTGACGGGGAGGTAGCACCACATTCCTCAAGGGGCTCGTTAAAATGCTGACAGCCACAATGAGCTCTGCGTTTGGTTTTCTGCCGCTCCCTGGAGAGTTGTAAGCATTGTGTAGCTAATTAGGGAGTTCTGAGATGTGTTTCAATGAATATGTACAGCATGATTTTTGTTTGTCATTTAATTTAATTTGTATGACAAGAAGAATGGAAGGGAAGACATTTTGAAAGGAAATTAGTCCGGCTTGTATCCTAGTGGGAATCAGCAGAGAGAGGAAAAATCAAGCAACGAGTGGCCAGAGTTAAACTTTGATTCATGCTCTGGGAGTAAGACAGTTCTCATTACAGTCTATTCTCTTGTCACTGCAGCCCACAGCAGTGTCAAAGGCTTTATTTGCAAAGCCTTTGTCTGCTCTAATTAGCACTGCCTTTACCTGTTGTACTAACTATGCACAGAAACAGGAGGAATATTCATCATCATTGCAAAATAATTTCAAGGCCTTTTTTAATGAAAGAAAGAAAAAATCTTAATTAAAAAAAAGTCCTATCTTTTACTCTGGTCCCACTGAACTCCAGTTTCCTCAGGACATGAACCCTGAAAAGAGCTGGCTCAGTGGAGAGATGGACAGGTGATAGAAATTTTCAGGGACAATTAGACTAAGGAATGTTTAAACAATGGAATGAAGGGATGGGTATTTTTAGAAATGTCAAATTCATATACTATTTATAGCCAAAAGAATGCTAAGAACAATTGTCAGCAAAACAAAGCAAAAAAATAATCATGAGCAAAACATGAGGAAAGAGGTAAATAGCAACATTTTTTTACAGTTAAAAATGGATGGATTGTAAAAAAAATCTTTTGATGGAGTGAAGTAGTGTTTCCTTTTGAAGTTTATTGCTTGTTTCTTGCTTTTATTATTAAAGCATTCATAACATTTCACTTTTGGGTATCAGTACTTATTTCAGGGATGGACGAAAGTAGCTTTCTTCTCCAAGCCTTGCATGTTCTGACCTTTCTAGAAAAGTGCACAAGACTCCAGTTGATGTTCTCAGCAGACTGACTTTTGAGAGAGCCTACACAGGCAGCTTGAACTTGAGTGTATTTTGAGTGAATTTAGTGGATCTAGCTGAAATCCACCAAAAGCCTTTCTTACAGTGTTCACATAATACGAGAGCCTGTTGTAATTTCAGTATAGCTAGTCATTTGCAAAGTCCTGCGCCTGGGACAAAATAAGCCCCCTCCCGAGGACAGGCTGGAGGCCTGGTGAACGAGGTGTTGAACCTGTCTCAGCAGTGTGCACTTCAGATGATGAAGGCAGACTGTATATCACACAAAATAATTAGAAACTGCCTGCTTTATGCTGAAATGCCACTTGTCGATTGTTGGGGGAGAACCAGGGAAGTTGTATTTTCCATTTTCTGTGTTCATTCTCTGGTTTTGTTTTGGACCCAATGCTCGTTTCTTAGGGCCTACACTGATGTCTTTGACAGGCACAATGTTTAAACTGCATTTGGGGACCTACAGCATTGTTTGAAGTTCAGAAAGGGTGGAATTCATCAGATTAGAACTTCAAGGGCAGGATTTACTTCAGAAAGAAGAAATCTACATTAAGGCATCTATAAGCACATTTCCCAATAGTCATTGGAGGTCCAGCCAATAGAGCCATCTGAGTTCCAGGCATGGTTTGTCTGACTGGCAGGTACATTTCTACTTCAGAGACAGCTATCTAGGTTCTACGTGAGGTTTTGGTTTCCTGCGGAGAGGTGCCCGATACCCTTTGTAAAGTCTCAGGATACCTGAAGACAATCCAGTGGGGCCGGGCCAGAAAGAGCAGAAAGACAACTTTTGTTCTTCTGGAGTGACACGTAGAGGCCCACTTGGCTATCCCAAGGCAAGTCCAGTGGCCCTAGATACCTACATTTTGTCACCTGACTCATTCTCCTAGTGCAACCTAGATTCCTATCTTGTGGATAGGAATGGTTAGTAACAATCCTTTTCTTGTTGTGCAGGAAACCAGGTTGTGTTTATACAGCTGAAGAAGTGGAGAAACTTCAGCTCCAACACCTCTGTTGCACTCACTTTTTCCAGTGTTCCCTCAGCCTCATTTCTGTCTTTGTAAATAGAAAAGATGCTTGGTCATGTTCTTTTCGCTGAAGATGGATGACTAAAGATAAGCTACTGTGGTGGACTTCTCCCAGCACAGGCAGTGGCAGTGTCTACCTGTCCTGGTTTGCTTTGGGGTAGGGGTGTGATTCAGAAGAGAATCTCTAAATTATCCCCTCTAACTGTATTATTTCAGCTTATGGAACAGCTTAGATGGACATGAACTGTTTCACTTTGTACGAACCCTTTGCACATTCACTTTGTACAGTGGCATCTCCTCTCAAGTAGCAGAGCGCACACTGTTTTGACCCACCCACCTACTCCTATTGTACTAAATGGGCTCTCACTGTAGCAAAGCTAATACCTTCTTCAAACTGACAAAACAGTTCCCAGGAAGGAATGACTTCCACCTCCTAAGACATGCATGGTGGGACATCCCACCAGTGTGTAGCACTTGTTTGAGCATCTATTCTGAATATCACATGGTGCATCTGTGGCCCTAAATTTATGTGTGCCTGTGTGTAGGGACCTTTTTTCCCCAGTTCAAAAATCCTAAACTATTATGAGGGCTATGCTTAGTCACCAAAAAACCCAAACCCAAACAAAGCAAAACCAGGAGAAAGCTTCCATGACATGGAGCTGAGGGTTTGCATTGTACCGCTGAGGGTATTGCCTGAGAGCCATTGCAGGTGTTTGACACTGCAGAGCTTTCCTAGGTAGTGTCAGCTGACTGCGTAGAGCAGAAAGAACAAAACCTGTTCCGGTCTTATTCACACTGCCTCTTGAAAGGGATTGCTGGAGTGGTCTACTCCACAAATGTGTTTGTTCACTCCAGAGGGAGACAAGTAATTAACAGTCAGTTCTACCCTGTGGACATTCAGAGGACCAGGTGCCCAGGGTGAACAGAAGACTTCTTTGACAGCACTAAAGAAAATCCATTTCTTTCTGGGAAAGACAAACCCCAGGAGAATTTGTAGGGAAGAATCTATTTTCACCAAAATGAGGACAAAACATATTTTCCTTTCCTAGTTCTTTTAGTAAGAAAAAGCCCAATGCTTAGCTTCCATTTGCTGATGAAGACACCCCAATGTAGATGTCTTCACATGTTCAAAATATCTGCTGTTACTTTATAGTCAGTGAAGAACTCTTCATGACAGGGGACAGCATGATTCAGCTGTGTAGTCAGCATGGGCAAGAATCAGGTGAAGGTGAGGATACTTAACTCTAGGTATCCAAATGAAGATGTAAATTGGGCATTTAAATCTTCATTATTATCCCTGCAGGTCCAGTCAACACAGTCACATGAATTAAATGAGCTATGATGTCTAAGAATGACAGTATATTCTGCTGCACAAGTTTCTGGAGGCTAGCAAAATATTCTGTAGCCTTAGCAGTATACGTTGACTTATTCTTCTAGTCTTGCCTATACACTAATGGTTGTCTAAAGAATCAAGTTACCAAGCAAGGTGAGGCTTCCGTCTGACCTTCTGTGGATGTTCTTGGGCGGGACTCCTCCGAGTTGACCTGAGGAGAGATTAACGGACCTATGTCTGGGCACCCAAATCCTGGTGTTTATTTGTGAGTCAGGCAACCAACGGTCAGAACAACGAGTGGAGCCAAAGAAATGATTCAGCTGATCAAATATAGGTGTTCTTGCTATGGGGACCTGAATGTCTCCCTCACGTCCTTTCATTTTCTTGCTCTCCATTGAGTATATTTGAAGCATAGAGGCATAACTCACATGGAGACACTGGTATTACAAAACCCAGCTGCAAGTGAGATGCATCCTTAAAGGCATGAAATGATTTCTACACATGAAATGAAGGAACAGAATCATAATGTGGCCTTACAGCAAAGGCGGCTAATGGTGTCCTGGGCTGCATTAGGAGCAGTTCCATTAGGAGCAAGAGCTCTCAATCCCCAGGTGTAAGAAATCAGGAAAGGAAGGCAAGAGACTGGCATGGATGAGTCGAGACCTGCTGGTCAAACTAAAGGGCAAGAAGGAAATGCACAAGCAGTGGAAGCAGGGACAGGGATCCTGGGAAGAGTACAGGGACGCTGCCCGGTTGTGTAGGGATGGTGTCAGGAAGGCCAAGGCATGGCTGGAGTTGAACTTGGCAAGGGACGCAAAGAATAATAAGGGCTTCTACAGCTATGTCAGCCAGAAAAGGAAGGTCAAAGAAAGCATACCCCCCCTGAAGTTGTGAAGAACACGACTGGCAAACTGGTAACAACGGACGAGGAGAAAGCTGAGGTACTCAACAATTTTTTGCCTCAGTCTTCACTGGCAACCTCTCTTCCCACACCTCTCGAGTGGATGGACCGCAAAACAGGGAACAAAGTCCCTCCCCCTGTAAGAGAAGATCAGGTTCGTGACCACCTGAGGAACCTGAACATACATAAGTCTATGGGACCTGACAAGATGCATCCGAGTCCTGAGGGAATTGGCTGATGCCATTCTCCATGACACTTGAAAAGTCATGGCAGTCAGGTGAAGTCCCCAGTGACTGGAAAAAGGGAAACATTGCACCCATTTTTAAAAAGGGTAGAAAGGAGGACCCTGGGAACTACCAACCTGTCAGCCTCACCTCTGTGCCTGGGAAGATCATGGAACAGCTCCTAGAAGCTCCTAGAAGCTATGCTAAGGCACATGGAGGACAGGGAGGTGATTCAAGACTTCAGCAAGGCTTCACCAAGGGCAAGTCTTGCCTGACCAGCTTAGTGGCCTTCTATGATGGAGTGACTACATCAGTGGACAAGGGAAGAGCTACTGATGTCATCTATGTGGACCTCTGTAAGGTCTTTGACACGGTCCCCCACAACATCCTTCTCTCTAAACCGGAGAGATATGGATTTGATGGATGGACTGCTTGGTGGATGAGGAATTGGTTGGATGGTCGCATCCAGAGGGTGGTGGTCAATGGCTCAATGTCCAGATGGAGATCAGTGATAAGTGGTGTCCCTCGGGGGTCCGTATTGGGACCAGTACTGTTTAATATCTTCATCAATGATACAGACAGTGGGATCGAGTGCACCCTCAGCAAGTTTGCAGACGACACCAAGCTGAGTGGTGCGGTTGACACGCCTGAGGGATGGTGACACATTCAGAGGGACCTGGACAAGCTCAAGAAGTGGGCCCATGTGAACCTCATGAGGTTCAACAAGGCCAAGTGCAAGGTCCTGCACCTGGGTCGGGGCAACCCCCAGTATCAGTACAGGCTGGGGGATGAAGAGATTGAGAGCAGCCCTGTGGAGAAGGGCTTGGGGGTACTGGTGGAGAAAAAGCTGGACATGAGCTGGCAATGTGCGCTCACAGCCCAGAAGGCCAACCGTATCCTGGGCTGCATGAAAAGCAGCGTGGCTGGCAGGTCGAGGGAGATGATTCTGCCCCTCTACTCCGCTCTGGTGAGACCCCACCGGGAGTACTGCGTCCAGCTCTGGAGCCCTCAGCACAAGAAAGACATGGACCTGTTGGAGTGGGTCTAGAGGAGGCCACAAGATGATCAGAGGGATGGAACGCCTCTCCTATGAAGAAGGCTGAGAGAGTTGGGGTTGTTCAGCCTGGAGAAGAGGCGGCTTTGGGGAGACCTTACTGTGGCCTTTGAGTACTTAGAGGGGGCTTATGAGAAAGATGGGGACAGATTTTTTAGTAGGGCCTGTTGCGACAGGACAAAGGGGAATGGTTTTAAACTAAAAGAGGGTAGATTCAGACTAGATATAAGGAAGAAATTTTTTACGATGAGGGTGGTGAAACACTGGAACAGATTGCCCAGAGAAGTGGTAGATGCCCCATCCCTGGAAACACTCAAGGTCAGGTTGGACAGCACTCCGAGCAACCTGATCTAGTTGAAGATGTCCCTGCTCATTGCAGGGGGTTTGGACTACATGATCCTTAAAGGTCCTTTCCAACCTGAAATATTCTATGATTCTATGATTCTATGAGTGTTTCCAGGAGGTTGAGGGAGGTGATCCTTCCCCTCTACTCAGCACTGGTGAGGCCACACCTGGAGTACTGTGGGTAGTTCTGGGCTCCCCAGTTAAAGAGAGACATAGACATACTGGGGAGAGTCTAACAAAGTGACATGGAGATGATGAAGGGACTGGAACATCTCTCCTATCAGGAATGGCTGAGAGAGCTGTGACTGTTTACCCTGGAGAAGAGAAGGCTCTGGTGGGATCCTATGCATGTATATAAATACCTTCAGGTAAGGTGTAAAGGGGACAGAGCCAGGTTCTTTTCAGTGGTGTCCAATGACAGTACAAGATGCAATGGGCACAAACTGAAACACGAGAGGTTCTGTCTGAACATAAGGAAAACATGTTTTACTGTGAGGGTGACCGAGCTCCTGTACAGGTTGCCCAGAGATATTGTGGAGTCTCCATGCTTGGAGATATTAAAAAACCATCTGGAATTTGTCCTGAGCAGCTGGCTGTAGGTGGCCCTGCTTGAGCAGGGGGGTTGGATCAGATGACCACTGGAGGTCCCTTCTCACTTCAATCATTCTGTGATTCTATGATTCACCAGTATTGTCAGTGTGCAACGCAGAGTAGAAAACAGCTGTAATCCATCCTCTGGTTACCATCGGCGTGCAAGGTTTCCTGTTCATGACTCATAGTTCGGTGGTTTGCAGATAGTGACCTAACAGTCATAGGTCATCATGGTGAGAAAGGTTAAGCTGGTTGCAGCACAGAAAACAAAGATTTGGGTGACACAACCAGAGTAGGAAATGGAAGTGGTGTTCAGCAGGGAGGTGGTGTTTAGCAGCGTGGCCTCCATGAGAAGAGGCCAGGGGCTGCCTTCATGCTGCCCTCATGCTAGACACAGACAGTTCCAGCCAGCTTGTCAATGGACCCACCTCAGACCAGCGTTGAGCCAATCAGCAAAGCTGGTGGCACCTCTCCGAAAAAATATTTCTAAAAGGGCAAAATGCTGCATGGCAGTGAGGAGTGAGGAAAAACAAAGTGAGAAACAATCCTGTGAACACCAAGGCCCGAGAAGGAGAGGGAGGTGCTCCAGGTGCCAGACCACATATTCCCCTGCTGTCCATGGGAAAGACCACGGTGGGGCAAGTATTTCCCTGCAGTCTGTGAAGAGGACCACTCTAGAGCAGATATCCACACTGAAGCCCGTGAATGAGACCACAGTGGAGCTGGTGGATATGCCTTGAAGGAACTGTGGCCTGTGGAGAGCCCACGGTGGAGCACGTTTATCTTGAAGGACTGCAGCCCATGAGAGCAACCCCATGCTGGAGCAGGGAAAAGTGTGAGGAGGAATGAGTGGCAGAAACGAAATGTTACAAACTGATCACAGCCCCCATTCCCCATCCCCCTTGTGTCTTAGAGTTGGGTCGGAGGTCGAGAAGTCAGGAGTGAAGGAGTGAATTTGAGCCTGGGAAGAAGAGGGGGGTGGGCAGAAGGGGTTTTTTTGTCTTTGTTTCTCATCATTGTATTCTATTTTAACGGCAAGAAATTAAATTAATTGTCCCAAAGTCAAGTCTGGTTTACCCATGATTGTAATTGGTAAGTGATCTGGTCTTTATCTTGACCCATGAGCTTTTTCAATTTATTTTTATTTCTTGCAAAATATAAAATTTACTGATTTGCCAGAAGGGAAAGATGAAACTAAAGGGAACGAAGCAAATTAACAACAAAAGATCACAGAAAACTGTACGTCATTGGAGGGAAGATTAGTTAATAAAAGAAAAGGTAGAAGGAGAGATTTTTGGGGCTCTGTGAATGACATGACTGACAATAGGGCAAACTGTTCAATGGATAGCAAAAGAACTAATGATGTTATTACTACAAACTACTGATATTTGTATAGCTCGCTGGTGTTTGACAAATTTATTTTAGGTATGCATTAGAACATCATATGCAATTGCATAGTTGCTATCACTGAATAGCAAACATTTAACATCAGTATTTTTGTGTATTTAAAGCTATTAAATGATATATTGTTTTATAGTATGCACACATAAAATTGCATTTGAATGTTTATGCTGGAGAGAGACTCTGACAACTTAATTTTTAAAATACTGAGATAATAAATTTTCATGGTATTGTCAAATGTTTATTATTGCAGCTGGCTTGTTTAGCAAAGCTAAAGCATCATGGCTCAAGACCTGAGCAGAATGACAACATGGATGAATGAACCATGGAAGTAGGGGTAAGATGGCATTTAGCCACAGACACTGTCACTAAGAAGAGCTTAGGTCTTTTGGTGTCTGCAGCCTGCTAGGTAGGGGTGTAAGCAGAGACTTGGCCTCATACTAGACTCTAATATTGACCAAATAGATAGCGCTGATGATCAGAAGATACCAGGCCATCAGGGGAGAGAGCTGTAATCCTATGTCTGCAGAGCCCGCTGTAAGCCCCCACCCTAGCCAGGATCTAAGGATCTAAGACACGGCTGTGTTATGGCACAGCTGTGTAATTATCACTCAGACAACTACAAAAAATCTGTGAGGAAGTCTATAGAGAAGAAAGGAGTACTGTCCGATTACGGAAAGAAGCGGAGTTGGGGAAGTGTTATCATCGCTAACTCAAGGATTCAAAACCACACAAAAACTGCACAAAAGTTCTAAAATCTAAAAAGAAGGAGGGATGCAAGTCAGGCTAGTCAGGGGCTGGGCAGGAATCATCAATCCATTCAGTCCATCACCAGTGTGTGATGGGTTGACGTTGGCTAGCTGGCAGGTGCCCACCAAGCCACTCTATCACTCCCCTTCCTCAGCTGGACAGGGGAGAGAAAATATGACGAAAGGCTCATGGGTCGAGATAAGGACAGGGAGATCACTCAGCGATTACCATCACAGGCAAAACAGACTCAACTTGGGGAAGTTAATTTAATTTATTGCCAATCAAAGCAGAGTAGGACAATGAGAAATAAGAACAAATCTAAAAACACCTTCCCCCCACCTCTCCCTTCTTCCCAGGCTCAACTTCACTCCTGAATTCTCTACCTCTTTTCTCTTCACTCCTGAATTCTCTACCTCTTTTCAAATGTATTATGAACTGACAGCAATCCCCATTCCCCCTGCCCCTGCACAGGGAAATTCACCCAACCAAAGAGTAGGTGTTTAAGTAGGGAAATGAAGTTAGCCATCCCAGGCTTATGATCAATGAAAGAGCTCTCTCATCTTTGAGGTAGGGCAGCTGTTCTCATACAACAAGCATTTTAGGTCAACTTCACAATGAAAGGTGCAATTTTTGTTTTGTTTTGGTTTGGTTTTTTTCTTCCCCCTGATCATTCTTAGCCTTCATCTCTCTAAAGGGCTCCAAAATGTCAGAAGTACAGGTCTAAGCCAATTATCCTAAACTCCTTTTATTGCAACAGGAAGGAATAGATGTCTCCTAATGACATGAATTACATCAAAAACCAGGTGTGAAGGACAGTCCAACTCTATCAGTTCACCACTAAAAATGGAAATAGCCTCAGGGTTACGGGGTCATGTTCTGGTATTGGCATAGTAAATATCAGCAGTCTGGTGAGATCAATTTGAAAAGAATATTCAACTGTTTATTGTGGAAACCATCTTGCCCAAGCTGAGACACACCACACTTGATCAGTGAAAATCAGCCTCAAGAGGAAGATGGTGTGGAACCCAACCCTTGATACCGGAAGCATTAGAGCTCTGCATCTCCTGTTCTGTCTGCCTTTGCACTTCTCCTACAGTAAGCTTTTCAAACAGGTTAATGAAATGAATGAAGAACTTAGTGTGCTGGTCTTTGGACCAGCTCTTCCTTTCACAGGTCTCCCATTCTCCAGCCCTACCATTCATGGCTCCTGTCTGCTCTTGACCCGACTTTCCTCCCTCTGCTCCCTCTGCTGCCTACTGGATAAGATGGCTCAAATCGCTCAGTCCTTCTTTTGAGTCTGAACTGACAGGCAGAGCCAGTCTGAATTACTATTCAAGTGAGCGATGCATTTTCATATTCTTGGCTTTCAGGCATGAAATGGGAGGCTTTCTTTCTCAGGATTTGTTCAACGTAGTCCCTGGAGCTCTGTACTGCTCATGAGTAGAGATTCAAAGTAAAATTCTGCTGTATTTATTCCATGTAAAGCTAGAAAATGCCAATGTGATACTCTGCTTTAACCTTTTCAAGTAAATCAGTGAGATGATCTCAGTCAGAATTCCCAGTTCTCAGCTCAATCTGTCTGTGCAGGGACCTGAGGGGGACTGGAAGTCTTTGGGAGGTGTTAGCCATGATCTCAGAAACACTTCTGTGTCACACAGTTTTGACACTCCAGGTGATCTCACGATCTCCTAGTCCCCTCTCTGCATCCTTCAATGTTTGAACACTACTGTAAACTTTTCAGTGTGTCTTGATTCCTGCCTTCCAAGTAATATTTTTGGTCTTAAAAGGCATGAAGATTGGGACTGGAACATTGGCTCAAAAGAATAAAGGAAGTGCAACAGTGAACAGTTACCATGTGTAACCTAACATCAGGGTTCACCTGCCCGCAGAGATGTGCATGGCAACGATGAATGCCTCAGAATAACCCCCGGATATCATACCTTGCCACTCGACTTTCTGCTGGGTCCTGCACTCTCTCTATCAGTCTTGTACTGATTCCCTACGTAACCTCTGGCATCTCAAATGACACAAGGAATCCTAGAAAATGAAGGAGCTACTCCTCTTGGAACACTTTTCAGGCCACATAGAGTAGACGAAGGCCATTTGGGAAAAGTCAGGCTGCATGTACCAAGGGTAAAACCTGATCAACATGATCAACCTGACTGCCTATTACTGTCTTTGAAAAACAGCAACAAACAAGTTGAGAACTTGTGGATAAAAATTAATGGCCAAGCCAACAAAGGAGACCTCATGGTTGGTGTTTACTACAGGCCATCCAGTCAAGAGGAGGATGTTGACAAAGCGTTCTTGCTTCAACTAGAGGAAGCATCACACTGATCCTGCTGGAGGACTTCAGTCACCCTGACATCTGCTGGAAAAGCAGAGCAGCAAGCTGTGAGCAGTCCGGGAGACTCTTGGAATGCATTGAGGATAATTTCTTAATCCAGGTGATAGACAGCCTGACTAGAGAAGCGTTACTAGACCTGTTGCTAAACAACTTGGAAGGACTAATTAGAGAGGTCAAGACTGGTGGCAGCTTGGGATGCAGTGATCATGCCCTGGTAGAATTCACCATCTTGAGAGATATGGACCAGGTGAAGAGTAGAGTCAGGACCCTGAATTTTGAGAGAGCAAACTTTCAATTGTTTAAGGAATTAGTGGATGGGAGCCCCTGGGAAACTGCCCTCAGGGATAAAGGAGCAGAATATGGCTGGCACTTCTTTAAGGAAATTTTCCTTGGAGCATAAGAGCTTTTGATTCCCATGTGTAAGAAATCAGGCAAGGAAGGCAGGTGACGAGCATGGCTCAGTAAGGACCTCCTGGTCAAATTAAAGTGTAAGAAGGAAATGCACAGGCAGTGGAACCAGGGACACGTATCCTGCGAAGAACATAGGGATGCTGCCTGGATGCGTAGGGATGGGATCAGGAAAGCTAAGGCACAGTTGGAGCTGAATTTGGCAAGGGATGCAAAGAACCATAAGAAGGGCTTCTACAGGTACATTGGCCAGAAAAGGAAGATTAAAGAAAATGTATCCCCCCGGTAAATAAGAGGGGAGATCTAGTGACAACCAACATGGAGAAGGCTGAGCTACCCAACAATTTTTTTGCATCACTCTTTCCATATCTGTCAGGTCCCTGAATCTCAAGGCAGGGACTGGAGGACAAAGAGCTACTGATGTCATCTAAGTGGACTTCTGTAAGGTCTTTGACATGGTCCCCCACAACATCCTTCTCTCTAAACCGGAGAGATATGGATTTGATGGATGGACTGCTTGGCGGATGAGGAATTGGTTGGATGGTCACATCCAGAGGGTAGTGGTCAATGGCTCAATGTCCAGATGGAGATTAGTGATGAGTGGTGTCCCTCAAGGGTCCGTATTGAGACCAGTACTGTTTAATATCTTCATCAATGATATAGACAGTGGGATCGAGTGCACCCTCAGCAAGTTTGCAAGATGACACCAAGCCAAGTAGTGCAGCTGATTCACTTGAAGGAAGAGATGCCATCAAGAGTGACCTTGACAGGCTTGAGGAGTGGATTCATGTGAACCTCATGAAGTTCAACAAGGCCAAGTGCAAGGCCCTGCACTGGTGTTGGGGCAATCACCAGAATCGGTACAGACTGGGGATCTATGGACTGAGAGCAGCCCTGCAGAGAAGAACTTGGGGTTCTGGTGGATGAAAAATAGGACATGTGCCAGTAATGTGCACTTGCAGCCCAGAAAGTCAGTCGTACCCTGGGCTGCATCAAAAGAAGCACGGCCAGCAGGTCAAAGGGGTGATTCTCCCGCTCTACTCCACTCTCATAAGACCCCACTTGGAGTACTGCATCCAGTTCTGGAGTCCCCAGTACAAGAAGGACACAGACCTGTTAGAGCGGGTCCAGAGGAGGGCCATGAAAATGATCAGTGGGCTGGAACACTTCTCTTCTGAAGAAAGGTTGAGAGTTGGGGTTGTTCAGCCTGGAGAAGAGAAGGCTCCAGGGAGACCTTATTGAGGCCTTTCAACTTATAAAGGGGGCTTCTAAGGAAGACAGAGAACAACTTTTTACCAAGGCCTGTGGTAACAGGACAAGTGGCAATGGTTTTATACTAAAAGAGGATAGATTTATGATAGAATCATAGAATCACTAAGGTTGGAAAAGACCTCTAAGATCATCGAGTCAAACCATCAACCCAACAGCACCATACCCACTACACCATGTCCCTAAGCGCCTCATCTACATGTCTTTTAAATACTTCCAGGGATGGTGACTCCACCACTTCCCTGGGCAGCCTGTTCCAAGGCCTGACCACTCTTTCATTAAAGAAATTTCTCCTAATGTCCAGTCTAAACCTCCCTTGGCGCAACTTGAGGCCATTTCCTCTCGTCCTATCGCTTGTTTCTTGGGAGAAGAGACCAACACTCACCTCGCTACAACCTCCTTTCAGGTAGTTGTAGAGCGCGAGGAGGTCTCCCCTCAGCCTCCTCTTCTCCAGACTAAACAACCCCAGTTCCCTCAGCCGCTCCCCATCAGACTTGTGCTCCAGGCCCTTCACCAGCTTCGTTGCCCTCCTCTGGACACGCTCTAGCACCTCCATGTCCTTCTTGGAGTGAGGGGCCCAGAACTGAACACAGGATTCGAGGTGCGGCCTCACCAGTGCCCAGTACAGGGACACAATCACCTCCCTGCTCCTGCTGGCCACACTATTTCTGATACTGGCCAGGATGCCATTGGCCTTCTTGGCCACCTGGGCACACTGCTGGCTCATGTTCAGCCGGCTGTTGACCAGCACCCCCAGGTCCTTTTCCGCTGGGTACCTCTCCAGCCACTCTTCCCCAAGCCTGTAGCATTGCATGGGGTTGTTGTGGCTGAAGTGCAGGACCCAGCACTTGGCCTTGTTGAGCCTCATACATTGGCCTCAGCCCATCGGTCCAGCCTGTCCAGGTCCCTCTGCAGAGCCTTCCTACCCTTGAGCAGATCAACACTCCCACCCAACTTGGTGTCATCTGCAAACTTCCTGAGGGAGCACTCGATCCCCTCATCCAGATCATTGATAAAGGTATTGAACAGGACCGGCCCCAGTACTGAGCCCTGGGGAACACCGCTCGTGACCAGCCGCCAACTGGATTTAACTCCGTTGACCACAACTCTCTGGGCTCGGCCGTCCAGCCAGTTTTTTACCCAGCGAAGAGTACACTTGTCTAAGCCGTGAGCCGCCAGCTTCTCTAGGAGAATGCTGTGGGAGACAGTGTCAAAGGCTTTACTGAAGTCCCGGTAGACTACATCCACAGCCTTTCCCTCATCCACGAGGCGGGTCACCTGGTCATAAAAGGAGATCAGGTTGGTCAAGCGGGACCTGCCTTCCATGAACCCGTGCTGGCTGGGCCTGATCCCCTGGTTGTCCCAGACATGGCTCGTGAGCACTCTCAAAGCGAACCGCTCCATAATCTTCCCCTGCACCGAGGTCAGGCTGACCGGCCTGTAGTTCCCCAGATCCTCCTTCTGGCCCTTCTTGTAGATGGGCGTCACATTGGAAAGCCTCCAGTCGTCCGGGACCTCCCCAGTTAACCAGGACTGCTGGTAAATGATGGAGAGCGGCTTGGCAAGCTCCTCCGCCAGCTCCCTCAGTACCCTGCGGATCCGATCCGGCCCCATAGACTTGTGAACGTCCAGGTGGCATAGAAGGTCATTAACTTCTTCCTCTCCAATTATGGGGGGTTTATCCTGCTCGCTGTCCCTGTCTTCCAGCTCAGGGGGCCGAGTACCCTGAGGATAACTGCTCTGACTATTAAAGAGTGAGGCAAAGAAGGCCTTAAGTACCTCAGCCTTATCCTCGTCCTTGGTGTCAACGATCCCCCTCGCATCCAGTAGAGGATGGAGATTCTCCTTGGCTCTCCTTTTGTCATTAATATACTTGTAAAAGCATTTTAGATTTAGATTAGCTATAAAGAAGAAACTTTTTATGATGGGCGTGGTGAGTCACGGGAACAGGTTGCCCAGAGAAGTTGTGGATGTCCCATCATTGGAAGTATTCAAGGTCAGGTTGGCGGGGGATTTGAGCAATGGCAGGGGGGTTGGACTAGACAATCTTTCAAGGTCCCTTCCAACCCAACCCATTCTATGATTCTACAATAAATTAACTAGATTTGTGGTCCAGGAGAGAGCACGGTGTATCATTTACCTTGACTTTAGCAAGGCTTTCAGCATTGCTTCCCACAAAATCCTTGTATCTAAGTTAGGTCATTATGGTCTGCATGAGTGGACAATTAGATGGGTGAAAAACTAGTTGGACAATTGTCCTCAGAAGATAGTGACTAATCAGTTGTCTTCAACTTGGAGGTTAATAGTAAGTGGAGTGCTGTGGGGGTCTATACCAGGACCCACCATGTTTATCAGTGACCTGGAGGAGGGGCAAGGGAGTGCATTCTTGTCAGTTTCACAGATGACACCAAATGGAGGGGACCAGTCAATACGCCTAAAGGCAGGGCTGCCCTTCAGAAGGACTTAGGCAGGAGGAATGGGGCCAAAAGGAATTGCAAGAAATTTAGCAAGAACAGATGTACCTTCACTTCTGGCAAAAATACAGACTGTCAACTGATTGTCTTGAGAACAGTTCTGTGGAAGAGCACTTAGAGGACCCCGTGAGCAGCAAGCTGAACATAAAACAAGCAGTATGCCCTGGCAGCAAATAAAATCAACAGCATGCTGGGTTGCGTTAACAGGTCCATAGCCACTAGATCAAGGGAATTGATTGTTCCCCCCTAGTTGGCACTCATTAGACCACATCTAGTCTACTGCATGAAGTTTTGGGTCCCCTGGTTCAGGAAACTGGAGCAAACAAACTGGAGCAAGTTCAGAGGAGGGATACTAAGGTGGTTGGTGGCTTTAGCGCATGTCATGCGAGGAACCGCTGAGGGAAGAGGATTTGTTGATCCTGGAGGAAGGAAGGCTTCCAAGGAATCTAACAACAGCCGTTCAGTACCTGTTATGAGTGTTATGAAAAAGAGGGAGCCAGGCTCTTCATAGTTGTGCAGGGTGGGAAGATGGGAAACAAGAGGACTGTGTTTAAAGGAAACCTTTTTCACCTTGAAAAGCAGTCCAGCATTGGAAAGGGGTTACCCAGAGACATCCTAGGTAACCTGACGGCAACCTGAATCAAGGCCCTGCAGTTCCACATGAAGATTGAAATGTCAAATTTTCCAAGTTTTCCCTCAGCCTAAAGTTACATTTGCACTTTATTTGTTGATATGATTTCAGATAGAATAGAATAGAATAGAATAGAATAGAATAGAATAGAATAGAATAGAATAGAATAGAATAGAATAGACTATTCCAGTTGGAAGGGACTACAACGATTGTCTAGTCCAACTGCCTGACCACTTCAGGGCTGATCAGAAGTTAAAGCATATTATTAAAGGCATTGTCCAAATACCTCTTAAACACTAACAGGCTTGGGGCATCGACCACCCGTCTAAGAAGCCTGTTCCAGTGTTTGGCCACCCTCTCCTTAAAGAAATGCTTCCTAATGTCCAGTCTGAACCTCCCCTGACACAGCTTTGAACCATTCCCACGCATCCTGTCACTGGATACCAGGGAGAAGAGATCAGCACCTCCCTCTCCACTTTGCCTCCGCAGGAAGCTGTGGAGAGCAATGAGGTCACCCCCTCAGACTCTTTTTCTCCAAACTAGCAAACCCAAAGTCCTCACCCCCTCCTCAGATGACATGCCTCCCAGCCCTTTCACCAGCTTTGTTGCCCTCCTCTGGATGCATTCAAGTACTTTCACATCCTTCTTAAATTGTGGGGCCCAGAACCACACACAGTACTCAAGGTGAGGCCACACCAACGCTAAATACAGCAGGATAATCCCCCTCTCTTTGCTGGCTGGTTGTACTGTGTCTGATGCACCCCAGGATGCGGTTTGGCCTCTCGGCTGCCAGGGCACACTGCTGACTCGTATTGAGCCTGCTGTCAGCCAGCCCCCCCCGATCCCTTTCTAAAGGGCTGCTCTCCAGCCACTCCTCTCCCAGTTTATACCTGTGTCCAGTGTTACTCCGTCCCAGGTGCAGAATTTGTCATTTGTTTTTGTTAAATTTCGTGCCATTGATTACCGCCCAGGGCTCCAATCTACCTAGATCCCTCTGCAAGGTCTTTTAGCCCTCAAGACAGTCAACAGCACTTCCCAGTTTAGTATCATTAGCAAACTTGCATTCATCTCCTACGTCCAGATCATTGATGTTTACCTCTTGCCCTGTGCATCTGTTTATGTTTATCATCCACTGGAGAGGTCTGGTGACGTCAAAGATATACAGTCAATGCTTCAGATGGTCTCTGGCTGGTGTCAATCATACAGGTCTTTGTATCATCACACAGGACTTTGGTACTTCCTCATGTACCAACCTTTCAGGCATCACACACACAGCGCAGGCATTTCTGGTCGGGTACCTCATGGCGATCATGGGTCTTAGCATCATCTACTTCAGTGATCTCCAAACTTCTTGGATTGCACACCCCATAAGTAAAAAATTTTTGAGCACGCACCCCCAATATATGTGTATTTATTTATTTATAGATCATATACATATGCTACCTACTAACATGTTATATAGATAAAAATAGAAATGAAAAAAGGATGAGATGAAAATGAAATAAACACTTATTAAAAGTTATTTTAAAAATATTAGTGGTACAAAAGTATTTTATTGCCATGCCCCAATGGATTATCTTGCGCACCCCACTTTGGAGACCACTGATCTACTTCATCCAAAGGCATTGCTCAGCACTATGCTGGTTATGCACTGTAAAGGTCCCTATCATGTACCTGGAGTACCAAGAACTTTCGGAAGATGTGAATTTCCTGAGTCTAGATTAACTTCAGGGATGCTGTCAGCATGGCCTAACTTGCCTCTTGGTCCTCTGTGGCCTCTCGTAGCTTTGAGAGAGGTGAAGAACTTTCTAAATGTAGAACGTAAACCCTGGAGTGGTCTCATCCATTTGACCTCTTTAAGCAGTCTTTGGCCTGATCAAGCCGCTAAAACTTTCTGAGGCTTTATTTTGAGCATTACCTTGAATTTTTTCTGCAGAAGGGATCCTGGGAACCATCTAATTTTCCTGCAAAGTGTCGTGTCAGAGGGACACAATCCTGGACTGAAAAGTTGCTACCCAAGCTGGCAGCATAGACACACTCCACGGGTGGAGTTAATTTGCCTTAACACAGGTGTCTAATGTTATTTGAGACTGCCTATGGTATTCAAGACTTTCAAATGAGTCTGACAAAGGACTTGTGGGATAGTCTCAGCTTCTCACGCCCCGAAGCAGCATCTGGAGGGCAGGTCGGATCCCTGAGTGTGCAGAATGTCACTAGATGTCGATATTCAGACATCACTATTCAGGCAATAGACTCCTCCCACCTCTGGTGTCTTCCATGTTGGTGTCCCTGTGTTTGCGAGGTGCCCAAGTTCTGATCTTCTGATCCCCTAGCTGTTTGGGGGAGAGCTGGTCAACACAGCCACTGAGGCCAAGAGTGTATTTCAGGTCACTTTAGAGGAGATCTGCACTTGATCAGATTAATTACTCTGCTGGCTTAATTGACCTCACTAAGTGGATCTTCACTGACTGTATCAGGTGTTGAGACACCCACCCCACAGACACAAAGCTTCACTGTACATGTCTAAATCCAGATGTCTGCATCTGCAGCTCATTTCCCCCGCTGCAACTTAGGATGACTTACATCGGTGCTTCACGTCCCTGTCACCCCCGTCGGCTGATCATTACAAGTCAGCATCATTTTCAAAAAAGAAGGTACTTAAGATGAAGCCAAGAAAAAGAGTGGCGTAAATCTTCCAAAGTTTTTGTGACCTCTGGCTTTTACTTCTAAGTTACAGTTGTTTGCTCCGTGCATGGCCAAAAAGGACTTGTGGAATGTGATTTATTTTTCTTAAGACTGATGGCTAAAATTATTGTACAAATCACCCTTTGGAGGGATCAATATTTCTCTCTTGGCTGAAGACAGTCCCTGAACCACTGTCTTGGATTTGGTCTGTCAACTGAGATGAATCCTGTCCTTAATCTGTCCTTACTCTGCAGCTCATGCAGTTGTTGGATTTCACACCATAGGTAACATGGAAGATACCTTGGGACTTTGGCTGAGATTCTTGAACCCTCCTGAAACCTCAAAAGAAGCCTGGATACCCTGAGGTATAACTCACCACTAGATAGCTCTGTGTAGGGAACTGAATCAAAGCTCCACAATGTTGATATTAAAGACACGTAAGATGAATCATGTCCACTGCTGTCTAAACTTTTTACCTCTTGGAATGAACCGTAAGCCCAGCCAATTGAATAGGCCAAGGAAGAAGGCATTTCTGAGACAAACAATTACACTCCCAGAAGACCACAAAGGATCTTCCTAGGGAGATCACCACACATCATCTTGGGAAGGGAGGAAACTAGAATAAACCAAATTAAATAGCTCTGGTGTAATGACTCACACAGGAAAAGCTCTGAGAAAAAGCTAGGCCAGTAAAGTAATTGCAAAATAGAAGCAATGTTAATGGCACTAAATTAAGCATTTTCTTTTTCTCCTTCTAGGCAGTTAGGGTTGAACCTTTTAGTAGTATATATAGTGCTTGGAAAGGCAGGTTATACGTGCATATAACCAGCACACGTGCAAAAGATCTTTTTGCTGGATATAGGTTGGTTTTATAAAAAGCTACACACTTGAAATGTCACGAAGAAAGATGTGATTTTGTCACTTACGAGACAGGTCACTGAGACCCGTGCATAAGAAAATCCTCCTCAAAAGAGAAGGCATCTCAAAAGGAGGAGTGTTCTTTGGCTAAAAGGCAATTTCAAGGGATTAGGTGACAGAACAATAACCAGCTGATACGATCTGAAAGATGTTCCTAAGGGTTCATAAAACAAAAGGTCTTCCTCCCAGGAATATTTGATTTTCTCAATCTGCATGGTGAGTACTTTTCCTTTATAATAATACCATAACAAAGATGATCTGAAGCATGACATATGATCCAACTCCTCGAAGGGGATGAAAACATGTGTATTAAGACAATGTGTATTGTCTTCTCCCCAAAAGAAGAGGTTTTCTAGCCCTTGCAAACATCTCTAAACATGCTGTCCAATTAATTTATTAGAAGTAGTCACTTTATCAATTTAAATATTCCATATTATTACTTCTACTACTACTATTATTATCTCTGCTATACCTCAAGATTTGGTGGTAGATTAATGTCAGGATTCTTGTTAAGCTTTAGTAGTAATTCATCCTTCTTTGATTGTAATAGGCATGAATTAAAGTATTTTCATTAAAATCATTGCACAAAAGTACAGGGAGTATTCATCTCTACAAGTTAGACACCCAAGTCTGAGGAAGTACTTTAGGCTCCGTGTATTGTGAGTGGAGAGAGCAAGAGAGGACCAGAAGGCAATTTTCAGATTTATCTTCGTTACCTGCTTAAGATGAAGATGAGTTATCCCTGCCAATGTTTATTGTAATCAACTAATTAGAAAAACCTGCTGTGACTAACTCAAAACTTGCACATGTTTTAGCAACCTCATTTAGGGCATTTGGCAACATTAAATGCTTGATTTGGTTGCATACGTACAGGTTTCTGGTTCCTTTTGAAATGTCTCAGGGTTACCTGACCAGCCTCCCATTGTGTCCCCTAAGGGCAATGGGGCAATGGTCCTCCACAGTGCCTGCCACTCCTCTGTAGATGTCTCATTAGTCTAGGAATTCAAGTGGATCCTTCTGACAATGTTTAAAAGTCAGTAGAATACCTCAGTGGCATTTTACATGCCTTACGAAGTCCCGTCTCATCTCCAGGTTGCAGAAACCTATAAATACATGTCCAATCTGCCAGCGCTGTATTGAAGTCCTGAATACTCAATGCTTAAGATGTTATTAGACATCTATGTTTAAGCAACTGAGTTCCATCCCAATTGGCCAAGTGTAAGTTACTCACCACAACTGGGATTTGTCTCACTTAAACTGAAATCTACAGCTCTGCCTTTTTTTTGGTTAAGGGATAGTTACAGGCAATCCAGGAAACCACTTCTTCTCATGTCGTTAAGGTATCTACCTTAGCATGAGGTGAATCATGTCCTGCAAATGCCTTTTATATCCATTGTTCAAAAAGGGTTTCTAGATGATTTGGTCATGTAGCTCTCTACAAGGAAAGATGCTTGAAGGTGGATGAGCGGACTTTTATCTTCTGTTTGTTTCTGGAGATGGACTCCTCTCTTCTTTGAATCACTCCTCAGCAAATCAGGGGCTAATCATCTATTCATTTCATCAGGGAACAAACTCCTCTCTGAAAGTACTAGATACTAGTAGTATGATAGCCTACTTAGATTTAGCACCTTATTTTTAGTAAGGTAGAGGTGTGTGAGATGAATTTAACTAAGCATCTGACACCAAGGACAAGGAGTATTGTTGGGAGGTTTAGTTAAACCTTGGTAGTGGAGGTATTCATAAAGGCTTCGGTCAAGTGATGCTCCTTTTCAGAGCTCCCCTTGGGTATGCCTATGCTTACAGGGTCACCCACCATAAAGCTCCAGCCCTTTAACTGTCCACTCCCCGCCCCCCACATGCCCCATTTTATTTTAACTGTCTCTTTAGGCTTTGAAGATCAGACACAGAAGGAGAAGAAGAACGGATCACTGCTTCATACTCAAGAGCTTCTTCTACAGTGTGCATTCATTTGCCTTTGCATGCTTAGCATTGAATTTGAGTATTACTCAGAAAGGCAGTGTAGACTTCATCTTAGAAACCAGTGAGGAGGGGTAGCAGGCAATTCAGAGAGGAGATCTTATTGAGCCTTGGTGAATCCTCTGCTCTGGAAGAACACCCAGGAAAAAGGGAACACTGGCTCATTTCAGGAACAAGGTTTTGGAGACTCTCGCTCATTACTTTTTGGTTTTTGTGTGCTTCCCTCAAAATATTTTTATCTGTTTAAAGGTAAGCTACAGATGGAGAATCAAACAACAGTGATGGAGTTCATCCTCTTGGGTCTTGCTGATGATGATCAACTCCAGTATGTGTTCTTTACCACCCTATTAGTCACCTACATCTTGAGTTTAACAGGTAACATTCTCATCATCACCATCACCCTGATAAACCGTCATCTTCACACTCCCATGTACTTCTTCCTCAGGAACTTCTCCATCGTAGAGATTGGCTTTACCACCACTGTCATCCCCAAAGCATTGGCCAACCTGGCTTTAGGCAAAAAAACAATTTCTTTAAGCGGTTGTCTCACTCAAAGTTTTCTCTACTTCATGCTAGGTACCACTGAGTTTCTCCTGTTAGCTATAATGTCTTTTGACAGGTATGTGGCCATCTGCAAACCTCTACACTATGTGGCCATTATGAATTCACAAGTCTGCAGCCTGCTGGCGATTACTGCCTGGATTGGTGGGACTGTCCTTACTCTTTCTCCATCAGTGGTATATATCCAGATGCCATTCTGTGGTTCAAACATCATTAATCATTTTTTCTGTGATAGCACACCAATGATTGAGCTCAAATGTGGAAATACCAAGGTCCTAGAGTGCATGATTTTAATCTCAGCAGTGTTCATCCTACTGGGTAGCCTAGCTATTACAGCTGTATCCTATATCAACATCATTGCTGCTGTGGTCAAAATCCCTGCTGTGGCTGGCAGACAGAAAGCCTTTTCCACCTGTGCCTCTCACCTCACTGTGGTGTCTATAATGTACGGCAGCTGCATCTTCATGTACCTCACCCAGACCAACAGACTGGACCTCAGCAAGGTGGTGTCCATCTTGAACACTGTGGTATCTCCTCTGCTCAATCCATTCATCTATAGCTTGAGGAACACACAGTTGCAAGAGGCCCTAACGGAGAGCATCAAATGGAGTATAGTTATTTCTAAACACCCAGAAATTTGAGGTGGTGGTGAATGTGTGAGGCAATGGAGAACGTGAAAGAAAATAATTTAATAACATTTCTGTCCCTCCTTAGACATCCGTCCATTCACTGACATACCTATTCCTACACATCCATCCACCCATGCATTCATCCATTCATCAATCCATCTACAAACAGTTGTCAATATTCCTGTAGATTATTGAAACCTGTTCTTTCAGTTTTTCTCCTTCCTTTTTCTTGCCACAAGCTTTCTGGTTTTCTTTTCTTCATGTTGAATGATTTAGGATAGTGGTAGCTAGTCCACAAACCACTCTCTTGCTGGGTAGTCCAAGTCCACATGAAGAATGAAGGGAAGTACAAAGGGCTTTGTGCAAACCACATCACTGTGTCATTTAAGGAGCCACTTGTACACACAGAACAGTTCCTTCAATGGAATGAAATCAGAAAGTATGGGAAGGTATGGGACAGAGGGAAAAATAACGTCGTCAGCTATCTGTGAACAAATGCCTGAGCCTTCCATCCTCATGCGTCTCAGTGATACGTGATGTGTGATAGATCTTTCTCTGATGTATATATACTTCACTTTGAGCCTCAGCAGGTGAAGAGTGTTGGCTGCTGTGTGAGCCGGCACAGGCAGGATGCAGGAACAAACATAAAACCATGGATGAAATGCAAAGAGTAAATTTATTTTCGTTACCTCGCCAACTGGGGGATCCCTGAAGCGATACCCTGGCAGAGGCACACAGGTGGGGACACAGGCACCACGGGGCTCGGTTCATGCTAGAGGATCACCGAACCTGCTATTTTCGCCCGTATATCAGGGTTTCGCACAGGCGTAGTTTACCACCGTGCTTTGATCTTTCCCCACAGCAGGGCAGGAATCTCAATCGTCTTCAGTACGGTGCCTCTAAGTCTATCACAGGCCTATGTTATCTAAACACAGATGTTCTGCTTGTCCAACACACAAGGCTAAACAACGGTTAGTACGATATATGTGTTTTTCGACACCTCAGCTGCAAGTCACTTGAGCATGTTTACAGTTCTCCTTGCCAATCTTCCATTATTTTCCCACAGCTACCTCTATAATCCAGTGAGTGAGGGTGGGAAGAATGCTAGATGTTTTCTGAAACAAACTGTGTATTTTTTGTTCACTGATGAAGGAAACAGTGTCAAATCTGTAACATGTACAGGTTTCAGTAATTCATATCATGGTTGCTGGAATCCATCTTATTTAAATTTTAGGCAACTGGGATGGGAATAATCTTACGTAACATCAGGGGTTGGATTCAGCACCTGATTTGGGCCTATGTATAGGCATCTAAAAATAGGCGTTAGGATATGTGTACACATGGTCATCCCTGGCCTACACTAAGAAGACAACAACAGGGGTGATGAGAAGGCATTGCAGACAGCAAAAGGGGTGTAATACGTGTATAGTTTGACCTGACTCAGGGTATCGCCAAAAATCAGCAACATGGGAAATGATAGGATGCTATTGATAACAAATGGGGAGTATGAGCTTAACAGAACTAATCAACAAGGTAGATATTACCAGAGCAACTATATCATAAGTATGAAAGAAGTCTTTAAACATAACAAAACCTTGGCTAGTGAGGAAAGGGTAAGCAGAAGTGGGCTTTTTATTTAAGGGGATAGCTAGTGGTAAAGGGGAAGAACTTGGGAGGGGAAAGGAATATCAGGTGAAGCAACTCATGTGATGGTAACTGTCAGATGGTACATCTGTCAAACAATCCTGCTCCTGATCGGTGGAGTTCGGAACAGGAGAAGAAACCTGTTGCTGTCATAACCATACTTGTGTCTGACACCTTCATGGTTGAGAGACCTGGTGTCTTTTCCTTAAACTTGGTGAGGGAACACCTAGGGGACAGGAAAGGCATTCTGACTTCCTAGTGAAGAACTCTCTTTTACCGGCATCTTGTGCTACTTTAGATGCTCTGGACTGCAACATGAACAGGGCTAGTAGATACGGCTTAGGGGCTCCACAAGATTCAGCTCCTGTACAGTAGGAGCTGCAGGCCAAGCTGAACGTACCAGAACATCTCAATGGAATCGCCCTTCTGAGTTTCAAAAATGGCTTAAATAGAAGTGTTCTAGGGTATCAGAGCCATTGTCATGATTTGGGTGATACAACACAGGATGTACCATATACCTTCTGGAGCAGCAGCTGGAGACAAAATGGAATAGCCTGGGACGTCTAAAAAGGCCCTAAATTCCCCGGAAACATTATTGCCCCAATATATTCTTTGAGTAATGAAGAGAAGTAAGTGTGTTCAAGGCATTGTTCATCTGAAAGATAGTCTGCTTAACAGGCAGGGATTCATGCCATAGAATCGCCAATAGGATGTCAGAAATGTCTGTATCTCCCCGTGATACCAAAAGCAGCTTAGACCACTTGTCTAGAACTGGCAAAATTAATTCCTCTCTCCTTTCTGTTCAGTGATTTTCAGTGGACTTTTGTCCCTTGGATTTACTAATCACACTTTCTGTTATTAACAGCAGCGAAGGGAAATAACACAGAAGAGCTTTCTTTGGCATCCCGTACATTAAAGATCACAATATCCTGCTGGTATCAGCTCACTAACTGTCACTATCACATTGCATTGAGCCTCGTCATTCTCACCCTCAGGCGTTCCATCCTGTGCCCAAGAAGGCTGCACATACGAGCAAGTTTGAACATATTTTTACTGGTGGTCGGAAAGCAGAGCAGGAGGTAGCACTGTTGGGCAGCAGTGGGAGGAAGGGAATAATGTGCAAATGTGCATGCTTGGGACCTGCTTTTTTACCTTGCCACGGAGACATTCCTTAGTGCAGAAGCCTGTGCGTATGCCATGAGGGCATCGCTGACTCCATTTCAGCTGCCCCTGGAAGCCTCTGAGCGTCAGCAGATTTTTGATGCATTGTGGAAACGGGGCACTGAGCATTTTAGTCAGAGGAGGGAGAGTCAGGGAGGTCTTGGAGCGCAAACTTCCTCAGCTCTTCACGTATCCAGGCTTCAAAATAGGACGCTGGTAAATACTTCAGGGAAGATACGATATTTGTGTCCATAAGAAACACTGCCATGAGCCTTCCCATTGCAGACTAATGGGACACCAGAATCACCCTGTGAGGTAAAAGGAGTGGGAGAGGTCAGACATGTCAGAGCACAGCTTCCCTGCCCTAAGGAAGAAACTGGCCCTCTTGCCTCCCTCCGTGTGAAGAACCTCCTCTTTCGACCATCTCCCTCCAGGCCCAGCTCCACAGGGCTTGTAGCTGCCTCACTACTCCTCTAAGCCGATCCGTGAAGCAATTCAAACCTGGAGTCTGTCTGAGGTTCCGAAACTGCCTTCACAACCCTGAAAAGAAGAACGTAGTCCTACTTTAGACATGTGGGCATATCCGAGCTATCCCACTGTGTCAGGAGGATATGACAAAGGATTTACATGAGATCTGGAGCCTGCTGGAGCAGTGGCTAGGCTGGGTAGAATATCCCCAGGTACGTAAAAAGGCACACGATGCTGACAGTTGAGCAATCGGACCCCGGTTCAGTCAGCACATCAGCTTCAGAGCTCCTGAGAGGAGCCTCGGCACATCATTCTGAAGTATCCAGTTCATTTTAATCCCCCTCGTCCCCCACCTGAGAACCAACCTGACTGCCTAGACCCAACCTCAATCCCAAGCTTGGAACCCGAAACAACACTTACACAGAAAGTAGATTTCTTGCCATCCTCATCACCAGCGCAGATCATAGACTGACACAGATAGTTCCTTTTGAAAGACTCCTCACACACTTTGTCATGCTGCACCTTCAGGTCCATCTCCATCAGCACACTAGTCTTATCCCATGTCATCAATGTCCAGCCCCAGCCAGCCACTTTGCATATAGTTCCCGGTTCCACACGCTCGTTGTGGCTGGGCAAGGGGATACGACTCACTTCCTCAGTTTGGTCCTTGGCTTCAGCTGCCAAGCAGAGAGAACATAGGGTTAGAGCAGGCAAAGGAATGGGAACAAGTCCATGGTGTCGTGGTTTAAGTCCAGCCAGCAACTAAACACCATGCAGCTGCTTGCTCAGCCCCCCACTCCAGTAGGATGGGGGAGAGAATCAGGAGGGCACAAGTAGGAAAACTCACGGATTGAGATAAAAACAGTTTAATAACTGAAATAAAACAAAGTAGAACAGTAATAATAACAATGATAACAACAACAATAATAGAATATACATAGCAGGCGATGCACAATGCAACTGCTCACCACCCGCTGACCGACACCCCGTGTGTCCTGAACCGTGAGAGCCGCCCCCCGCCTCCGCAGTTTTTATACAGAGCATGACGTCATATGGTATGGAATACCCCATTGGCCAGCTGGTTCAACCGCCCTGGCTATGCTCCCTGCCCCAGCTTCCTGTGCACCTGGCAGAGCATGCGAAGCCAAAAAGTCCCCAGTGCACGTACCACTCAGCAACAAACAAAACATCAATGGGCCATCAACGCTCCTCTCATACCAAACCCAAAACACAGCACGCCCCACCAGCCACCAGAAAGAAAGTTAAGTCTCTCCCAGATGAAAGCAGGACACTGATGTTTTCCATGGGACTCTGGCCTTAAGTAACACAAAAAGATCTGGTCCACAAAACTGTGTAGACCTAGCAGGAGGAAAAGTGAGTAAATAATCTCAGGAGGTGTATAATCCTTTCAGTAGACAAAGGGAAGACTAGGCAAAGGAGTTCCGATTTAGACATCTGTTTTACAGATTTTGAAAGTTAAGCAAGAGAAGTGTACTACTGAAAGGCAAACTTGGATTGAATTCTTAGTGAGACTATTATAAAGCAAGCACTTTAAGCACATCTTTTTTTGGGGGAGTGCTCTTCGAAGCATGGAAGAAAATCTGAAGTTTATACGAGGTACAACATTTTTTCTGTTGCTGCTAGGCTCAAATCAGTTGTTGCACGTGCTGAAATTGAGCACACACTTCACATTACCCTCAAGTAACCCCTGCAGTCCTCTAGTTCCAAACAGAAATACAGCTATGCCTAACAGAAGCTCCACTGGTATGCCATTTGTCATCATCAGAGATGACAAGACAGAGATTGTCCAGACCTTATCCAAGACTGTGCAGCTTGAAGAGCCAAAATTCCAACTGTATCAAAGGAGGAGCGCTCTGTGGGTATCCGATTGTCAAGTGGAGACTCACAATTGCCAAAGCTGGAAGCTGGTGACTTCTGGCACCAGCAGGAAGGCTACTGCTCCACCTGAAGATTTGCAGTTATGGAATACATTTAGTATGCTCAGAAAAGAGGAGGGAGAGCATGAAGGAGTGAGAACTCTGTCAAATGAAGCATGAGAGCCAGATGAGCCTGACCACCAACAGAAGGAAGAGGTGAATGATAGTAGTGAGAGGCTCCGTGCTGCAGTGGGCAGACACCCCCATCTGCCAATCTGATCGCTGTTGCTTGCGTGGCCCTCAGGTTATCACCCCCCACGGCTCCTCATCGTGGGCACTAAGGAAACTGCCAAGTGAGACCTGAAGTGTCAAGCACGGCTACATCTGGCGAGGGATGTGAAGGGCAACAAGAAGGGCTTCCATAGGTCTGTCAGCAGCAAAAGGAAGACTAGGTAAAATGTGGGCCTGCTGCTGAATGGGGCACAGTCCTGGTGACAAAGGACATGGAAAAGGCTGAGGTATTCAGTGCTGCCTTTGCTCACTCTTTACTGTTTAGACTGGCAACCCCTGGACCCTGAGACCAGTGGGAAAGTCTGGAGCAAGGAAGTCCCTTATCCTTGGCAACATGTAAACAAATTGCATCAGGTTAAGGAACATGCAAACAAATTGGACATAGGCAAGTCCGTGGGACCTGACGGGATACACCCACTGGTGGAGCTGGTTGATGTCATTGCAAGGCCACTCTCAACCATCTTTGGAAGGTCATGGCAATAGAGGGAGGTTTCTGATGACTGGAAGAAAGGTGCCATTCCTGTCTTCAGAAAGAGCAGGAAGGAGGATCCAGGAAGCCTCAGGTCAGCCAGCTCAGTCCCTGGGAAGGTGATTGAGCAAATCCTCCTGGAAGACCAGCATAAGAAGCTGATGAGGAGTAGTCAGCATGGATTTATGAAGGGCAAATCATGCTTAGCCAACATGAAAGCCTTCTACAATGAGATGGCTGTCTTGGTGGATGAACAGAGAGCAGCAGATGTTGTTTACCATCCTCTTAGTAAGGCTTTTGACACTGCCTCCCATCACATCCTCATGGACAAACTGAGGAATTATGGTCTAGCTAAGTGGACGGTGGGGTGGATTGAAAACTGCCTGAACTTGTGGGCCGAGAGAGCTGTGTTCAGTGGCATGAAGTTCAGCTGGAGGCCAGGCACCAGTGGTCTACTACAGGACTAAATTCTAAGTCTGATACTTTTAACATCATCATTAATGACTCAGATGATGGGACCAAGTGCACCCTCAGCAAGTTTGCAGATAATTTGAAACTGGGTTGGGTAAAGTGTTGACAGGCTGGAGAAATGGACCAACAGGAGCCTCATGAAGTTCAGCAAAGGGAAATGCAAGGTCCTGCACGTGGAGAGGAATAACCCCAGGCACCAGGACAGCCTGGGGATAGACCAGCTGGAAAGCAGCTTTTCAGTCAAGACGTGGGGATCCTGGTGAACACCAAGTTGAACATGAGCCAGCAGTGTTCCCTTGTGGCAAGGAAGGCTAATGGTATCCTGGGCTGCATTAGGAAGAGCACCACCAGCAGGTCGAGGGAGGTCCCTTCTTCTCGGCACTGGTGATGCCACAGCTGGAGTACTGTGTCCGGTTCTGGGCTCCCCAGTATGAGAAAGATGTGGACATACTGTAGGGGGTCCAGAAAGGGGCCACAAAGATGATTCAGGGACTGGAGCATCTTTCATATGAGGAGAGACTGAGAGAGCTGGAACTGTTCAGCCTGGAGAAGAGAAGGCTCAAGGGGGATCCTGTCAATTTGTATAAATACCTCATGGGAGGATTCAAAGAAGATGGAATCCAACTCTTGTCAGTGATATCTACTGAAAGGACACGAGGCAATGAACACAAATTCAAATACAAGAAATTCCATGTAAACATAAGAAAAAACTTTTTTACTGTGAGGATGGCTGAACACTGGAACAGGTTTCCCAGAGAGACTGTGGAGTCTGCATTCTTGGAGCTATTTAAAAACCCAGGGGGATATGGTCCTGAGCAACCTGCTGTATCTGACCCTCGTTTGAGCACAGGAGGTGGGCTAGGTGATCTCCAGAGGTCCCTTCCAACCTCAACTGAATTTCTCTGAAAATGGCCAAAGTAAAACACTGCTTCTTGCATGTCATTTTAGACAGTTATGACATTGTTATGAACATTTGAGTTACTCACCTTAAGGTCTCTTCATGAGTAAGAAAGAAGAACTTCACAGGTGCTCTTCACAGAAACATTTAGGTATCTGCTTAAAGATGTGATGAAACTTTGTCTGGAAATGCCTCTCCATTGAATAGAAATCTATGGCAGCATGAGCGTGGACTGTAGAAGTCCAATTTTGGTCAGGTGAATCTCTGCCAGTACCACAGGGGAAAGTTTAAATATCACGTCAGTGAATGTGGACTGATCTTCTTCACATTAGATTCCTTGAGATGTGGAAGCATCAGAGATGATATCTTAAACTCAGAGGCAGGGGGCTATCAAAACTCCTGGGGGAATAATTGAGGTGACTGAGATGCTGTCAAGTATCTGAGACAACGAAGACACAGCTATGAGTGATGAACAGAACCAGCAGGAGATTGGTACTCTTCTGGAGTGTCAGCCACAAGGCAGGTGAGATCCTCCGAGGAATCTAAAATAGCACTGTACCTCTATGCTTAGGTGCATGGCTAGCTTTCCTGATGTCTTTCATTGGCAGACAATGACTATTTTATTGGGAGGGGTATTCTTATTTTAATTATCCTTTTATTTCTTCCAAGACAGTCTCACCTTGTTCCCACAAAGAAGAGTTTACTTATGTGAAGGCAGGTCCTTGCATAGACTTGGTGGGTTATTGTGCTGCTTCGTTGGTTTTTTTATATTTTTTTTTTAAATTTAACATTCTTTTCTGCTTGCCCCATGTTTCCCTTAGGGGACTGACAGGAGCGTCAGCCAGCCACAAGGAAATCCAGACCTTCTTGTCTCTCATATACATAACCATTTGTGAGATCTTGAACATGCAACTAAAATAACCACCCTGACATTTTGGAGGGATTCACTCGTGTCAGATGCACTTTACTAACGGGCTTCTGGGAAGGTGGTGTTACCGCACTCGTGTGTAGCTGCTGTGGCCAGGGAGTACAAGTGAAGCCTGGACCAGGCAGATTCAAGGCTCACGCTCACACTCAGGTCCAAACTTCGTGCTTGTCCACACTGCCTGTGCGTTAGTGCTGGCTCCAGATTGCAATACGCCAGCTGATCTTTCCACCTGGGAAACTCGGGGACAGCAGGGTGGGCAGAGCAGGTGCAAGAGCAGATCTGGCTCGCCCTCACGTCTGCTGCTACAAGCAGTCTGTACGCCAGTGCCTGTGGCTCTTTCGGTGTGAGAACTTAGACTTAAGATTTAGACATAAAAATCCAGATGAGGAACGGCTCAGCTCCAGTTCCTGAAATAAGTGCATGCCAGCACATATGTTCTTCCAAATGTAAATTTAGTAGAAGATAAATCATATTGTGCTAACCATCATTGCTGGTTGACAACAGACTTCAAGGAAAAGAAAGTAAATATTAAATATGGCACCTTTCATGGACCTGTTATCCTGTTCTCTTTTTTATAAAATTCAGATTTCCCACAGAATTTTTTTTCTTTTTTTTTTTTTTGTTCTCCTTTCATATTGAAATCTTCACCTGGAAAATTTAGATTTTAATGACTCTGAAACACAAAATGCATTCCCACAGTATTTTCTTGGTAATACTGGAACAAATCACATCACGCTTCACTCAAATCATCACTACATTTTTTATTCCTTTATTCCTTTATTTACTCATTCATTCATTTATTTATTTATTTTTAAATTCAAAATGGGAATGAAGTATTTGAGGCATATTAGAAAATTCCCATTACTCCAAACTATATTTCCGCTCCTCCTCCTGCTACTTTGCTTCATGGAACTTTTCTTCCAAGATGAATACAAAGGCCATCTGAATCCTGGTATGGTTGTGCAGCTGTCCAGGTGTGAATGCTCAGTGTTAGGTGGTTTTATTGTCAACAGAGAGAAATACTCACTTTGGCACATGGTTCCTCTCACCAGCTTAAACAGCTTCTTTAGGATAAGAGGAATGAGGTCAGTGTTTCTACAGATTTCACTGAATGCAGGGACTACATCTTCATTAATTCCCGTGTCAATTACTGTCTAATCAGCTGTTTGGTAAGACAAATTCCACTCGGATGTAACTTTTATCGTCTCTTTCTTAGAGAGTCATTCAGATACTTTCATGGCTTACCAGCCCGCTCTTCTTCTACTAGACCTTCAGTTGTGTGCTGTAAGTGATCCTAAGGAAGTCTTCGAGACATTGTTGAATATATTGTCAGGCAAGTGAACGATGCTGAGATTTCTAACCATTTGTTTTCTCAGTAACATGGTTTTACAAATGGCGATTCCTTTGTTGTGCCTTCTCATATTTTCCTTTTCTTCTTTTCTCTCTTTTTAAGAAGACAAGGAAAAAGTGCATCCTACCAACTGTGCATTGAGATGTGTAATACTTGGGCAATGAAAACAAAGGAGGAAAGAATGGAGAGCTGTGCTGAACTGGGCAAAGAGATAGAAAAGGAATTTGGAGGCAGGTATTGTACATTAGTGATTATCATGACAATGATGCCCTCTCCATCCCCGGTAGAAATGCCCACCTGCATTTGTAGTAAAAAGTTGCCCTGTAGGTTGCCATCTATCTGTTTCTTGAGTGTGACTGGTTTTTGTGCTTTGTCTCCACTTGGTCTTCCTCAGTGTGTCTTGGAGAAGAAGGTACTCTAGAAGGAGTGTTACAATCATCCCATGAAAACCTCCTAGGCAAGTTTATCTCATTTTTAATATCTTTGATTACTCTTTGTATTGTATGTGCTTTGAAAAAAATCACCTTTGGGGTTTTGTGAACTTGAATTCCAGTGTAAATCTTGGGTAAAGCCACTGTAGGAAGATTTGGTGGAACTCATATTGCAGAATACGTGCCAGTGATATTCTCGTCCAGGGACTAGTTTCCAATATCCACAAAGCTTTTAAGTCTCATGAAAGCACTTAGAATCTGCCTCCCTAAGTAAATAAAAAAAGAGGCCTAATCCTGAACAATCACTGGTTTGCATCTGTCCGTGCTCCTGACTGAGCCTGTGTTGTCAGCAAGATTTCTCAGACATGCCAAACTGATGAAGTATAGGGTCTCGGCAGCTGCAGGTAGTGGATTACTGAGTGGATTGCTGCTGGACACCTAGGGTGCCCTCATGTCAAGTGTCGTTTGGAACTTCCATCACTAGAGAAATTTTGAAATTAAAAAGTCATGAGCCAAGACATCTGAAAGCAAAACTGGGTTTTCTTTAACAGGCAACTCCATTCTTACTGTGGTGTTTTTTGTGGCGGCTAATCAGCATTTCTGCCCTTTTATCGAAACTGAAGCTTGTTTTCAATGAACTGAACTCATTTAGCTTGTATCTGCAATATTTAATAGCCTCGGTTGTGGGTGAAATGAGGATTATTTGGATTTGCACCAAAGAGAGCAGGAAGAGGCCTAAGCAAGACACAAATAAGTTGCAAAGTAAAATTTCACACTGAAATTCCTCAAATACATTTGCAATGTTAGGTGATACATTACGTGTTTAGATCCAGGGCTCTGCTAGTTCCATCAGCCACAGTGTATGTGCAGTTTTTGGACAGTTCCTTCTGGAGTGAACCGACTAGTGCTCTGAGATTAAATCTGGACATTGCAGACAGGTCTTTTTTCTCTCCAATGCCTGTTCCAAGGAGTGTGTTCACAGATAAGGCCTGGATCTCTGTCTGCGCAGTACAGTCCTCCAAACTCTTTCACTGGGCTGATCTTCTCACGTTCTTCTCACATGATTTCTTGATGCTCTCATGGCTTTCAGCTAATATTCCCCTCCCTCGTACAGGTCATTCTACTGGGCTGTAGCATGGCTCTCACTTTCAGCTGGAAAGAAGATGAAGGGAAATAGCAATCCCCCTGAACCACAAGAAGGCTGTAAGAGGCCCAGAAAAGGTCAGGCCTCACTCTTGTGCAGCACTGGTGTAACCAGTCCATTCCAGAGCCTGTGAGCCTCAAGCCCGGCAAATATGCCAGCTGGTGTAGGGCCCAAGTCCTGCATAGTTTGTGCCTTGAGTGGCTTATTCAAATCTGTTTCAGCTGTACTAAGATTCCATTGGTCTCTAGATTCCATCGCCTGCCCTGGCTGGATGTGCACTTATGATAATGGAAGCTTTGCCACCTAGCGTGTAAGTAGAAACCTGCATTTAGACAACTGCAGTTAGGTGTCATGATCTCTAGCTGGCTCATGCATTCATTTCTCTGCTCAAAGATCTTCTTATCTTAAAACGATGGTTGCATAATTCTAGGGTTATGATCTCTCGACCTTCGAAAAGCCCATCAGGAATTCTGGTCTGCAATTGACCACAGTCAGAGAGAGAGGTCAGAGGGATTTGAATTCCTCTTGTCAGAATACAGCTGGACATCTGGTTGGGCAGGAGAGGCAAGGAGAGGGAGGTTTCAATACATTTTTGGGGTGCATCATGAGTGAAGACCAATGGACTCTTTTGGGGCTGGTCATATATATATATATGTTTATATATGTCTTATGAAATCTCTTTTTTTTTTCATTTGATTAGCTAACATTCAGCCCTCTGACCCTTTTGGTCAAAACCAAAATCATCTCGTTGATTGATGCTGGCCTGGCAATAAATCCTGCCTATCCTCTGGTCCTTCGAGCACAGCGGTGAACAGATCTGATCATTTCCTTTGGTTTCAGCTCTGGAGATCCTTTTGAGGTACGTGTGTGGCTATGGCTTTGGAGAACCTCCTTTTGCGTCATTGGGTTGGAGACTGCAGAAATGCATTACAATCATTGTCAAAGCAATTTTCAAAGAAATGTCTGAACAGATTCTGGCAGGTTGGTACGCTGATCATCGCATTGTTTGGGCTTCTTTTCTAGGCAGTTGGAGAAACAGATACTTGTAGAATGTGAGCCATTTTTGTCTTGTTTATAGGTATTGTATGGTAACCTACCAAGGTTATCAAGCTGTCAGGCTATCAAGGGTGCGTCAGGGGGAAAGCTCACAAATTTCGTATCCTCCCTTTTTTCCTTAGGGCTAACTCGGATTTTTCTGCCTGTAAGTGACATTACTCATTCCTTAAGGGCAGTTGATGACATTATCAAAGAGAACCTCGTGCTGTTGAGCAGGGTGAGGACACATGATGTTGACATTGGATTCTTTCATATTGTTGGGGGAATTAGGTGAGGGAAGGACACTATACAAAACTATCACCATTCCTTGCTGTAGTTTGCGTTCCTTCCTAGCATAGTATTTGATTTGGAATTTCTTTTGGAGGTTGACTCAAGTTGATGAAGTTTAGTGTCTTGTGAGAATTTAAAATGTGCTGGGATATTCAAATTGCTGCTTCTCTGGGTATTTTCAGCCGTGTTCACTTTAGGGACAGTGGAGGCAGCTGCATGCGGAGGCTCTGGCTCCTTTGGGCATCTTACAGTAGGCGTTGAAAATAGATTAACTGATCTCTTCAAGTGCCCATTTCTGTCTGACTAGAAATAAGATTGTCAAGGAGCAGCGAGGGCCAGGTCCTCCCTAAGGGCAGGGAACCAGGCTCAATAACATGACCAGCAGGGCAGGGGCTTCACCAGCCAGGGTCCAGCCCTGCAGCACCGGAGAGAGACAAGCAGGGCAGTCCGAGGATGGCAGACAAGGTCAGTCAGGAGTCCAGATTATCAGGCAAGTCCATGGTGAAAAGGCAGGTCCAGGGTCAAGCTGGGAAGTCAGTCCACGGGTCGGGGTGTGGATCAATGGAGTCCACGGCCAGGCACATCTGTGGCTGAGCTGAACACTGCTACTTGTACAACATCAGTGAGACCCCTGGGCCAATGGGAAGGGTCCTGGGAGGCCCCAGGACCATTAGGGCCTATTAAGTGCGTTCAGGACCCTGACAGTAGCCTTCCATCCCAGCACAGTGTGTCCTCATGTGTGGGAGGTCTGGGTTCAGAAGGGCCTTGCTGTAGAGCGATTTCATTGTGGTGTTGTCAGAGGACTATTTCAGGGGACACAGAGCTAGAGCAGGGACTGGCAACTGGGAAGGGGACATGGCACGAGAGATTTGGGGTTGGGTAGGGGTGTTCAGGCCGGGGTGCAGGCTGGACTGAGAGTGAAGAGGGTGGGACAGGGGGTTCTCTGAGCTGCCCCTGGCGAGCCTTGGCGGGCTGGCAGGTTTGAGGAAGGACATCGCTCAGGTGCCTGGGAATGGGTGGTAGGTTGGCAGCGTGGGGATATCGGAGCCCTGGGCCAGGCTTGTCCCTCAAGAGGAGTCATAGCGGCAAGGTCCTGCGCAGGTGTGGGCCAGGCTCCATGGTGCTTGGCACAGGCTCAGGAAGGCCTGAGCTAACTGCCAAGGGCCAGACGCTCCTAAGGGAAAGGGAGCCAGGTGTGATAACAGAGCAGGCAGGGCAGGGCCTTGCCAGCCAGTGCCCAGTTTCACAGGATCCAAGCGAGTCAAACAGGGCAGGCTTGGAGATGGCAGTCAGGTTCAACCAACGGTCGGAATCATCAGGCAAGTTTGCTGTGATGAGGCAGGTCCGAGGTCAATTTGGCAAGTCAGTATGGATCAGGACTGGTGACAGGTAAGGATCGGGTCTGCTGAGGGTAACCAGTCCAGTGATCACTGGGCAGGTCCATAGCGATGACACCATTCCAAGGTTAAGCTGGGAAGTCAGCTACATGGCCTTTCTGGGTGTAGCTGTACTTTGTTAAACAAAGGTTCTTGCTAGAAGTGACTTGATTTTCTTTTATATTCTAGACTTAGTCTGTTCCTCAGAGAATGCTTGGGGAATCATTATACTTTACAATTAGGTATAGTCTAAGAAACTAATCATCATTGTTTTGTAGCAATCAATTTTATTACTGGAGATAGGACTGATTTATTCTAGGAGTTCACAAACAAGCAAACAAACTGAAAAATGCGTACAATTTCTCTGTGTCCCAGACTATCAAGAAAACAGCTACATACTGCTGGACAAACAGTATCCCATTTCCCAAGATAGAGGATCAGGAAATGGATGAGAACAACCCTTCTGATTGCTGTATCTTCTGAGAAGACAAGTCATGCCCTACAGTCATGCACTTTCCACTCTTCAACAACGTGAATTGTTCTGGTAACACGTACTCTGTGCAATTTTGTCTCTGTATATTTGCATTTCGCATTCTCAACTTCCAGTGCCATGCATTTCAGAGACCTTCATTACTCAGCACTGCTGCCGCAAATGGACACAGAAGAAAAGGAATAGAGCAGGCTCTATGTATGATGGAGAGAAGTTTGCACAGACATTAATGTGCTCACCCTCTCAGATAGGCGACGTCCTGAGCTATAAGGATTTTACAGTCGTCTTGGTTTGTTCTGTAAATCAGTGTAATTAAATTGTGGTCCTTCTGTTGTCCGAAAAGCGGATTCGTGCCCGGCGTGCAAGTAACCAATTCCACACGCTCAGGAGAGAGATTGTTTTATTCAGGCCTGGCCTTGCCACAAATCAAGCACACCTGGTCTAGTCACCTTTCTGTTTATATCCATGCTTCTCATACATATTTTAAATTTCTCTTTTACATATTCATTACATTTCCGAGAACTAATTATAATATTACATCATCTTAAACACATACGCACTAAAGCCTTTAGGGTCTTCTTGAGGGTCTCGAGTGGTCTCTGGTGGTCAGCAGGGTAGTGAACTCTTCATGAACTTATTTCCTCTTTACCTTATAGGGTCGCAATTTGTCCCTGAGCCATGCTTGGACCACGTTTGTTTATAGTTTCCAAGGTTATTCTTCACTAGAGCCTAACGATGCTTCCAGGATACACAATTTAGACTGGTTACAATTCTACACACCTGCAAACACAACACCTGCTAGTTACCTAATTTCTAAGCAACAAGTCTTCATTGTTTAGAATTACAGAAGCGAACAGTAAAATTACAGAAGCAAGCAGTATTGAATAGTAGATACTGTACCTACTACATCACTTCTACTAAAGAGGAGTTGGGGCGGCATTACATTTAGAAGCCAGAGTAACCAAGTCTGGGATATTTACCACCGCTTCCCTTTATAGTTATTGGTGAGGAACAAGCAGGTCCAGAGAGAGATTTATTCCCCTCTCTCAGACAACTGGTTAAGCAGGTGACGAAAGAGGCACCTCCAGACCCTGACTGATCTCCTCTCTCTTCGCTGACTGCAGCAGGATCTTAATGTGATAAAGAACTTGGATGTGAAACTTGCAGATCTGTAGGGATTAATGTTTTCCTCAAGTCCGTGCTTTTCTTGAATGATTTTGTAGTTTTCTGTTTGGCATTTACTTACATATTTTGTCTACGTTTTTTCTAGATAAAAGAGAAGAATACAGAAAGAGGTTTCCCACCTTTCACATGTTCTTCCCAGAGGAGTCATCAAAGATCTTCTTGAGAAGGAGGGCTGAATGTATCCAACAACAGTGGGAAGATTCTGCAAGAGATAAAATGGCTTGTGTCTTCCTCTCATACAAAGGAGTTCTGAATGCGAGGGTTTTTTCCCTTCAGTACAAGACAACAAATTTATGAATCGCTATAAATGGTATTTTGGCCATTTGGTGTTAGTCTTCATACTGTGCTCTGGACAACTGTAATGTAGATTTCTCCACCTCAGCTACCTCTCTAAGTTCCTATACAGTCAAAAGAACCAAAAAGGTGCTCTTGGGGAGGGAATCATGTGGCACATTTTAAACATATTGGTGAGAATAAGATGGCCTGAGTTTCTGAAGGCCTGAAGAGACTCACTTTAAAATTGTCTGAGATGGAGGCATTGGTGTTTGCAAAGAAATTCTAAAAATAAAAAAAAGATCTAAAAATAACAAAGAGGAAGAATAAGGGATGAAGGAGGAAGAGAGAGAGAGGCTTTCCATGACGAATAGCTAACCAGGCAGTATGACAGATGATAAAGAATTAGATAAGTTCTAAATAAACACATTAAAAGGGAAAAAAGAACCACTATAATTTTTGCTTTTGACAATGGAAGAGGAATACTAAAGGAACCAAGAAAGAGATGAAGAAAAGTCCGATGGTCAGAGACTTACAAACAATGCTGGTAAAACTGGAGTGCCTCTGCACAAGGGGAGGGTGTCTGTCTGTATGAACCAGATGTGAGCTACTGCTGGGCTCTGGCTTGCTCATGGTACTGGCTTTTCTAACTTCTTTCTTTTTCTGTATTTCTGGCTTGTTCATTCTTCTGCATTTTCTGTGTATCATGTTTAAACCTAATTGTTTATTAAATAGATGAGTTACAGCTTGTTCCTAATGGCAGCCATATTTGGCTTTGTCCCACAGTGTACTGCACAATCCCAGTCAAAGAATGTGTCTGTAGTAACGTGGATTGAACCAGTATATCTGTGATGTTAAAAAAAAAAAAAAACAACAGCCTCCTCTGAGCTGTCCTGGAAATCTTTAACTTGCAAGTTTTTTCGTGTGTTTTCTTGTGTTCAGACTGAATTAAAACCCAGGAAATGCAATGTAAACACAAGAAAACACTTTCTGTTTTTACTGTGGGGGTGGTTGGACACTAGAACAGGTCACCCAGAGAAACTGTGGAGTCTCCATCTGTGAAGATATTCAGTCCTACTTGGACAAGGACCTGGGCAACTTGTTTGAGCTGACCCTGTGTACTGCTTTTGTCTAGGAGAGAGTTAATTTTCTTCACAGTAGCTTGCATGGTGCTGTTGTGGATTTGTGACCAAAACAGTGTTGATAACACAATGATGCTCTAATTATCACTGAACAGTGTCTGCACAGTGTCAAGAATTCCTTATTTTGCTTGCACATGCAGCTTTTGTTTTACCTATTAAACTGTCTTTATCTCAACCCATGAGTTTTTGCACTTTTACCCTTCCGATTCTCTCCCCCATTCCACTGGGGTGAGTGAGCGAGCGCTGTGTGGTGCTTAGCTACCTACCAGGGTTAACCCACAAAAATTCTTTTTGGTGCCCAGCATTGAGCTCAAAGGGTTCAAGATAACATTGGATTTGGTTGGAGTGTGCTAGACCAAATGTATAGCTGTTCAGCTATTAATTGGCAGGCTCCCGTGCTTGTTAGTGGATTCTTTTGCTGTTTGCTGTACTGCTTATCATGTTACTCTGCTGTGCCTGGGAACATTTTGCTAACAGCCTGGCATGGCAGATAGCCAAGGCATCGCTGCTGTTCCTGTGCTGCTGTACTGGACAGGCTGGAACTCCAGTGTGAACTCGAGTCGAAGGGACTGTGACCTGTGGCTAAGTCCATGTTGGAGCAAGTACACCTTGAAGTGTCTGTGGCCATGGATAAGTCCATGCCGGAGCAAGTACACCTCAAAGCGTCTGTGGCTGTGGGTAAGTCCAAGCTGCAGCAGGTGTGCCCCTGAAGAGACTGTGGCCCATCTAAAAGGCCACACTGGAGAAGGCAGACCCCTAAGGGACTGTATTCCGTGGATAAGCCCACGCCAGAGCAGGGGCAAGGGGAGGAGTTCATTGCAATGATAAACCCTGTGGCCTGGTCCAAAGGGGGCAGGGCTGGAAATTGTAACGGATATACTTTTAAGTTGTAACCCATGATTTGAGTTGCATGTTACAGGAAGTACCATAGCAGGAACCACCCAATAGAACAGACGACTAGCCTCACAAGAAGCAGGGCAAGTGCAGCAGTGACCCAATCTGAGCTGGCTTTGGTGACTAACAAGTCCACAGAACACACCGACTCTCTGACCTGAGCAACTGTCATAACACACAGAATTCAAGCCGTGGACTAAATGAACTCAGTGGCCAATTTATGGACATGTTACGGACATTTTACAGGGGTGGCCGATAGACTAAGGGAATGATATCTATGTATAAATCAACGGACAGGAAAGGGGGTGGTGATTAATGAGGGTGTATTGGATAATGTGGGTCCTGAGTATGATGTAAATGGTATGGAATAAGGGGTGGAGACTGCAGTCGGTTTGACTGGGGTGGAGTTAATTTTTTTTCATAGCAGTTCGTATGGTACTGCCTTTTATGACCAAAACAGTATTGATAACACACAATGTTTTAGCTATTGCTGAACAGTGCTTCCACAGCATCAAAGCCTTTTCTTTTTCTCACATTGCCCTGCCAGCGAGTAGGCTGGGGGTGCACAAGAAGCTGGGAGGGGACTGTCCTGGTTCCGGCTGCGTGGTGTTTAATTTCTGGCTGGGGTTAAACCACGACAGGGACACAACGAGGACAGCTGACCTCAATTGACCAAAGGGATGTTCCATACCATATGATGTCACGCTCAGCAATAAAAGCTGGGGGAAAGAAGGAGGAAGGGGAGGATGTTTGGAGTTATGATGTTTGTTTTCCCAAGTAACTGTCGTGCATAATGAAGCCCTGTTTTCCTGGAAAGGTCTAAATGCCTGCCTGCTAATGGGAAGTAGTGAAACAATTCCTTATTTTGCTTTGCTTGCATGTGCAGCTTTTGCTTTACCTGTTAAACTGTCTTTCTCTCAACCCACAGGTTTTTGCACTTTTACCCTTCCGATTCTCTCCCCCGTCCCACTGAGGGGGAAGTCAGCGAGCAGCTGCGTGGTGCTTAGCTGCCTGTTGGGATTAACCCATAACACACTGCCTGAGCAGAGGAGGTTGGTCTAGATGATAGCAAGAGGTCCCTTCAAATATCAATGATTCTGTGTGATTATGTGCTACCAAACTGCTAACTCAGCAAGAGCATTCTGTGGAAAACGCTATTTCCTTAAACCCAGAATAATGCCTTTTGAATGCTGATACTCATGTTGGAATTCCAGCTGGAATTCAAGGATCTTGGTTGTGGGCACTGGATGTGCTGAAGCTACTACTTCATGGACCCTGGCTCTAGCATATTTGCCATACCTGTGGTGTGGAGTGCCAAAGCACCATGAAAAAAATGTTTTCATGACAAAGAGCTGTCATTACACACACAGACTGGCAGAGTTGTGCGGCTTGCCACAAGAAGATAGAAACATTTTACAAATGTTTTTGCATTTGATAACTGACATGCTAAACATCCTCTGTGCTGTTTTCCAAAGGAACTGCATATTCACTACATGTTCACTGATTTTGTGCTCTACTGCGTGTTCACTGATATTGTTGGGCCAAGAACAAAAGGACTTGTACCTCTGCCACACACACCAGCAAAGAAAAACGCCTCCTTTAATTTCATTTTTCACCTACAGCCACAATTCAAGGCAACCACACTGTCAGTGTGTAAGTCCACACTTTAGGATATCTTCATATGAATTCGTCACAGCAAACAATTAATCAGGGAAAAAACACTTATTTGCCAATGAAGATGAGAAACAGCTGAGTGCACTGACTTATGCGCTTTCCCTGACCAGAGCGTTTACCTTCTTTATAGCTAAATCAGGTGCAAATGGATGTGGTTTAAAAGGAGTTGCAAAGTGTGGGTGTCTCTTTTGTCTGGTACTGCTCATGTACCTCAGTACTTTGGTGGGAAACATCCTCATCATTATGATCACTATGGTAGATGCTGCCCTTCACTCCCCCATGTATCTTTTCCTCAAGAACTTGTCCTTCCTGGAGATTGGCTACACTACATCCAGAGTCCCCAAGATGCTGGTGAACTTCGTCACACAAAGGAAGGGCATATCCTTTCTGGGCTGTGCCACACAGATGTACGCCTTCACCCTCTTAGGGATCACAGAATGTCGTCTGCTGTCTGCCATGGCCTACGATTGCTATGTGGCCATATGGATCCCCTGCGGTACACGACCATGATGAGCTGGAATAAGTGCTTCCTGCTGTCAGCTGTATCTTGGCTTATTGGGGTCTTGGTGGCCTCAGGACAGACAACTTTCATCTTTACCCTCCCATATTGTGGGCCCAACAGAATCAATCACTTCTTCTGCGATCTGCTGCCTCTGCTGAAGTTGGCTTGTGTGGACACCTACAAGAATGAAATCACCACCTACATAATAGCTGTCCTCTTCATCATGGTCCCCTTCTTACTCATAGTTGTGTCATATGTCCAGATACTGCACACCACCTTCAAGATGCCGTCAGCTGGGGGCAAGAGAAAAACATTCTCTACCTGCTCATCTCATCTGGTGGTGGTCACTCTGTTTTACGGATCTGGCATTGTGACCTACTTGAGACCCAAAGCTTTTTATTCAAGCAGCAGTAACAAACTGCTTTCTCTGTCTTACACACTGATGTCTCCAATGATGAACCCCTTGATTTACAGCTTGAGGAACAAAGAGGTGAAACAAGCCTTGAAAAGGCTGATAGCCAAAGATATAAATATGTGACATGTTTATGAAGTATATGAAATTAAACCTAGCAGTAGCTTTGATATTGTGTGCATTACTGCAAGGACAACATGACTTGCCATCACTTACCAAAAATTCATATCTACCTTGTAGCTCTGAGTCAATCCTCCAGATAATTTCATTTTTATTTTGGGGTTTGTTTGGTTGGTTTTTTTAAGAGGTATTTTCCAGATTATTTTTCATGTCATTTTAAGGTAGGTTTGGCATACAGATCAAGTGAATTCCATGCTACTGTATCCTTTATGTTCTGTCCGTCCACACAGAAATTGTTCTGTACTTTGCAGATCTGCCTACCTATGGTAAGATGAAAGTCACAATATTCTCTGAATATTGTGAAAACATTTCTGTGGAGCTTATCTAAAAATAATTACACAGTGATGAGGGCAAGAAATTATCAGAGAAGAGGATAGTGGACCTAGTAAGAAGCACCCCACAAATATCTAAGACATTAGTCTTCTGGTGAGGTCTGATTAAGATATTTCCCAGATGAGCTCTTCAGCTCTATTCTGTGAAGAAAGCTTATGTGAAGGCCTGAAGGCATAATGATTTGCTTTCCTTCAAATATCTTGAACGTAAAGAACTATGGCTGGGCTGATAACCCTATTCTCCACTGGTATTGAATGGAGTGAAACAGGCAAAGTAAAAACAGAGTTTACATGTTCTAAACTAGATTTCTGCTGTAGTAAGAGACAAACTATCACTTAGACATCTCCATTGCTGTATGCTGTTTGTGTGTGAAGTCAAAACAATAAGGTTATGTAAACATATCTAAGGCTTCTGAACTGAGAGCAGATGAAAACAATGTCCCTTTTTGTGCAACTAAAAGGTTGATTGTGGAATGGAAGAAGCTACTTGAGTGTTAAGGAAATGGGTGGTCATAGGAAGTTGGTTTGAGATCTGTCATTTTAAAAAGGAAGGTTAAAACTTCATTTATTTTTCCTTTTTTCCTCTGGTTGTGGTATGTACCCATCTGGAGGATTCATGGGATCCTAGTTTACCTCTTCACTCTTCTCGTTTTCTTTGCTACACTAAGGTAGTGGATGTGAAATTAGTCATTAAGCTGGGAGAAGCATAGGAGGTTGTTTTGCACCAGGAGTTGCTAGGTCATCATGATCCCAGTAAGACGGACACACAGACTGTGTCAAGTATCATTTAAGAAGCTATTTATTAGAGCTAACACTAGAGAGGAGAGGATAGTATAGATAAAGCTGCATCACTTCAGATACCGGGAGCCCCAGGTTGTGAAGCATCAAATGGGCGTCTGATCAACACACAGCATGCCATGTATGTCCCGTCAATGGGAGGGCTGCTCCATTTTGGTCATTTGCGTTAGTATAGGATTTTTTAAAAAGAAAACAATTATATTCATCATTTCTACTGACCAACAGAAAGGATTTTCACATGAGAACTTCTTGCTGCTCTGTTAGATAAAGGCAAGGCCACGGAGGTGGTGTAAGCGCCCGTACAAGTGGGAGCTGCCCACAGGCTCCTCCGTTAAAATGAGCTGCTGAGTTTATCCTGCAGCCAGGGGATTTCTGCAGCACAACACGCACCTGAAGACCACACTGGATGTGCCACGTAGCACAGCGCTACAGCCTGCGCTAACTCCTTGATGTGCAATGGTCTGCAGTCAAGATGAGTGCAGAGGTTGTAAAGGGGTATTAGGAGTGGCCGCCGCCTCCAGCAGCCCAGCCCAGTTCCCAGGGACCCGGGATCTCTGACCAGTCTGAGGGACGCAGCCGCCACTTTCCCCTCCGCAGGTTCAGCCAGAGGCGAAGGCGAGCACCTATCCCGGAGACACACGGACATGCCCAGACAGACACACGCAGAGGAGGCTGACACGGCCAGTCACACAGACTGCCACAGCCAAGGCTCTGCTGTCAAAAGCAGCCACACACAGGACCCACACCACACGCAAGCACAGGCAGCCCTGTCTCCTCCTCCTCCGGGGCTCGCAGAGACAGGAGGTCACTAGTGCAGGCACACAGGTGACATTCGCTGGGTTCACAAGCACACGCACACTCGCGGATCCCCCAAGCATCAGCACGGCACCTCTGCCTGCCTGGTACCCCGACTGGATCCTGGCCTCTGATCCCACCCCACGGTCCCTTACGTGCTGGCTGGTCCAGCTTGATGCGCTAAAAGTCCATGGGGGCCTCTCCAAAGCTGTGCCTGGAGTTTCTTAATGGCCCGTTAATTAGCTGCTGGCGACTTGCGGTCTCTGCCATTGTCTCCGTTACCTCTTGTCCACCAGGGTTGTGTCTCTGTCTTCTTGTTTATCTCTTCTCCCGCTACTTATTGTCGCCTTTTGCATTGAAAAGGTCCTTGATCAGATAACCCTAATGAAGCAGATGCTCTCACCTCCCACCTACCCTTAGAAGCATCATATTATCAGGTTGTGTTCTGGCAGGCTGCGGTGCAGAGGTATGACTATGGGGGGCAATTCAGACAGGAACAAATGCAAACCCAGCTCTCGCTTGTTTATTTGTGTCTGAATTACAGCAGTATCACATCTGTCTGCAATTCGGTTTGGGATTAAGATGCCTATATCCAGGCACTGAAACGTGACTCTGCATGAACTAATAATCTGAACTCCTGTTACAGACAGAACATACCTCCTTTTTTTCCCCAGAGATATCGGAGGTAAGTGTTATGCAGGGGGTGTGCCCACTCTATGCTAGCGAATGACAGACTGACGCATGGACTCCAACAGTAATCTGCAAAGACTGCAGAGAACTAGTTTGTGATATATGATGAACAGAACTTATGCAGGGTACCATTATTTTCAGTAGGTTTTCTACAGAAGACACCAAGACAATGGTGGTCCAAAATATGAAGTATGTTGAAAAAGTGGGTTACAGACCACATGCCGAGAAAAAAATACTCTCTACGTCATAAGTAATATAATTCTTGTGATCTCCTCCTCTGAAACAGATTGTAACAATGTTAATCCATTTTATTTATCTGACATATACTTGTCAGACATATACTGTGCCTTTTTGTGTGCTCTTCTTTTTCAAAATGCAATAGACAAGCATTATAAGGCTCATCCAGCAGGGGGACAATGACAGAGGGTTGGGTTGTTTTTAAATGTTTATTCTCAGTTCTCTTTTGCTCTTTTTTACATCTTTAAAAAGTACATGTCGCACAATTCCGGGGAAGGGAAGCGGGAGGGGGGCACACAGAAAGAAACAGTAAAATAGCATGGAAACATTTTGTAATGTTTTTGACCTTGGATTCTGAAAGACTTATGGTTGTGTGAAAACTATTTATACTATTAACTGTGTTGTGACTCCATATGAAACTGAGTGTAACACTCATCTGCCTAACTCTACATCTAATTTCAGATTTAGAAATCTAAATTTATCTCGAGACATTATACAGAAATGAGAACATGCAGAGAGCTAGTTATGTGGCCTCTCTTAACTGCAAATTTTTGAATTAAAATAATGGCTCCCTAAGGGACCTCTCTTCACTACCTATAAAAGAAGACTTGAGAAACATGTACATTGTAGCTATCCTATATTAGATGACATGAATCCTGCTTTACTTGTATAAATTCTGCATCTTCCATGCAGTCCAGACACTGGTGAGCCCCTTTCCTAGGCAGACACAAAATTTCAGTAAAATAAAATTTTACTTCAACTTTGTAACAGGCTATTGATTTCATAAGCAAAAGTGATACTTTCAAGCTAACAATTAATTTTGTCTTTTTGATTGTGGTATTTGGAGATGACACATATTTTAAATCATCAGACTAAGTGAGGCATGTGATTCTTCTTCATCAGATGAACAACGTTTCATTCTTGCAAGGCCAAGAAAACTTGACAGGACTTCAGAACACTAACTACTAAACCTTGGCAGAGAAGAAATCTTTCTTTTCTCATCCATCAAGGTTGATGCAGACATTTTGCCTTGTAGGGAATTTTGTCAATTAGGTGAGAATATTACATGGATGGCATTAATCTGATCAAATGCAACTACCTATAGGCAGACATCTGCAGCTGAGTTAAAATCTCCTCATAGGCAGCAGAGAGGAAAAGAACTTCTAGGACATCATTTGACTGACACATGTCATAGACATAACATCTAAACTATGATTCTATAATTATCTGATTCCATGAGGATGATGTTTGAACTGTCCAATGACCCACATTCTACAAATGACTGTTTATTTTCATGAACTGCCCATGTTCATGGTCTAGGCAGCCTAGTATAGATATACATGCACACATTGCTGACGTCTGTTTTACATTAGATTAACACTCTTCCCTCTCACAAGTGTGTAAATCATGGAATCATAGAATCATAGAATCATTAAGGTTGGAAAAGACCTCTAAGATCATCAAGTCCAACCGTCAACCCAACACCACCATCCCCACTAAACCATGTCCCTAAGCGCCTCATCTACATGTCTTTTAAATACTTCCAGGGATGGTGACTCAACCACTTCCCTGGGCAGCCTGTTCCAAGGCCTGACCACTCTTTCAGTAAAGAAATTTCTCCTAATGTCCAATCTAAACCTCCCTTGGCGCAACTTGAGGCCATTTCCTCTCGTCCTATCGCTTGTTACTTGGGAGAAGAGACCGACCCCCACCTCGCTACAACCTCCTTTCAGGCAGTTGTAGAGCGCAATGAGGTCTCCCCTCAGCCTCCTCTTCTCCAGGCTAAACAACCCCAGTTCCCTCAGCCGCTCCTCATCAGACTTGTGCTGCAGACCCTTCACCAGCTTCATTGCCCTTCTCTGGACACGCTCCAGCACCTCCATGTCCTTCTTGTAGTGAGGGGTCCAGAACTGAACACAGGATTCGAGGTGCGGCCTCACCAGTGCCGAGTACAGGGGCACGATCACCTCCCTACTCCTGCTGGCCACACTAGTTCTGATACAGGCCAGGATGCCGTTGGCCTTCTTGGCTACCTGGGCACACTGCCAGCTCATGTTCAGCCGGCTGTCAATCAGCACCCCCAGGTCCTTTTCCTCCGGGCAGCTTTCCAGCCACTCTTCCCCAAGCCTGTAGCGTTGCATGGGGTTGTTGTGGCCGAAGTGCAGGACCCGGCACTTGGCCTTGTTGAATCTCATACAGTTGGCCTCGGCCCATCGATCCAGCCTGTCCAGGTCCCTCTGCAGAGCCTTCCTACCCTCGAGCAGATCAACACTCCCGCCCAACTTGGTGTCATCTGCAAACTTCTTGAGGGAGCACTCGATCCCCTCGCCCAGATCATTGATAAAGATATTGAACAAGACCGGCCCCAAAACTGTGAGCCCTGGGGAACACCGCTCGTGACCGGCCGCCAACTGGTTTTAACTCCATTCACCACAACTCTCTGGGCTCGGCCGTCCAGCCAGTTTTTTACCCAGCGAAGAGTGTACCTGTCTAGGCCGTGAGCCGCCAGCTTCTCTAGGAGAATGCTGTGGGAGACAGTGTCAAAGCCTTTACTGAAGCCCAGGTAGACCACATCCACAGCCTTTCCCTCATCCACGAGGCGGGTCACCTGGTCATAGAAGGAGATCAGGTTGGTGAAGCAGGACCTGCCTTCCATGAACCCGTGCTGGCTGGGCCTGATCCCCTGGTTGTCCCGCACATGGCTTGTGAGCGCCCTCAAAACGCACTGCTCCATAATCTTCCCCTGCACTGAGGTCAGGCTGACCCGCCTGTAGTTCCCTGGATCCTCCTTCCAGCCCTTCTTGTATTTGGGCGTCACATTGGCAAGCCTCTTGTCGTCTGACACCTCCCCTGCTAACCAGGACTGCTGGTAAATGATGGAAAGCAGCTCGGCAAGCTCCTCCGCCAGCTCCCTCAGCACCCTTGGGTGGATCCCATCCAGCCCCATAGACTTGTGATCGTCCAGGTGGCGTAGCAGGTCGTTAACTGTTTCCTCTTGGATTATGGGGGGTTTATCCTGCTCGCCGTCCCTGTCTTCCAGCTCAGGGGGCTGAGTACCCTGAGGATAACTGCTCTGACTACTAAAGACTGAGACAAAGAAGGCATTAAGTACCTCAGCCTTTTCCTCGTCCTCGGTAGCAACGTTTCCCCCTGCATCCAATAAAGGATGGAGATTCTCCTTGGCTCTCTTTTTGTCACTAATATACTTGTAAAAACATTTTTTGTTGCCTGTCACGACAGTGGCCAGGTTGAGTTCTAGCTGGGCTTTTGCCTTTCTAATTTCCTCTCTGCATGACCTAACGAGATCCCTGTACTCTTCTTGAGTTGCCTGCCCCTTCTTCCACAGGTGATAAACTCTCCTTTTTTTCCTGAGTCCCAGCCAGAGCTCCCCGTTCAGCCAGGCTGGTCGCCTTCCCTGCCTGTTCTTCTTGCGGCACATGGGGACAGCCCGCTCCTGCGCCTTTAAGACTTCCTTCTTGAAGAACGTCCAGCCTTCCTGGACCCCTTTGCCCTTCAGGACTGTCTCCCAAGGGACCCTCTCGACCAGTGTCCTGAGCAGCCCAAAGTCTGCCCTCTGGAAGTCCATGGTAGCGGTTTTGCTGACCCCCCTCCTTACTTCACTAAGTATCGAGAATTCTGTCATTTCATGGTCGCCAAGCCCAAGACGGCCTCCGACCACCACATCTCCCACCAGTCCTTCTCTGTTCGTGAACAGCAGGTCAAGCGAGGCACCTCCCCTGTTGTATTTCTGTGTTGTATTTCCAGCAGACATCCGGAAAGTTGAAGTCCCCCATGAGAACAAGGGCTAGCGACTGGGAGACTTCTGCCAGCCTCTGATAGAATACTTCATCTGCCTCCTCATCCTGGCTAGGTGGTCTATAACAGACTCCCAGCAGGATATTTGCCTTGTTGGCCTTCCCCCTCATCCTTATCCACAAGCACTCGACCTCGTCATCACTACCATCGAGCTCTAGACAGTCGAAGCACTCCCTAACATACAGGGCTACCCCACCGCCTCTCCTTCCTCGCCTGTCCCTTCTGAAGAGCTTATAGCCATCCATGGCAGCACTCCAACCTTGAGACTCATCCCACCATGTTTCCATGATGACGACTAAGTCATAGCTACCCCGCTGCACAATGGCTTCCAGCTCCTCCTCTTTGCTGCCCATGCTGCCTGCATTGGTGTAGATGCACTTGAGCTGGGCTGCCGATTTCTCCCCCGACATTGGCGTGCGGTCCCTAGGCTCTTCTCTAGTGAGCCTGGTTTTTATCCCCTTCTCCCTTCGAACCTAGTTTAAAGCCCTCTCGATGAGCCCCGCCAACTCATACGCGAGAATCCTTTTCCCCCTGTGAGACAGCTGAACTCCGTCCGTCGCCAGCAGGCCCGGTGCCGTGTAAACCTCCCCGTGGTCAAAGAAGCCAAAATTTCGCCAATGGCACCAGCCCTTGAGCCACGTGTTGATCCGATGAGTTTTCCTGTTCCCTTCAGTGTTCCGCCCTGCCACTGAAGGGATTGAGGAAAACACTACTTGTGCTCCTGATCTTAATATAAAATCCTGATCCTAATAACATCTAAGAAACTCATTTTATATTGTACTTCTTTAAGAGTCAATAATCAGCCAATGGAAAAGATCTATTGACAGAAACAGACAATGTAGTATTCCCTGTTTGTACATTTTCCCCACTAGACATTAATTAATTAAACAAACAAATAAAACTCTGTCAAAAAGAGATAACACACGTCTTTCTGTCGCGAATGAGTGGTTGAGAGGCTGCTCATAGAATCACTGTCGAAAGTGTTAGCAGAAAGTGATTTTAACAGAAATTTATAAAAGCGCGACAACAGAGTTCGATGGCAAGGTTCACTCTTATCACTTACTACACGGATGAAGGATACAAAAGGAAAGAGCATGGAAGCTGAAAAGTCCTTGACTAGTGTATACACTATTTAGCAACAACTAAAACATCAGTGTGTTATCAACCTTATCCTCATACTAAATCCAAAGCACAGCACTGTACCAGCTACTAGGAAGAAAATTAACTTTATCCCCGCTGAAACCAGCACATCGTGTTAGAATTGCATAGGAATGATTTATACGGAGACCGAGGACAAAAAGGTTAAGGGACACCCTCCCATTGAGTCCACGGGGTTCAGAGCAGGCCCAGCTGGATCTACCCCTAGTCCCAGACTTGGTCAGTGGTTTATGTTTAAGGGATTATATGTGTTTAGCAGCAGTTCTAAGGTTCTAAGGTTCATTCCCAATCTTAAGATAGATCATGAGATTTTAGCAGACTATATTTGCTAGCGGATACCTCCATCAATTCACACACACACAAAAATAGATAAATATACAAAGGGTACCTGTTAAAAATGCCCTTCAAGTTCAGTGAAATACTCACATCAAATGTCTTGGCATTTCTCAACGGGCGAAGGGTTGAGCCTCAAGGAGTGTTGCAGGCCAGGTCCCATTGGACGACAGTCCTCCGAATGTCACAGACTCGAGAGTTCACGAACTCTGAGAAGCATTCCACTCAGAGGGAGATTCTGGGCACAGCCCGCTGCGGTCCAGGAGAGCTCAAAGCTCCCCTCACTTGGGACCGCTGTTTATAGGGTCGCAAGAGGATTGACTTCAGTCATCCGTCAAAACTCTCAAGGTTTCAGAAACAATAGTACCGTTCCACTTGAGCTACCACTCAGATAAGGGTACCAGGGGATGGCAATTATCCCCGCACTCGTCCTCCACTTGGGCCAGGCAGTGGAAGTTTCTGGTACGATCGGTACATTCCCCAATCTCAGCTATGCAAGAGTTCCTGATACGGTAAAGGGACGCTTCACTGCCTGACTCGTTACACCAAGACCAAGGTTTAATGGGAGTTTCTGAGATCGTGGAGCAGTCCAGGAAGGGGGGGAGATGCATCACCACACACTCAAAATAGAAGCAGCTAAATAGACATTTAAATTTCGTATGGGTGAAGTAAGGTGCACTGTTTCCCTCTTAGAGCAATCAGGACCACCAAGACTTTGGGTAAATTTTGTCTTTTTTCCTGACCTTTATCATCCCAACGGTGGGACCTGTTTCTGACAACAAGCACTGTCATCATCCGCCTTTGAAATATTGGTGCTGGCTGCTAGCTGTTAGATAGAGAAAACCAAAGAACAACAACAACAAAAAAAATCCTCAGAGAAAATAAAACATAATTTTCTGAAGGACTTTCAGTGAAGAGAACATGTTGTGCAATGAGGGTATCACCATTCCCCTGATATCAAGTGCTCTGTCTTTCTGACTAGCAGTGCAATGTGTAAGGACTGTGGTAATTGATAAACTGTTGTTGATAGGAAGCCCATGGGGCAACTGGAGGGGGATGTGAAATAGGCCTCTTGGATGAAGGATTCACTTGTACTTCACAAACAAGGGATGCATCTTCCAGTAAATGTGAAGCTCTACAATGCAGTCCTAAAAGAGATCAAGATGGCATTATTGCTAATCACAATTTGCAAAAGATGGAGTGTGGTTTTTCAGTATAGTGGAATTCTACAGCTGGCAGAACTGGGTGTGGATTGATGAGGGTGTTTGTTTTGTGAAGTCTAATGATACTTAGAATTTCCTCTGTTTGAAGCCAAATGACCAATGATTTCAGTAGGAACTGACACATATAAATACAAGTTACGCACCTGAATGCCTCTAACTTCTTTAAAATGACTCCTGTGGCTGCTGAATCACACACAGGTGGTGAATTCACTCACTGAAATCCACTTCATCATAAAACAGACTTCTAAGAGAAGTCCTGTTGAGCTGCCTGTGTATCTCCACTGATGGGAAGGGGAGCTCACATTTACATAAATGATTCAAAGTAGGTAAAATAAGATGAAAAAAATCTCTGTTTAGAGGTATTTATGTTTTGAAAGTGTGGTGGTGCGTTCCTCTCCCCGTCCTGGGCCGCCCCACGATCTCAGAAACTCCTGTTAAACCTTGGCCTTGCTGTAACAAGTCAGGCGGTGAAGCGTCCCTTCACCGTATCAGGAACTCTTGCATGGCTGAGGTTGGGGAATGTACTGATCGTACATCGTCCCAAGTGAGGCTCTTTGAGCTCTCCTGGACCGCAGCATGCTGCGCCCAGAATCTCCCTCTGAGTGGAATGCTTCTCAGAGTTCGTGAACTCTCGAGTCTGCAATATTCGGAGGCCCGTCTTCTGATGGGACCTGGGCTGAAACTCTTCACTCCTTGAGGCTCAACTCTCGCCTGGTGAGAAATGCCGAGACATTTTACGTGAATATTTCATCACTGATCTCGAGGGGGATTTTTAACGGGCACTTTTTATACATTTATATATATGTATTTCTGTCCCTGTGTGTGTGTGTGAACTAATAGTAAGCATAATTTGTAATTAAGTCATGATTGTAGTAGACTGCTAACTTACTTTGTAAATGTTAAATTAGTTGATGATTAAGTGCTGCAAAATTTTATGATCTACCTTAAACTGTGAATGAACCTTAGACTGCTGCTAAACACATAGAATCGCTTACCCTTTTATACCCGACATAAACTGTTGTCCAAGTGTGAGACTAGGGGTAGATCCAGACAGACCTAGACTCTTCTCTGAGAAGGAGTTTAGAAAGCAAAGGGGTCTACTCTGAACCTCGTGACTCATTGGGAGGGTCCTCCTTATCCTTTTCATCCTCGGTCTCTGTACAAAACATTCTAGCTCAATTATAACATGATTTCCCTTTGTACACTTCATCCACGTAGTAAGTGATAGAGTGAACATTGCCATCGAACTCTGTTAAGTTGCATTTTTATAAATCTCTATTTCTGCTAATAACTTTGACCTTTAAACCACTCATTCGCAACACAGTGGAACAGAAGTCTTTCCATTTAATGGACAGTTTGTACTAACTCTTTAGATATCCATCTTAGTGTGTCACCTATACTCCCTTAGGGTTACCAATCACTGAAGTGATTAATGAAAGTAACTAAAAATACTTAGTGGTAAAGTAGCATTTGGAAGAGTAAAGCTAAGAGAGCTGGCAAAACCATCCGTTTTCTGAAGATGTTTTGTCACTCATTGAGTAGATCCAAGAGCAGTCTGGGTTAGTAAAGATTATGGCACAATCTGGGGCAGAGGAATTTGGTTGCTGTAAGTGTGCCGAATCGTGATTGGATTAGGAGTTGTCCAGATGGAGATGTACCTGAGGTGATTTGTAGTGTTTGAAGGCTTAAACATTTGTAAAGCCAGCCATGAGAAAACTGGGATGGAATGGTAAGATGATTTGTTTGTTGAGCTAAATTATTCATAAATTCAGATTTTAGAGAACCTATATGAGAATGCCTTTCTTTAGTTAGATGAATTGGTTCCCTTGTGCTTGTGTATTGAGTAAACCATTGGTGACTCAAGTTTAATTGCTCAAAATTTCTCAGAACCGTTGAAAATGAATGCAATTATTTAGATGATTAAAGAAGAATTAATTCCCTTTCCCAGCATAATCATTTTTCCATTTGTCTTATTTTTTACAGACTGCATTTCATGGAACTATGAAGGTGAATGAACTCAAAATATGTTAAACAAACAGCAAAGGAAGGAAAAAATACCTTTATTTTGTAAAACTTTGTGTTCACTTTGGAAATATTAGGTGGTCTATATTGAAAAAATACAGTTATTGATAAAAAGAGTAGAAATTGCAGCTTCACACTTCATCTGTCAACAAAATTTATGTCAACACTTTGTCGGAGGGCTCTATAAGAGAAAGAGCTCTATCCCTCAGGTTAACGGACACAATAACTGCATTGATTCTGAACAATAGTTGATCCATGATATTATACTATGACTTGTGCATTGCAAAGTGGACAAAATAAAGGACTGAAACATCTGGCTGAAGAATTAGTAGATGCCTCCTCAGTATTAAGCAACACATATTAAGCAGTGCATAAAATTCTATAAAAACCCAATGATATTACGAATGGATCCAAAATGAACGTGCTAGAAAGCAGGCCTCACAGCTAGGCAAGAGAATAAGGGCAATGACACTCCGTCTTGAGATGCTGAAATAAAGTCAAAGCAATGGAAGGAAGGAGCTAGCTACAAATCCTCTGAAACGTTCAGATCCTCTACAATCTGGATGGTCATCCACCTCACAGAATGTTGTCCTTACCAAGTTGCACAGGACAGGAGTTGGATGGCCTGATCGTTTCACAGCTTTGATTCAGTCTCGGACAGGCACATGTTTTACTCACAGAAGTCTTATTGCTCAATAAACTGGCAACTTTCATCTAAAAACTATAGGCTTATGGGACTTAAGGTATCAAGATTTTAACAATAAGGATAGATGACACTTCTTCCTAAGAAGTGTTTTGCATTGGTTCAACAGAAGTCTTCAGAGGAGGTTATGACGCTCAAAAGAGCCCAAGATAAAGAGGCACCAAACTCCTTTACACGATAGAAAATACCAGCTAGGTACATTACAGTATTTTCAGTCAAGCTGAAATGTATTTACCTCAGTTTTCTTCAGCAAGTGCTCAAAATTTAAACCACAGATGGAATTCATCCCATTTAATTTTTGCTACCTAGACGTCAGACATATCATGGTAGGCATTGGCTCCACTGTTAATCAATGAAGTAATTCCCCAGATTGTTCTGGAGAATGATTAACTACCAAGGTAAATTTCTAAAGAGGTCAAATGAAACGTTCTCAAAGTTCTTGTTTTTTCCAATAATTCTAGAGAACCACATGTAACTGTATCAGATATGGGCAAGCAAGGTTTAGATGGCTAAAAATAGGTGAGAATAACTTAAACCCTCACATTTAAGGATACTACCAAATCCAGGTCAACTGTATACATTTATAAAAGATCACATACTGATTATTGCTTTAGTCATATTTGCTGCAAATCAGAACTTAAAGTAGAAATAATGTTAAACCTTGAAGATAAATATTAAATTTAATTTGGTCAGCACTATTTTTGAATATATGTTCTACTTATGTACAATACTAGAGTTTATTTTACCTTTCTTTTTTTTTCTCTGTACCAAAAATATATTTTGAATTTTTATTGAAAATATCCTGAAATTATATTTTAGTTCCTCACAAAAGTTAGTGAAAGGTTCATCTAGACATTCAACAGCTCTCTGATTATGGGAAACAAGAGCAAAACAATGTACAAAATCAAATTTACTTTCATGATTCAAAGTTGAGTGGAAATATTTTTCTTAATTGAGCAGTAATTGCATGTTTTCACAGCAACTGACTGTGAAAACCCTGGGGACTTTAATTCCTTGGGGAGGGGCCAGTCCAGAAAATATTTGTACCTTGGAGCTATGCTAGAGTCATGCTTTTTCTCCCAAGGTAAGTGGCTGAAAAGTGGGCTTCAGAAAAGCTCTGCTTTTTCACAGAGATATTTGTGATTTCAGAAGAACAATACTGGTTTGGCACTTATCGTTGTCTCTCACCATGATGTAGAGCTTTTTAATACTATGAAAATGAAAGCTGAATGCTCTCTAATTCTGTTTGCCTCTGTTTTGTCTCTCTGTCACTGTATATACGTTCATTTTTCTCTTCCTTTATCCATCCCTGTGCATGTAAAGCCCTGGAATTGTAGCTGACCTTTCTTCAAGCAGGCGGTCCTCCTGAGATCTCTTCCAATCTGAATTTTTCTCATTTTATGTGTATATACTACCTCTTTACCTTTCTATTTATCTCTTCATTCTGATGCAAGGTTTTGTGTGCATGTGTGTGTGTGCATTACACCCATCTTTATTCTTTGCTGTCTGTTCTCCATTTATTTCTGAGCTTATGTGTCTATTCTGTCTATATAACTGTTCATCCATCCTGTATATCCTGCAGTTCCTCTCTTTCTTCTTCCCTCCTCTGTATATACTTCATTATCATACAATTCTCCACTCAGTTGATTGACTCGATTTCTAGATGTCAATCTTTCTGCCATTATTCCTTGCTTTGCCTGTCCAGGGACACAAGCTGGGATTCATCCGTCCAGCCTGGCCTCCATCTGTCAGAAACATACAGATCTTGCTTGTTTTCTGTGTCATATTGAAATATGCCAGACTTAAAATTATGTCAGGGGGAAAAAAGTTATCTATGTATAGACAACTGAATAAAACATCAGATGCCTTATTTTCAGAAGTCTGAAGTGGATGCAGATGAATCCCAGTTTAAAATATTGAGCATTTTTCAAAAATCAGACTTTTAAAATGCGTATCAAGTTAATTGACTCAAAGAATGAAGTGACGGGATGGACCCTTCATTTCTTTTGGAATTCTCTTCCTTTTTAGTACTGTGAATATTGGTGGCCATGCTCATAGCAGTCTATTTATGAGAGAGAAAAACTTTGCCTTGGAATAGTTTAAAAAGCAAAAAAGAAAAAATGAAAAAAAAAAAAATTAAAAAGCTTGACTTTCCTTGCACATTATAAGGAATATTTTTTTCGGTATATTTTTGGGCAATCTGGGTAATGAATTCTGGTATGTAAGGCAGCAAATAAGTAGCAATGCAGTGAACAAAGCTCTGTTCTTTTATTGTCTTTTGTTACTTAGATGAGTCTTTCGTCTGATGTTCAGAGAGGAAACCATAGTGGCACACATGTATTCATCCTCCTGGGTTTTCCTGGCCATCAGTATCTGAAAATGTCTTTGTTCATGCTTTTTTTCGTCATGTACATCTTGGCACTCTTGGGAAACTTTTCCATCATGGTCTTAGTGAGAAGCAATCCACAACTTCATACCCCCATGTACATTTTCCTCTGCAACCTCTCCTTCCTGGAGATCTGGTACACCACAGCTTGTGTCCCCAAAGCTCTAGTAGTCCTCTCGGGTGGAGACCCAACCATTTCCTTTGCCAGTTGCCTTCTACAGATGTATTTTGTTTTCGCTTTGGCCTGCACAGAGTATTTTCTCCTGGCTGCCATGGCATATGACCGTTGTTTGGCAATCTGTTTCCCTTTACATTATAACTCCATCATGACTCGCACCCTTTTAACTCAACTTGTCTTTGGATCATGGCTTTGTGGTTTCTCGTCCATAACTGTACCTATATATATGATTAGCACATTTTCTTTTTGTGGCCCTAATGTTATTAATCACTTTTTTTGTGACGTAGGCCCATTGATCATTCTCTCTTGCACAGACACCAGCCTCTTTGAGTTAGTGGCCTTCATAATCGCAGTCATTTTCATCCTTGGCTCATGCATAGTAACCCTGCTCTCTTATATTTACATCATCTCTACCATACTGAGAATCCCATCAGCTATAGACCAACAAAGGGCCTTTTCCACTTGCTCTTCCCATCTCACTGTTGTGATTATTTGGTATGGTTCCACCATTTTTCTCCACATCAGACATTCCCTAAAGGACAAAGTAAATTTGACTAAAATTGTCCGTGTACTTAACACTATTGTCACACCTTTGCTGAATCCTTTCATTTATTCTCTGAGGAACAAAGAGATGAAAAAAGCTTTTAAGAGAACAGTGCAGTTCAAGTCCTGGGCTTGAGCTGGGATTGTCACTCAAAAGACGATACTATGTTTCGGGGATTTTTTTGTTGCTTTAAATACTGAGTTTATCTTGGAGAGATGAGTGAGGTTGGAGCACATATTACAGAAAACTATGTGGACAAAGTGTGGACCTGGGAGTCATGGATTTCATCGCCAGCTGTATCATAGACTTTCTTGCCTTGCACCTCCACTTCCTGTATTTGTAAAATGTGGACATCACACAAACCACTGTTGTCTGGTTCTCTGAGAATTAGGTGTGAAAATGTGTAGATAAGTCCTTGGAATTATTATTTGTTCCACCAATTTCAGAAATCTGTATGAGGAATTTCACCATCTGAGACTTCTTTAATAGCTGTAAGTAAGTGACAGGCACCTCCAAAAACCCATCTGAGACTTAAGAGTTCATTCATCTTAGAGGTGGACCCTTGGATGACCCACATGACCAAGATGCTAATTTTGATGTGTCTACTTTGATGTCTCTACAAAGACTACATGCGGGCCTTCATGTCCACTTTTATTCCAGATATGGGGATTGGTTCTACTTGGGCATAGAACATATAGCGTTCATTTAAAATTCCTTGGGCTTCTAAGGATATACCCATGCTATGTAACTAAACAGTGCCAGGGAGTAGCCCTGGGCACAGGAACGTGATCTTCTATGTTGCAGAATCGTTAGAAAGGTTCCTGTCATAGCATTGGGTTATGCCACCTGCTATTATTGCAAACATTCTTTGTTATTTTCAAGGAGTTTTTATCAGCCAGAGACTATTTCTGTGGATGGCTTGCATGTGTCTTCTATGACTTGCTTCCTCTCTCTCTCTCTCTTTCTTCTCCTCTCTCAGTTCTTTTCATTTGGTTGGTTGTTTTTTTCCCTACGTCGATATCTGCAATGACAGCCTCTTACCTGCAAAATTTTAAGTGTTTTTAAAGGAAAGGTTAAAAAAACCTGCCTTGTTCTGTGCTCATTAAAAGGATCTCGTCTTCATGATCCATATGACATGGTTAGTAAAACACACTTGTTTGAAGAAGCAATTATTGAAGAGAAAACATTGTCTGTCATTATGTGCTTTCTCACTAGCACACTTGCCATAAAATGAAATGTTCGACTGTCCATTTAATACCTGCAGTTCTATGAAGAATTATGGAAAACTCATTTTGACTCCCTGTGATTCTACAACCACTCAAAGAACTGGTGCTGACTCACCAAGACCAGAAAATCTGTGGGAGAACGGGCAAGCTGCTCAATGGATTAAGGATAACAGCAGAACCACATGACTTTTCGTGTAAATTGATCTCATCATGAGCTACTACAATGGAAGATAAGCAGGAAACAGACTTCAGCAGTTATCTCAGTGTGGGAAATTATTCAGAAATTCAGTAAGTCATGGGAACAGAATGAACAGGTCTTGTATCAAATCTACATCACAGATGAGGTAAGAGAAGTGCAATAGCACCCTAGCTTTTAGGTGGTCCTCTCTGTCATACAATTCCTGGTAGACAAAATGTTAGGGAGGGGCAGAAGGAAAGACAGGAGAGGCAACAGTGAGCAGCCATTAACTGCTAGGCCTCAGTGACAAAGAACATCACTCCTAGCCTACCCATGACCTACTCCATCCAGTACTGGAGCCACGGCACCATCACATGTTCACATATTGGTGCAGGCCTGGCTTTCTGCCCCCATCTCACACTACAACCAATCTCCTTGTTTCCTTGTTTCCTTCCTCCCTCCCTTCCTTCCTTCCTCTCTCTCTCTTGTTCTTTCTTCCTTTCCTCTATAACCTAAAATCATCTGTGGCTCCATCTCCCACTATTTTCACTTCTCTGTTCAGGTCAGAAACCCGGTGGCCAAAAATAGATACCAAGTAATTTAAGACATCCCAGTAAGGGAAGCTGAACTCCTACTGATGAACTGACTGCACCACAGTGAAAGAAAAGGAACATTCAGTGTTTGATTCACCACATCACCTGTAAAAGGGGTGAGAGAAGTCGTAGTATAGGTGTGCTTCTGTCTCTTCAGAAGAGATTTCTGAAGAAAGAAGAGAGAAATCCCATAGCACACTTGGTGGGGTGGGGGTGAGGGCATCTGACTTAAAAAGTGACAACAACATCTCTGCAAAAGGCATCTCAAGTAAATGCAAAGAACTAATGAATAAATATGAGCCTTTGCACCCTGCAACCACATTCTATGTATTCCCTGTTGTTGGAGAAGAAACTGCTGGAGACATCCTCAAGTCCTTCCCCAAGAGACCTCCAGAACAGTGCAAGCAATGGTGCTGAATGTGAGAATTAGGCCCTAGGATTAAGTCAGGAGAACAAATGGATGTCTCACAACAGGCCTGTATGTGCTGCTCTTGCTTTGATGATGTGTCTTTCTCTATGTGCTGTGATCTGTTGACCAGGTTCCATGTGCATACAGTGGAAAAGGTGCTTCCCTCCTCTGTCCCCATATATGGACACATTTCTGCTGGCAAAATGCATTCTGTGCCTTGAGATTTACTACTGTAGTCCAGGGGTTGGTTGCTTCTTTGGTAAGACAATAGAACGCAACCTGGCCACTGTCATAAGAGACAACAAAAAGTGTTTTTACAAATATATTAATGACAAAAAGAGCGCCAAAGAGAATCTCCATCCTCTATTGGATGCGGGGAGGAACGTTGCCACCAAGGACGAGGATAAGGCTGAGGTACTTAATGCCTTCTTTGCCTCAGTCTTTAATAGCCAGACCAGTTATCCTCAGGGTACTCAGCCCCCTGAGCTGGAAGACAGGGACGGCGAGCAGGATAAACCCCACCGTAATCCAAGAGGAAGCAGTTAACGACCTGCTACGCCACCTGGACGATCACAAGTTTATGGGGCCGGACAGGATCCACCCGAGGGTACTGAGGGAGCTGGCGGAGGAGCTTGCCAAGCCACTCTCCAGCATTTACCAGCAGTCCTGGTTAACCAGGGAGGTCCTGGACGACAGGAGGCTTGCCAATGTGATACCCATCTACAAGAAGGCCTGGAAGAAGAACCTGGGGAACTACAGGCCGGTCAGCCTGACCTCGGTGCTGGGAAGGTTATGGAGCAGTTTGTCTTCAGGGCGCTCACAAGCCATGTGCGGGACAACCAGGGGATCAGGCCCAGCCAGCACGGGTTCATGGAAGGAGGTCCTGTTTGACCAACCTGATCTCCTTCTATGACCAGGTGACCTGCCTCGTGGATGAGAGAAAGGCTGTGGATGTGGTCTACCTGGGCTTCAGTAAAGGCTTTGACACTGTCTCCCACAGCATTCTCCTAGAGAAGCTGGCGGCTCACGGCCTAGACAGGTACACTCTTCGCTGGGTAAAAAACTGGCTGGATGGCCGAGCCCAGAGAGTTGTGGTGAACGGAGTTAAATCCAGTTGGCGGCCGGTCACGAGCGGTGTTCCCCAGGGCTCACAGTTTTGGGGCCGGTCTTGTTCAATATCTTCATCAATGATCTGGGCGAGGGGATCGAGTGCTCCCTCAGGAAGTTTGCAGATGACACCAAGTTGGGCGCGAGTGTTGATCTGCTCGAGGGTAGGAAGGCTCTGCAGAGGGACCTGGACAGGCTGGATCGATGGGCCGAGGCCAACTGTATGAGATTCAACAAGGCCAAGTGCCAGGTCCTGCACTTGGGCCACAACAACCCCATGCAACGCTACAGGCTTGGGGAAGAGTGGCTGGAAAGCTGCCCGGAGGAAAAGGACCTGGGGGTGCTGATTGACAGCTGGCTGAACATGAGCTGGCAGTGTGCCCAGGTAGCCAAGAAGGCCAACGGCATCCTGGCCTGTATCAGGAATAGTGTGGCCAGCAGGAGTAGGGAGGTGATCATGCCCCTGTACTCGGCACTGGTGAGGCCGCACCTCGAATACTGTGTTCAGTGTTGGGCCCCTCACTACAAGAAGGACACTGAGGTGCTGGAGCGTGTCCAGAGGAGGGCAACGAAGCTGGTGAAGGGTCTGCAGCACAAGTCTGATGAGGAGTGGCTGAGGGAACTGGGGGTGTTTAGTCTGGAGAAGAGGAGGCTGAGTGGAGACCTCATCGCTAAAGGAGGTTGTAGCGAGGTGGGGGTTGGTCTCTTCTGCCAAGTAACTACCGATAGGACAAGAGGAAATGGCCTCAAGTTGCACCAGGGGAGGTTTAGATTGGACATTAGGAGAAATTTCTTTACTGAAAGAGTGGTCAGGCCTTGGAACAGGCTGCCCAGGGAAGTGGTTGAGGCACCATCCCTGGAAGTATTTAAAAGATGTGTAGATGAGGCGCTTAGGGACATGGTTTAGTGGGGATGGTGGTGTTGGGTTGACGGTTGGACACGATGATCTTAGAGGTCTTTTCCAACCTTAATGATTCTATGAAATGCTGTGAGGGCTGGAACACTTGTCCTAAGTTGGGGTTGTTCAGCCTGGAGAAGGGAAGGCTCTGGGGAGACCTTACTGCGGCCTTTCACTATAGTTAGGGGGCTACAAGCAAGACAGAAAGACTCTTTAACAGCGTCTGTAGTGACAGGACAAGGGGCAACAGTTTTAAACCATGCTCACTCTCCTGGTGAATAACAAATCCAGGTCCCATGTGCCTATAAACAAAGAGATTTAGGGTGTATTTCATCCCTAAATTTAGACTACTAAACACAGATATCTAAGCCTGAGTAACTTGTCTGACTCCCTTACGGTGAAGGAAAGATCTCAAGACAGCATTTCATCTAACCCTAGTCATTTCCGTTAGAATGAGATTAATCAGTCTTTGGAAGTGTTTCTTCTATATTTTGAATATCTCGGAAATACAGGACTATTTTGTTTTGTCCAGCAAAGCTGGGATTATCTGACGGAGTCACTTTCACCTCTCTTAGTAGACAATGTAGAAAAATAGATTCTTCCAGAGGAGAAGCTGGAGTGCCCTACTTTAAATGTAACCTTAGGGTGGGGTGAATCACATCTATTGCTCTCCAGAGACAGGGGACGCATTTACTTTGTAGTAATGCGTATGCATTTACTTTGTAGTCATTTAAATTTTGTGAGATTAGCTCTGCTGTGGACATCTCAGAAAGGATTCATCAGCCCAGACTGAGCATCCACATTTTGTCACTGACCACCAAGCCTGTCCAAAGTCACATGAGATTACTTTCATTGCTTCTCATGACTTTTAAGCCTCAGTCCAGGCATGGACAAGATGAGGATGGTAGACAGGGATGCATTTTGGTCATGGAAAGGAGTGGTTTCATGACCCTATCTCAAGACGCTACAGAGATCCTTGTGTCTTCTACAGAGATCTTTAAAGAAATGTAAGGTCCCAACGATGCTGCATTCGAGCAGCTCGGAAAATAAAGAAATTTTCATGGAGTTAATAATCTGGAGTCCCCGCCATTTCCCAGGATCATTGGAAGCCTTGCAGCTGAATGATATGAAAGGTCACAGCAGTGGCAGCAAAAGAAAAGATACTGCTTTGGATGTTAACAAGGATAAGCATCTGGGGTAGGAAGGTATGTCTGAAGCTGAGCCATGAC